>NW_026644705.1:321806-643613 GCF_030020395.1 Manis pentadactyla
GTAACTAGGACGTATGGAGAGCACTGGGTACACTGAGACAATTGCAGGTCGAGTCTGCCGCGTGTGCTTACAAAACCAGTAAATGGTTGTCCAGGGACTTGAACCCATATCTCTGTCCTCTGTCATCTTTTACCTTCTTCTCGCCTGCTGACCCTAATTTGCCACAATAATTGACTAAGTCTTCCCTGAAGACCACAAGTATCCATCCTCTGGGCCTGTTGTAGTCAGAAAAGTATACTTGGTGCTTTGCTCATCACCAAGTATGAAGGACATCGGGGTGATCACCTCTGATAGGAGGAGGGACAAATAAAAATGAACACCTATTTCTAGACAGGAGCAGTTTTGAACAAAGAGTGTGTTGTGGAGTGACGTGTTTATTTGAGTGTCCAACCTTCACTCTTAAGTGGTTATTACTTTTTTACATTCATGAACATCATAAAACGCACTGATTTCAAAAGCCCAGACACATATTATTACAGCAATTCTGTTATTGTGGTGAGAAAAATTGAGAAGGACTTTGCTGTACAATGGTATCTATTTCTGGGCACTGCTGAAACCAAACAAAAAAAAATTCATGGTGGCCAGCTAGGGCTATTTTCTACTGACTGTCTCTGGGGACTCAAACAGAATCCATTTGTTTGTTTGTTTCTCAGTTTCACTTTTTTTGGGTACCTGTCTCTGCACCTTCAGCTTTTAATTTGTCCGTGTCCCGGGATCTCAAGTGAGTCTCCTGTAAGGGAGCACATACATGATCTTGAGTGAAAGATAGCTTAGTTTAGTATGATGCTTTCCTATCTACCTACCTATCTATCTCTTTACCTATCTATGTAATCTTTCTATCTATCTATCTGTCATCTATCTATGTATGGTCTGTCATCTATCTACTATCATCTGTGTATCTATCTAATTAATCTATCATCTATATGTATGTATATCAGTCGAATCTATGTATCAAGCATTTGTCTGTCTATATATCTGTTTTCTCACTTTTGTCAACGTTCTGTCCCTAGGTGCACTTTGATTCCTCTGTGTCCTTCTCAGTCTCAATTCCTTGTGTTTGTTTTTGTGAGTTAACTGTGTGTTTGGGTCTTGAGAGGAGTGGCCTTGGGTGGGAACTTCTCCTGCGTAGGTGGCACGAGTCTGCTGGGTGTGGATAGTGTGGTTGGTGGGCTGCGCTCTTGAAACTGTGCAGCCCAGTGCCCTCCAGCTGCTCTGCCCCTGGGCCGATCCTGCTGTGGCGGCTGCAAGAGCTGCAGGGAATATCCGAGGCCCCATGCAGGGAGCACCCTGGCGGGCCTGCAGGGTCCGTGGTAGGTACATGCCCAGTAGTATGTCTCTTTGCCAGTGCACCGATGTTACCTCGGTGGCCCTGCTTGGTGGCCCATCTTCAGAGAGTATGTGTGTAGTCACTGGTTAAGGGAACTGCCTTTTGGTGACACGCGGGGTTCTTCTGGGCCAGTGGCCCATGGACTTGCTGAGGTGGCAGCCCAGCTAGCTTGTGGGGAAACTGCTCCCCTCTGCTGTCAAGGTGGAGGTGGAATTTCAGTGCATTTACGCATTTAGATGTGAGTGAGGTCTATCTGAAATGGAATAGTAGCGTTGAGAGCTATGTTTCCACCCCCTCAACTTGTAGTTCATCTTCGTCCTTGGATCTCAAGTTAGTCTCCTGTAAGGGAGCACGTAGGTGGTCTTGAGTTTTCATCCCTTCTTTTAACCCTGTGTCTTTTCATTGGAGTATTGAAGAGCCTGTCCTTTTATTCTGAGAATTGAGAGCTATGTCCTTATTGCACTTTAAAAATTTTTTTTGTTATCATTAATCCACAATCACGCAAAAAACATCATGTTCACCAAGTACACCACGTTCCCCCGAAAAACCCCATTACAGTAGCTGTCAATCAGCATAGTTGGATGCTGTAGACCCCTTCACCATTTCCCCCCCACACCCCGTTACAGTCGCTTTCCATCAGCGTGTAGTAAGATGCTGTAGAATCACTACTGGTCTTCTCTGTGTTGTACAGCCCTCCCCATGCTCCCCCCACCCACACATTATACATGCTAATCCTAATGCCCCCTTTCTTTCACCCCACATTTATCAAACACTTCCCACCCACCCTGCCTAGTCCCTTTCCCTTTGGTAACTGTTAGTCCACTCTTGGTTCCTGTGAGTCTGCTGCTGTTTTTTTCCTTCAGTTTTTCTTTGTTGTTATACTCAACACATGAGTGAAATCGTTTGGTACTTGTCTTTCTCCGCATGGCCTTTTTCACTGAGCATAATACCCTCCAGCTCCATCCACGTTGTTCAAATATTAGGATTTTTTTCTTCTTACGGCTGCTTACTGTACCTTTTAAACTAGATTTCTGACTTCTCTTTTGTCTGTAGTTTCGCTATGTGCTTTCACCATTGCTCTTCTCGTTATTAGCAATAACTTTACGTTAATCAATATGTACCTATATCTATCTATCCATCTGTCTGTCTGTCTATCTATCTATCTATGTATCTTCCTATCATCTATCTATGATGTCTATCATCAATCTATGTACCTATCTACCTATCTTTCATCTGTCGTCTGTCTAGCTATCTATCTATGAATCAATCATCTTTTTGTCTGCCCATCTATCCTTATGTACAGAACAGTTATCAACATCGCCTTTGTCACTTCCCTACATTATGCTTCCAAAAATCTTTCAAGGTAACTAGGCTGTAGGAAGAGCACTCGGTTCACTGAGATACTTGCAGGTCGAGTCAGCCACGTGTACCTACAAAACCAGTAAATGGTTGTGCAGGGACTTGAACCTGTGTCTGTATCCTCTATTATCTTCTTCTCACTGGCTGACTCTATTTAGCCACATTCATTGACTAAGTGCTCCATGAAGACCACAAGTATTGTTCCTCTGGGCCTGTTGTCCACAGAAAGAAAACTTGGTGCTTTCCTCACCACCATGTTTGAGGGACATCGGCGTGATCACCGCTGATAGGATGGAACGACAAATGAAAAGGAACACCAGTTGCTAGACAGGAGCAGTTGGGAGCAAAGAGTGTGGTGTGGAGTGACGTGTTTATTTCAGTGTCCAAACTTCCCTCTTTATATAGTTATTACTTCTTTACATTCATGAACTTCATAAAACCCACTGATCTCAAAGGTCCAGACGTATACTTTTACAGCAATTCAATTGTTGAGTTGAGAGAAAATGAGAAAGACGTTGCTGTACCACTAAATCTATGGCTGGGCAATGCTGAAACCGAAGAAAAAGAATTCACGGTGTCTAGATAGGGCTATTTTCTACTGACTGTCTCTGGGGACTCAAACAAAATCCATTTGTTTGTTTGTTTGCTTTTCAGTTACACTTGTGTAGGGTTGCTGTCCCCACCCCTTCGGATTGTAGTTTGTCTGTATCTTTGGATCTCAAGTGAGCCTCCTATAGGGGAGCACTTAGGTGATCTTGAGTTTTCATCCCTTCTTTTAACCCTGTGTCTTTTGTTTGGAGCTCGCAAAGCCTGTTTTATTGCTGTGCCCATATTGCACTTAAAAACATATTTTTTTTATCATTAATCTGCAATCACATGAAGAACATCATATTTACTAGGCTCCCACCTTCACCAAGTCCCCACCAAAACCTCTTACAGTCGTTGTCCATAAGCATTGTTGTATGCTGTAGACTGCTTCACCATGACCCCCACAAACACCCCATTACAGTCGCTGTCCATCAGCGTGTAGTAAATGCTGTAGAATCTATACTTGTCTTCTCTGTGTTGTACATCCCTCCCTTTGCCCCCCCGAGCCCACGCATTATACATGTTAATCCTATTGTCCCCTTTCTTCTCCCTGCCCTTATACCTCCCTTCCCACACACCCTGCCCATTCCCTTTCCCTTTGGTAACTGTTATTGAACTCTCGGGTTCTGTGAGTCTGCTGCTGTTTATTTCCTCCAGTTTTTCTTTGTTGTTATACTCCACACATGAATGAAATCATTGGCTACTTGTCTTTCTCCACCTGGTATATATCACTGAGCATGCTACCGTCTAGCTACTTCCACATCCTTGCAAATGGTAGGATTTGTTTTCTTCTTATGGCTGCTTACTGCACTTTTTAAACTGGACTTCATTCTTCCTTTTTGTTTGTAGTTTCCCTAAGTGCTTTCACCATTGATCTGTTGGTTATGAGCAATAGCTTTGTGTTAATCGATATCTCTCTGAATCTGTGTACCTGTCTGTCTATCTATCAATCTATCTATCTATCTATCCTTCTCTCTTTCTATCTATGTATCTCTCTATCTATCTTCCTATCATCTATGTATCATGTCTATCATCTATCTATAATCTCTCATCTATCTATGTATCTATGAATCAATCATCTTTTTGTCTTCCCATCTATCCTTATGTACAGAACAGATAACAACATCGCCTATGTCACTTCCCTACATTATGCTTCCAAAAATCTTGCCAAGTAACTAGGACGTATGGAGAGCACTGGGTACACTGAGACAATTGCAGGTCGAGTCTGCCGCGTGTGCTTACAAAACCAGTAAATGGTTGTCCAGGGACTTGAACCCATATCTCTGTCCTCTGTCATCTTTTACCTTCTTCTCGCCTGCTGACTCTAATTTGCCACAATAATTGACTAAGTCTTCCCTGAAGACCACAAGTATCCTTCCTCTGGGCCTGTTGTAGTCAGAAAAGTATACTTGGTGCTTTGCTCATCACCAAGTATGAAGGACATCGGCGTGATCACCTCTGATAGGAGGAGGGACAAATAAAAATGAACACCTATTTCTAGACAGGAGCAGTTTTGAACAAAGAGTGTGTTGTGGAGTGACGTGTTTATTTGAGTGTCCAACCTTCACTCTTAAGTGGTTATTACTTTTTTACATTCATGAACATCATAAAACGCACTGATTTCAAAAGCCCAGACACATATTATTACAGCAATTCTGTTATTGTGGTGAGAAAAATTGAGAAGGACTTTGCTGTACAATGGTATCTATTTCTGGGCACTGCTGAAACCAAACAAAAAAAAATTCATGGTGGCCAGCTAGGGCTATTTTCTACTGACTGTCTCTGGGGACTCAAACAGAATCCATTTGTTTGTTTGTTTCTCAGTTTCACTTTTTTGGGTACCTGTCTCCGCACCTTCAGCTTTTAATTTGTCCGTGTCCCGGGATCTCAAGTGAGTCTCCTGTAAGGGAGCACATACATGATCTTGAGTGAAAGATAGCTTAGTTTAGTATGATGCTTTCCTATCTACCTACCTATCTATCTCTTTACCTATCTATGTAATCTTTCTATCTATCTATCTGTCATCTATCTATGTATGGTCTGTCATCTATCTACTATCATCTGTGTATCTATCTAATTAATCTATCATCTATATGTATGTATATCAGTCGAATCTATGTATCAATCATTTGTCTGTCTATATATCTGTTTTCTCACTTTTGTCAACGTTCTGTCCCTAGGTGCACTTTGATTCCTCTGTGTCCTTCTCAGTCTCAATTCCTTGTGTTTGTTTTTGTGAGTTAACTGTGTGTTTGGGTCTTGAGAGGAGTGGCCTTGGGTGGGAACTTCTCCTGCGTAGGTGGCACGAGTCTGCTGGGTGTGGATAGTGTGGTTGGTGGGCTGCGCTCTTGAAACTGTGCAGCCCAGTGCCCTCCAGCTGCTCTGCCCCTGGGCCGTTCCTGCTGTGGCGGCTGCAAGAGCTGCAGGGAATATCCGAGGCCCCATGCAGGGAGCACCCTGGCGGGCCTGCAGGGTCCGTGGTAGGTACATGCCCAGTAGTATGTCTCTTTGCCAGTGCACCGATGTTACCTCGGTGGCCCTGCTTGGTGGCCCATCTTCAGAGAGTATGTGTGTAGTCACTGGTTAAGGGAACTGCCTTTTGGTGACACGCGGGGTTCTTCTGGGCCAGTGGCCCATGGACTTGCTGAGGTGGCAGCCCAGCTAGCTTGTGGGGAAACTGCTCCCCTCTGCTGTCAAGGTGGAGGTGGAATTTCAGTGCATTTACGCATTTAGATGTGAGTGAGGTCTATCTGAAATGGAATAGTAGCGTTGAGAGCTATGTTTCCACCCCCTCAACTTGTAGTTCATCTTCGTCCTTGGATCTCAAGTTAGTCTCCTGTAAGGGAGCACGTAGGTGGTCTTGAGTTTTCATCCCTTCTTTTAACCCTGTGTCTTTTCATTGGAGTATTGAAGAGCCTGTCCTTTTATTCTGAGAATTGAGAGCTATGTCCTTATTGCACTTTAAAAATTTTTTTTGTTATCATTAATCCACAATCACGCAAAAAACATCATGTTCACCAAGTACACCACGTTCCCCCGAAAAACCCCATTACAGTAGCTGTCAATCAGCATAGTTGGATGCTGTAGACCCCTTCACCATTTCCCCCCCACACCCCGTTACAGTCGCTTTCCATCAGCGTGTAGTAAGATGCTGTAGAATCACTACTGGTCTTCTCTGTGTTGTACAGCCCTCCCCATGCTCCCCCCACCCACACATTATACATGCTAATCCTAATGCCCCCTTTCTTTCACCCCACATTTATCAAACACTTCCCACCCACCCTGCCTAGTCCCTTTCCCTTTGGTAACTGTTAGTCCACTCTTGGTTCCTGTGAGTCTGCTGCTGTTTTCTTCCTTCAGTTTTTCTTTGTTGTTATACTCAACACATGAGTGAAATCGTTTGGTACTTGTCTTTCTCCGCATGGCCTTTTTCACTGAGCATAATACCCTCCAGCTCCATCCACGTTGTTCAAATATTAGGATTTTTTTCTTCTTACGGCTGCTTACTGTACCTTTTAAACTAGATTTCTGACTTCTCTTTTGTCTGTAGTTTCGCTATGTGCTTTCACCATTGCTCTTCTCGTTATTAGCAATAACTTTACGTTAATCAATATGTACCTATATCTATCTATCCATCTGTCTGTCTGTCTATCTATCTATCTATGTATCTTCCTATCATCTATCTATGATGTCTATCATCAATCTATGTACCTATCTACCTATCTTTCATCTGTCGTCTGTCTAGCTATCTATCTATGAATCAATCATCTTTTTGTCTGCCCATCTATCCTTATGTACAGAACAGTTATCAACATCGCCTTTGTCACTTCCCTACATTATGCTTCCAAAAATCTTTCAAGGTAACTAGGCTGTAGGAAGAGCACTCGGTTCACTGAGATACTTGCAGGTCGAGTCAGCCACGTGTACCTACAAAACCAGTAAATGGTTGTGCAGGGACTTGAACCTGTGTCTGTATCCTCTATTATCTTCTTCTCACTGGCTGACTCTATTTAGCCACATTCATTGACTAAGTGCTCCATGAAGACCACAAGTATTGTTCCTCTGGGCCTGTTGTCCACAGAAAGAAAACTTGGTGCTTTCCTCACCACCATGTTTGAGGGACATCGGCGTGATCACCGCTGATAGGATGGAACAACAAATGAAAAGGAACACCAGTTGCTAGACAGGAGCAGTTGGGAGCCAAGAGTGTGGTGTGGAGTGACGTGTTTATTTCAGTGTCCAAACTTCCCTCTTTATATAGTTATTACTTCTTTACATTCATGAACTTCATAAAACCCACTGATCTCAAAGGTCCAGACGTATACTTTTACAGCAATTCAATTGTTGAGTTGAGAGAAAATGAGAAAGACGTTGCTGTACCACTAAATCTATGGCTGGGCAATGCTGAAACCAAACAAAAAGAATTCACTTTGGCCAGATAGGGCTATTTTCTACTGACTGTCTCTGTGGACTCAAACAGAATCCATTCTAGGATTGTTTGTTTTTCAGTTTCACTATGTTGGGTACCTGTACACACCCCTTCGGCTTTTAGATTATCTGTGTCCTTTGATCTCAAGAGAGTCTCCTGTAAGGGAGCACGAAGGTGGTCTTGAGTTTTCATCCCTTCTTTTAACCCTGTGTCATTTGTTTGGAGCACTCAAAGCCTGTCCTTTTATTCTGACGATTCAGAGCTGTGCCCTTAATGCACTTAAAAAATTGTTTTTGTTATCATTAATCTACAATCACGTGAAGAACATTATGTTTACTAGACTCCCCCCTTCACCAAGTCCCTCCCAAAAACCTCTTACAGTTGCTGTCAGTTAGCAGAGATGGATGCTGTAGACCCGTTCACGATGTACCCCCCCAAACACCCCATTACAGTCGCTGTCCTTCAGCGTGTAGTAAGATGCTGTAGAATATCTTCTTGTCTTCTCTGTGTTGTACAGCACTCGCCATGCGACCCCGCCCTCACGCATTATACATGCTTATCCTAATCTCCCTTTTCTTTCTCCCCACCCTTATCCCTCCATTCCCAACCACCCTTCTCAGTCCTTTTCCCTTTGGTAACTGTTACTCCACATTCGGGTTCTGTGAGTCTGCTGCTGTTTTGTTTTTTTCAGTGTTTCTTTGTTGTTATACTCCACACATGAGTGAAATCATTTGGTACTTGTCTTTCTCCGCCTGGAATATTTCACTGAGCATACTACCGTCTCGCTCCATCCACGTCATTGCAAATGGTAGCATTTGTTTTCTTCTTCTGGCTGCAAACGGCAGTTTTTAAACTGGACTTCATTCTTCCTTTTAGTTTGTAGAGTCGCTATGTGCTTTCACCATTGATCTCCTGGTTATGAGCAGTAGCTTTGTGTTATTTAATATGTATCTGTATGTATCTTTCTATCAATCTATCTGTCTATCCTTCTATCTTTCTATCTATCTATCTATCTATCTATCATCTATCTGTCTATCAATCTATGTTCCTTTCTACCTATCATGTCTATCGGCGGTCTATCTGTCATCTGTCATCTATCTATCTATCTATGAATCAATCATCTTTTTGTCTGGCCATCTATCCTTATGTACAGGACAGTTAACAACATCGCCTATGTCAGTTCCCTACATTATGCTTCCAAAAATATTGCAAAGTAACTAGTCCTTAGGGAGAGCACTGGGTTCACTGAGACGCTTCCAGGTCGAGTCAGCCGCTTGTGCTTACAAATCCAGTAATTTATGGTGGTGCATGGACTTGCACCCATCTCTCTGTCCTCTGTCCTCTTTTACCTCCTTCTCGCTTGCTGATTGTATTCAGCCACATTCGTTGACTAAGTGCTTCCAGAAGACCACAACTATCCTTCCTCTGGGCCTGTTTAGACAGAAAAGTATACTTGGTGCTTTGCTCACCACCAACTTTGAGGGACAATGGCATGATCATCGCTGATAGGAGGAGGGACAAATAAAAAGAACATCTATTTCTAGGCAGCAACATTTGGGAGCAAAGAGAGTGTTGTGGAGTTACGTGTTTGTTGGAGTGTCCAAACTATCCTCTTTAGGTGGTTATTACTACTTTACTTTCAAGAACATCATAAAATCCACTGATTTCAAAAGCCCAGACACATATTATTACAGCAATTCAGTTGTTGAGGTGAGAAAAAATGAGAAGGACGTTGCTGTACCACTAAATCTATGGCTGGGCACTGCTGAAACCGAACAAAAAGAATTCACAGTGTCTAGATAGGGCTATTTTCTACTGACAGTCTCTGGGGACTCAAACAAAATCCATTTGTTTGTTTGTTTGCTTTTCAGTTACACTTGTGTAGGGTTGCTGTCCCCACCCCTTCGGATTGTAGTTTGTCTGTATCTTTGGATCTCAAGTGAGCCTCCTATAGGGGAGCACTTAGGTGATCTTGAGTTTTCATCCCTACTTTTAACCCTGTGTCTTTTGTTTGGAGCTCGCAAAGCCTGTTTTATTGCTGTGCCCATATTGCACTT
Organism: Manis pentadactyla; assembly: GCF_030020395.1. Lineage (NCBI taxonomy): Eukaryota > Metazoa > Chordata > Mammalia > Pholidota > Manidae > Manis > Manis pentadactyla. The sequence goes on from NW_026644705.1 coordinate 331,567, forward strand.
AAAAACATATTTTTTTTATCATTAATCTGCAATCACATGAAGAACATCATATTTACTAGGCTCCCACCTTCACCAAGTCCCCACCAAAACCTCTTACAGTCGTTGTCCATAAGCATTGTTGTATGCTGTAGACTGCTTCACCATGACCCCCACAAACACCCCATTACAGTCGCTGTCCATCAGCGTGTAGTAAATGCTGTAGAATCTATACTTGTCTTCTCTGTGTTGTACATCCCTCCCTTTGCCCCCCCGAGCCCACGCATTATACATGTTAATCCTATTGTCCCCTTTCTTCTCCCTGCCCTTATACCTCCCTTCCCACACACCCTGCCCATTCCCTTTCCCTTTGGTAACTTTTATTGAACTCTCGGGTTCTGTGAGTCTGCTGCTGTTTATTTCCTCCAGTTTTTCTTTGTTGTTATACTCCACACATGAATGAAATCATTGGCTACTTGTCTTTCTCCACCTGGTATATATCACTGAGCATGCTACCGTCTAGCTACTTCCACATCCTTGCAAATGGTAGGATTTGTTTTCTTCTTATGGCTGCTTACTGCACTTTTTAAACTGGACTTCATTCTTCCTTTTTGTTTGTAGTTTCCCTAAGTGCTTTCACCATTGATCTGTTGGTTATGAGCAATAGCTTTGTGTTAATCGATATCTCTCTGAATCTGTGTACCTGTCTGTCTATCTATCAATCTATCTATCTATCTATCCTTCTCTCTTTCTATCTATGTATCTCTCTATCTATCTTCCTATCATCTATGTATCATGTCTATCATCTATCTATAATCTCTCATCTATCTATGTATCTATGAATCAATCATCTTTTTGTCTTCCCATCTATCCTTATGTACAGAACAGATAACAACATCGCCTATGTCACTTCCCTACATTATGCTTCCAAAAATCTTGCCAAGTAACTAGGACGTATGGAGAGCACTGGGTACACTGAGACAATTGCAGGTCGAGTCTGCCGCGTGTGCTTACAAAACCAGTAAATGGTTGTCCAGGGACTTGAACCCATATCTCTGTCCTCTGTCATCTTTTACCTTCTTCTCGCCTGCTGACTCTAATTTGCCACAATAATTGACTAAGTCTTCCCTGAAGACCACAAGTATCCTTCCTCTGGGCCTGTTGTAGTCAGAAAAGTATACTTGGTGCTTTGCTCATCACCAAGTATGAAGGACATCGGCGTGATCACCTCTGATAGGAGGAGGGACAAATAAAAATGAACACCTATTTCTAGACAGGAGCAGTTTTGAACAAAGAGTGTGTTGTGGAGTGACGTGTTTATTTGAGTGTCCAACCTTCACTCTTAAGTGGTTATTACTTTTTTACATTCATGAACATCATAAAACGCACTGATTTCAAAAGCCCAGACACATATTATTACAGCAATTCTGTTATTGTGGTGAGAAAAATTGAGAAGGACTTTGCTGTACAATGGTATCTATTTCTGGGCACTGCTGAAACCAAACAAAAAAAAATTCATGGTGGCCAGCTAGGGCTATTTTCTACTGACTGTCTCTGGGGACTCAAACAGAATCCATTTGTTTGTTTGTTTCTCAGTTTCACTTTTTTTGGTTACCTGTCTCCGCACCTTCAGCTTTTAATTTGTCCGTGTCCTGGGATCTCAAGTGAGTCTCCTGTAAGGGAGCACATACATGATCTTGAGTGAAAGATAGCTTAGTTTAGTATGATGCTTTCCTATCTACCTACCTATCTATCTCTTTACCTATCTATGTAATCTTTCTATCTATCTATCTGTCATCTATCTATGTATGGTCTGTCATCTATCTACTATCATCTGTGTATCCATCTAATTAATCTATCATCTATATGTATGTATATCAGTCGAATCTATGTATCAATCATTTGTCTGTCTATATATCTGTTTTCTCACTTTTGTCAACGTTCTGTCCCTAGGTGCACTTTGATTCCTCTGTGTCCTTCTCAGTCTCAATTCCTTGTGTTTGTTTTTGTGAGTTAACTGTGTGTTTGGGTCTTGAGAGGAGTGGCCTTGGGTGGGAACTTCTCCTGCGTAGGTGGCACGAGTCTGCTGGGTGTGGATAGTGTGGTTGGTGGGCTGCGCTCTTGAAACTGTGCAGCCCAGTGCCCTCCAGCTGCTCTGCCCCTGGGCCGTTCCTGCTGTGGCGGCTGCAAGAGCTGCAGGGAATATCCGAGGCCCCATGCAGGGAGCACCCTGGCGGGCCTGCAGGGTCCGTGGTAGGTACATGCCCAGTAGTATGTCTCTTTGCCAGTGCACCGATGTTACCTCGGTGGCCCTGCTTGGTGGCCCATCTTCAGAGAGTATGTGTGTAGTCACTGGTTAAGGGAACTGCCTTTTGGTGACACGCGGGGTTCTTCTGGGCCAGTGGCCCATGGACTTGCTGAGGTGGCAGCCCAGCTAGCTTGTGGGGAAACTGCTCCCCTCTGCTGTCAAGGTGGAGGTGGAATTTCAGTGCATTTACGCATTTAGATGTGAGTGAGGTCTATCTGAAATGGAATAGTAGCGTTGAGAGCTATGTTTCCACCCCCTCAACTTGTAGTTCATCTTCGTCCTTGGATCTCAAGTTAGTCTCCTGTAAGGGAGCACGTAGGTGGTCTTGAGTTTTCATCCCTTCTTTTAACCCTGTGTCTTTTCATTGGAGTATTGAAGAGCCTGTCCTTTTATTCTGAGAATTGAGAGCTATGTCCTTATTGCACTTTAAAAATTTTTTTGTTATCATTAATCCACAATCACGCAAAAAACATCATGTTCACCAAGTACACCACGTTCCCCCGAAAAACCCCATTACAGTAGCTGTCAATCAGCATATTTGGATGCTGTAGACCCCTTCACCATTTCCCCCCCACACCCCGTTACAGTCGCTTTCCATCAGCGTGTAGTAAGATGCTGTAGAATCACTACTGGTCTTCTCTGTGTTGTACAGCCCTCCCCATGCTCCCCCCACCCACACATTATACATGCTAATCCTAATGCCCCCTTTCTTTCACCCCACATTTATCAAACACTTCCCACCCACCCTGCCTAGTCCCTTTCCCTTTGGTAACTGTTAGTCCACTCTTGGTTCCTGTGAGTCTGCTGCTGTTTTCTTCCTTCAGTTTTTCTTTGTTGTTATACTCAACACATGAGTGAAATCGTTTGGTACTTGTCTTTCTCCGCATGGCCTTTTTCACTGAGCATAATACCCTCCAGCTCCATCCACGTTGTTCAAATATTAGGATTTTTTTCTTCTTACGGCTGCTTACTGTACCTTTTAAACTAGATTTCTGACTTCTCTTTTGTCTGTAGTTTCGCTATGTGCTTTCACCATTGCTCTTCTCGTTATTAGCAATAACTTTACGTTAATCAATATGTACCTATATCTATCTATCCATCTGTCTGTCTGTCTATCTATCTATCTATGTATCTTCCTATCATCTATCTATGATGTCTATCATCAATCTATGTACCTATCTACCTATCTTTCATCTGTCGTCTGTCTAGCTATCTATCTATGAATCAATCATCTTTTTGTCTGCCCATCTATCCTTATGTACAGAACAGTTATCAACATCGCCTTTGTCACTTCCCTACATTATGCTTCCAAAAATCTTTCAAGGTAACTAGGCTGTAGGAAGAGCACTCGGTTCACTGAGATACTTGCAGGTCGAGTCAGCCACGTGTACCTACAAAACCAGTAAATGGTTGTGCAGGGACTTGAACCTGTGTCTGTATCCTCTATTATCTTCTTCTCACTGGCTGACTCTATTTAGCCACATTCATTGACTAAGTGCTCCATGAAGACCACAAGTATTGTTCCTCTGGGCCTGTTGTCCACAGAAAGAAAACTTGGTGCTTTCCTCACCACCATGTTTGAGGGACATCGGCGTGATCACCGCTGATAGGATGGAACGACAAATGAAAAGGAACACCAGTTGCTAGACAGGAGCAGTTGGGAGCAAAGAGTGTGGTGTGGAGTGACGTGTTTATTTCAGTGTCCAAACTTCCCTCTTTATATAGTTATTACTTCTTTACATTCATGAACTTCATAAAACCCACTGATCTCAAAGGTCCAGACGTATACTTTTACAGCAATTCAATTGTTGAGTTGAGAGAAAATGAGAAAGACGTTGCTGTACCACTAAATCTCTGGCTGGGCAATGCTGAAACCGAACAAAAAGAATTCACGGTGTCTAGATAGGGCTATTTTCTACTGACTGTCTCTGGGGACTCAAACAAAATCCATTTGTTTGTTTGTTTGCTTTTCAGTTACACTTGTGTAGGGTTGCTGTCCCCACCCCTTCGGATTGTAGTTTGTCTGTATCTTTGGATCTCAAGTGAGCCTCCTATAGGGGAGCACTTAGGTGATCTTGAGTTTTCATCCCTTCTTTTAACCCTGTGTCTTTTGTTTGGAGCTCGCAAAGCCTGTTTTATTGCTGTGCCCATATTGCACTTAAAAACATATTTTTTTTATCATTAATCTGCAATCACATGAAGAACATCATATTTACTAGGCTCCCACCTTCACCAAGTCCCCACCAAAACCTCTTACAGTCGTTGTCCATAAGCATTGTTGTATGCTGTAGACTGCTTCACCATGACCCCCACAAACACCCCATTACAGTCGCTGTCCATCAGCGTGTAGTAAATGCTGTAGAATCTATACTTGTCTTCTCTGTGTTGTACATCCCTCCCTTTGCCCCCCCGAGCCCACGCATTATACATGTTAATCCTATTGTCCCCTTTCTTCTCCCTGCCCTTATACCTCCCTTCCCACACACCCTGCCCATTCCCTTTCCCTTTGGTAACTGTTATTGAACTCTCGGGTTCTGTGAGTCTGCTGCTGTTTATTTCCTCCAGTTTTTCTTTGTTGTTATACTCCACACATGAATGAAATCATTGGCTACTTGTCTTTCTCCACCTGGTATATATCACTGAGCATGCTACCGTCTAGCTACTTCCACATCCTTGCAAATGGTAGGATTTGTTTTCTTCTTATGGCTGCTTACTGCACTTTTTAAACTGGACTTCATTCTTCCTTTTTGTTTGTAGTTTCCCTAAGTGCTTTCACCATTGATCTGTTGGTTATGAGCAATAGCTTTGTGTTAATCGTTATCTCTCTGAATCTGTGTACCTGTCTGTCTATCTATCAATCTATCTATCTATCTATCCTTCTCTCTTTCTATCTATGTATCTCTCTATCTATCTTCCTATCATCTATGTATCATGTCTATCATCTATCTATAATCTCTCATCTATCTATGTATCTATGAATCAATCATCTTTTTGTCTTCCCATCTATCCTTATGTACAGAACAGATAACAACATCGCCTATGTCACTTCCCTACATTATGCTTCCAAAAATCTTGCCAAGTAACTAGGACGTATGGAGAGCACTGGGTACACTGAGACAATTGCAGGTCGAGTCTGCCGCGTGTGCTTACAAAACCAGTAAATGGTTGTCCAGGGACTTGAACCCATATCTCTGTCCTCTGTCATCTTTTACCTTCTTCTCGCCTGCTGACTCTAATTTGCCACAATAATTGACTAAGTCTTCCCTGAAGACCACAAGTATCCTTCCTCTGGGCCTGTTGTAGTCAGAAAAGTATACTTGGTGCTTTGCTCATCACCAAGTATGAAGGACATCGGCGTGATCACCTCTGATAGGAGGAGGGACAAATAAAAATGAACACCTATTTCTAGACAGGAGCAGTTTTGAACAAAGAGTGTGTTGTGGAGTGACGTGTTTATTTGAGTGTCCAACCTTCACTCTTAAGTGGTTATTACTTTTTTACATTCATGAACATCATAAAACGCACTGATTTCAAAAGCCCAGACACATATTATTACAGCAATTCTGTTATTGTGGTGAGAAAAATTGAGAAGGACTTTGCTGTACAATGGTATCTATTTCTGGGCACTGCTGAAACCAAACAAAAAAAAATTCATGGTGGCCAGCTAGGGCTATTTTCTACTGACTGTCTCTGGGGACTCAAACAGAATCCATTTGTTTGTTTGTTTCTCAGTTTCACTTTTTTTGGTTACCTGTCTCCGCACCTTCAGCTTTTAATTTGTCCGTGTCCTGGGATCTCAAGTGAGTCTCCTGTAAGGGAGCACATACATGATCTTGAGTGAAAGATAGCTTAGTTTAGTATGATGCTTTCCTATCTACCTACCTATCTATCTCTTTACCTATCTATGTAATCTTTCTATCTATCTATCTGTCATCTATCTATGTATGGTCTGTCATCTATCTACTATCATCTGTGTATCTATCTAATTAATCTATCATCTATATGTATGTATATCAGTCGAATCTATGTATCAATCATTTGTCTGTCTATATATCTGTTTTCTCACTTTTGTCAACGTTCTGTCCCTAGGTGCACTTTGATTCCTCTGTGTCCTTCTCAGTCTCAATTCCTTGTGTTTGTTTTTGTGAGTTAACTGTGTGTTTGGGTCTTGAGAGGAGTGGCCTTGGGTGGGAACTTCTCCTGCGTAGGTGGCACGAGTCTGCTGGGTGTGGATAGTGTGGTTGGTGGGCTGCGCTCTTGAAACTGTGCAGCCCAGTGCCCTCCAGCTGCTCTGCCCCTGGGCCGTTCCTGCTGTGGCGGCTGCAAGAGCTGCAGGGAATATCCGAGGCCCCATGCAGGGAGCACCCTGGCGGGCCTGCAGGGTCCGTGGTAGGTACATGCCCAGTAGTATGTCTCTTTGCCAGTGCACCGATGTTACCTCGGTGGCCCTGCTTGGTGGCCCATCTTCAGAGAGTATGTGTGTAGTCACTGGTTAAGGGAACTGCCTTTTGGTGACACGCGGGGTTCTTCTGGGCCAGTGGCCCATGGACTTGCTGAGGTGGCAGCCCAGCTAGCTTGTGGGGAAACTGCTCCCCTCTGCTGTCAAGGTGGAGGTGGAATTTCAGTGCATTTACGCATTTAGATGTGAGTGAGGTCTATCTGAAATGGAATAGTAGCGTTGAGAGCTATGTTTCCACCCCCTCAACTTGTAGTTCATCTTCGTCCTTGGATCTCAAGTTAGTCTCCTGTAAGGGAGCACGTAGGTGGTCTTGAGTTTTCATCCCTTCTTTTAACCCTGTGTCTTTTCATTGGAGTATTGAAGAGCCTGTCCTTTTATTCTGAGAATTGAGAGCTATGTCCTTATTGCACTTAAAAAATTTTTTTTGTTATCATTAATCCACAATCACGCAAAAAACCTTATGTTCACCAAGTACACCACGTTACCCCGAAAAACCCCATTACAGTAGCTGTCAATCAGCATAGTTGGATGCTGTAGACCCCTTCACCATTTCCCCCCCACACCCCGTTACAGTCGCTTTCCATCAGCGTGTAGTAAGATGCTGTAGACTCACTACTGGTCTTCTCTGTGTTGTACAGCCCTCCCCATGCTCCCCCCACCCACACATTATACATGCTAATCCTAATGCCCCCTTTCTTTCACCCCACATTTATCAAACACTTCCCACCCACCCTGCCTAGTCCCTTTCCCTTTGGTAACTGTTAGTCCACTCTTGGTTCCTGTGAGTCTGCTGCTGTTTTCTTCCTTCAGTTTTTCTTTGTTGTTATACTCAACACATGAGTGAAATCGTTTGGTACTTGTCTTTCTCCGCATGGCCTTTTTCACTGAGCATAATACCCTCCAGCTCCATCCACGTTGTTCAAATATTAGGATTTTTTTCTTCTTACGGCTGCTTACTGTACCTTTTAAACTAGATTTCTGACTTCTCTTTTGTCTGTAGTTTCGCTATGTGCTTTCACCATTGCTCTTCTCGTTATTAGCAATAACTTTACGTTAATCAATATGTACCTATATCTATCTATCCATCTGTCTGTCTGTCTATCTATCTATCTATGTATCTTCCTATCATCTATCTATGATGTCTATCATCAATCTATGTACCTATCTACCTATCTTTCATCTGTCGTCTGTCTAGCTATCTATCTATGAATCAATCATCTTTTTGTCTGCCCATCTATCCTTATGTACAGAACAGTTATCAACATCGCCTTTGTCACTTCCCTACATTATGCTTCCAAAAATCTTTCAAGGTAACTAGGCTGTAGGAAGAGCACTCGGTTCACTGAGATACTTGCAGGTCGAGTCAGCCACGTGTACCTACAAAACCAGTAAATGGTTGTGCAGGGACTTGAACCTGTGTCTGTATCCTCTATTATCTTCTTCTCACTGGCTGACTCTATTTAGCCACATTCATTGACTAAGTGCTCCATGAAGACCACAAGTATTGTTCCTCTGGGCCTGTTGTCCACAGAAAGAAAACTTGGTGCTTTCCTCACCACCATGTTTGAGGGACATCGGCGTGATCACCGCTGATAGGATGGAACGACAAATGAAAAGGAACACCAGTTGCTAGACAGGAGCAGTTGGGAGCCAAGAGTGTGGTGTGGAGTGACGTGTTTATTTCAGTGTCCAAACTTCCCTCTTTATATAGTTATTACTTCTTTACATTCATGAACTTCATAAAACCCACTGATCTCAAAGGTCCAGACGTATACTTTTACAGCAATTCAATTGTTGAGTTGAGAGAAAATGAGAAAGACGTTGCTGTACCACTAAATCTATGGCTGGGCAATGCTGAAACCAAACAAAAAGAATTCACTTTGGCCAGATAGGGCTATTTTCTACTGACTGTCTCTGTGGACTCAAACAGAATCCATTCTAGGATTGTTTGTTTTTCAGTTTCACTATGTTGGGTACCTGTACACACCCCTTCGGCTTTTAGATTATCTGTGTCCTTTGATCTCAAGAGAGTCTCCTGTAAGGGAGCACGAAGGTGGTCTTGAGTTTTCATCCCTTCTTTTAACCCTGTGTCATTTGTTTGGAGCACTCAAAGCCTGTCCTTTTATTCTGACGATTCAGAGCTGTGCCCTTAATGCACTTAAAAAATTGTTTTTGTTATCATTAATCTACAATCACGTGAAGAACATTATGTTTACTAGACTCCCCCCTTCACCAAGTCCCTCCCAAAAACCTCTTACAGTTGCTGTCAGTTAGCAGAGATGGATGCTGTAGACCCGTTCACGATGTACCCCCCCAAACACCCCATTACAGTCGCTGTCCTTCAGCGTGTAGTAAGATGCTGTAGAATATCTTCTTGTCTTCTCTGTGTTGTACAGCACTCGCCATGCGACCCCGCCCTCACGCATTATACATGCTTATCCTAATCTCCCTTTTCTTTCTCCCCACCCTTATCCCTCCATTCCCAACCACCCTTCTCAGTCCTTTTCCCTTTGGTAACTGTTACTCCACATTCGGGTTCTGTGAGTCTGCTGCTGTTTTGTTTTTTTCAGTGTTTCTTTGTTGTTATACTCCACACATGAGTGAAATCATTTGGTACTTGTCTTTCTCCGCCTGGAATATTTCACTGAGCATACTACCGTCTCGCTCCATCCACGTCATTGCAAATGGTAGCATTTGTTTTCTTCTTCTGGCTGCAAACGGCAGTTTTTAAACTGGACTTCATTCTTCCTTTTAGTTTGTAGAGTCGCTATGTGCTTTCACCATTGATCTCCTGGTTATGAGCAGTAGCTTTGTGTTATTTAATATGTATCTGTATGTATCTTTCTATCAATCTATCTGTCTATCCTTCTATCTTTCTATCTATCTATCTATCTATCTATCATCTATCTGTCTATCAATCTATGTTCCTTTCTACCTATCATGTCTATCGTCGGTCTATCTGTCATCTGTCATCTATCTATCTATCTATGAATCAATCATCTTTTTGTCTGGCCATCTATCCTTATGTACAGGACAGTTAACAACATCGCCTATGTCAGTTCCCTACATTATGCTTCCAAAAATATTGCAAAGTAACTAGTCCTTAGGGAGAGCACTGGGTTCACTGAGACGCTTCCAGGTCGAGTCAGCCGCTTGTGCTTACAAATCCAGTAATTTATGGTGGTGCATGGACTTGCACCCATCTCTCTGTCCTCTGTCCTCTTTTACCTCCTTCTCGCTTGCTGATTGTATTCAGCCACATTAGTTGACTAAGTGCTTCCAGAAGACCACAACTATCCTTCCTCTGGGCCTGTTTAGACAGAAAAGTATACTTGGTGCTTTGCTCACCACCAACTTTGAGGGACAATGGCATGATCATCGCTGATAGGAGGAGGGACAAATAAAAAGAACATCTATTTCTAGGCAGCAACATTTGGGAGCAAAGAGAGTGTTGTGGAGTTACGTGTTTGTTGGAGTGTCCAAACTATCCTCTTTAGGTGGTTATTACTACTTTACTTTCAAGAACATCATAAAATCCACTGATTTCAAAAGCCCAGACACATATTATTACAGCAATTCAGTTGTTGAGGTGAGAAAAAATGAGAAGGACGTTGCTGTACCACTAAATCTATGGCTGGGCACTGCTGAAACCGAACAAAAAGAATTCACGGTGTCTAGATAGGGCTATTTTCTACTGACTGTCTCTGGGGACTCAAACAAAATCCATTTGTTTGTTTGTTTGCTTTTCAGTTACACTTGTGTAGGGTTGCTGTCCCCACCCCTTCGGATTGTAGTTTGTCTGTATCTTTGGATCTCAAGTGAGCCTCCTATAGGGGAGCACTTAGGTGATCTTGAGTTTTCATCCCTACTTTTAACCCTGTGTCTTTTGTTTGGAGCTCGCAAAGCCTGTTTTATTGCTGTGCCCATATTGCACTTAAAAACATATTTTTTTTATCATTAATCTGCAATCACATGAAGAACATCATATTTACTAGGCTCCCACCTTCACCAAGTCCCCACCAAAACCTCTTACAGTCGTTGTCCATAAGCATTGTTGTATGCTGTAGACTGCTTCACCATGACCCCCACAAACACCCCATTACAGTCGCTGTCCATCAGCGTGTAGTAAATGCTGTAGAATCTATACTTGTCTTCTCTGTGTTGTACATCCCTCCCTTTGCCCCCCCGAGCCCACGCATTATACATGTTAATCCTATTGTCCCCTTTCTTCTCCCTGCCCTTATACCTCCCTTCCCACACACCCTGCCCATTCCCTTTCCCTTTGGTAACTGTTATTGAACTCTCGGGTTCTGTGAGTCTGCTGCTGTTTATTTCCTCCAGTTTTTCTTTGTTGTTATACTCCACACATGAATGAAATCATTGGCTACTTGTCTTTCTCCACCTGGTATATATCACTGAGCATGCTACCGTCTAGCTACTTCCACATCCTTGCAAATGGTAGGATTTGTTTTCTTCTTATGGCTGCTTACTGCACTTTTTAAACTGGACTTCATTCTTCCTTTTTGTTTGTAGTTTCCCTAAGTGCTTTCACCATTGATCTGTTGGTTATGAGCAATAGCTTTGTGTTAATCGATATCTCTCTGAATCTGTGTACCTGTCTGTCTATCTATCAATCTATCTATCTATCTATCCTTCTCTCTTTCTATCTATGTATCTCTCTATCTATCTTCCTATCATCTATGTATCATGTCTATCATCTATCTATAATCTCTCATCTATCTATGTATCTATGAATCAATCATCTTTTTGTCTTCCCATCTATCCTTATGTACAGAACAGATAACAACATCGCCTATGTCACTTCCCTACATTATGCTTCCAAAAATCTTGCCAAGTAACTAGGACGTATGGAGAGCACTGGGTACACTGAGACAATTGCAGGTCGAGTCTGCCGCGTGTGCTTACAAAACCAGTAAATGGTTGTCCAGGGACTTGAACCCATATCTCTGTCCTCTGTCATCTTTTACCTTCTTCTCGCCTGCTGACTCTAATTTGCCACAATAATTGACTAAGTCTTCCCTGAAGACCACAAGTATCCTTCCTCTGGGCCTGTTGTAGTCAGAAAAGTATACTTGGTGCTTTGCTCATCACCAAGTATGAAGGACATCGGCGTGATCACCTCTGATAGGAGGAGGGACAAATAAAAATGAACACCTATTTCTAGACAGGAGCAGTTTTGAACAAAGAGTGTGTTGTGGAGTGACGTGTTTATTTGAGTGTCCAACCTTCACTCTTAAGTGGTTATTACTTTTTTACATTCATGAACATCATAAAACGCACTGATTTCAAAAGCCCAGACACATATTATTACAGCAATTCTGTTATTGTGGTGAGAAAAATTGAGAAGGACTTTGCTGTACAATGGTATCTATTTCTGGGCACTGCTGAAACCAAACAAAAAAAAATTCATGGTGGCCAGCTAGGGCTATTTTCTACTGACTGTCTCTGGGGACTCAAACAGAATCCATTTGTTTGTTTGTTTCTCAGTTTCACTTTTTTTGGGTACCTGTCTCCGCACCTTCAGCTTTGAATTTGTCCGTGTCCTGGGATCTCAAGTGAGTCTCCTGTAAGGGAGCACATACATGATCTTGAGTGAAAGATAGCTTAGTTTAGTATGATGCTTTCCTATCTACCTACCTATCTATCTCTTTACCTGTCTATGTAATCTTTCTATCTATCTATCTGTCATCTATCTATGTATGGTCTGTCATCTATCTACTATCATCTGTGTATCTATCTAATTAATCTATCATCTATATGTATGTATATCAGTCGAATCTATGTATCAATCATTTGTCTGTCTATATATCTGTTTTCTCACTTTTGTCAACGTTCTGTCCCTAGGTGCACTTTGATTCCTGTGTGTCCTTCTCAGTCTCAATTCCTTGTGTTTGTTTTTGTGAGTTAACTGTGTGTTTGGGTCTTGAGAGGAGTGGCCTTGGGTGGGAACTTCTCCTGCGTAGGTGGCACGAGTCTGCTGGGTGTGGATAGTGTGGTTGGTGGGCTGCGCTCTTGAAACTGTGCAGCCCAGTGCCCTCCAGCTGCTCTGCCCCTGGGCCGTTCCTGCTGTGGCGGCTGCAAGAGCTGCAGGGAATATCTGAGGCCCCATGCAGGGAGCACCCTGGCGGGCCTGCAGGGTCCGTGGTAGGTACATGCCCAGTAGTATGTCTCTTTGCCAGTGTACCGATGTTACCTCGGTGGCCCTGCTTGGTGGCCCATCTTCAGAGAGTATGTGTGTAGTCACTGGTTAAGGGAACTGCCTTTTGGTGACACGCGGGGTTCTTCTGGGCCAGTGGCCCATGGACTTGCTGAGGTGGCAGCCCAGCTAGCTTGTGGGGAAACTGCTCCCCTCTGCTGTCAAGGTGGAGGTGGAATTTCAGTGCATTTACGCATTTAGATGTGAGTGAGGTCTATCTGAAATGGAATAGTAGCGTTGAGAGCTATGTTTCCACCCCCTCAACTTGTAGTTCATCTTCGTCCTTGGATCTCAAGTTAGTCTCCTGTAAGGGAGCACGTAGGTGGTCTTGAGTTTTCATCCCTTCTTTTAACCCTGTGTCTTTTCATTGGAGTATTGAAGAGCCTGTCCTTTTATTCTGAGAATTGAGAGCTATGTCCTTATTGCACTTAAAAAATTTTTTTTGTTATCATTAATCCACAATCACGCAAAAAACATCATGTTCACCAAGTACACCACGTTCCCCCGAAAAACCCCATTACAGTAGCTGTCAATCAGCATAGTTGGATGCTGTAGACCCCTTCACCATTTCCCCCCCACACCCCGTTACAGTCGCTTTCCATCAGCGTGTAGTAAGATGCTGTAGACTCACTACTGGTCTTCTCTGTGTTGTACAGCCCTCCCCATGCTCCCCCCACCCACACATTATACATGCTAATCCTAATGCCCCCTTTCTTTCACCCCACATTTATCAAACACTTCCCACCCACCCTGCCTAGTCCCTTTCCCTTTGGTAACTGTTAGTCCACTCTTGGTTCCTGTGAGTCTGCTGCTGTTTTCTTCCTTCAGTTTTTCTTTGTTGTTATACTCAACACATGAGTGAAATCGTTTGGTTCTTGTCTTTCTCCGCATGGCCTTTTTCACTGAGCATAATACCCTCCAGCTCCATCCACGTTGTTCAAATATTAGGATTTTTTTCTTCTTACGGCTGCTTACTGTACCTTTTAAACTAGATTTCTGACTTCTCTTTTGTCTGTAGTTTCGCTATGTGCTTTCACCATTGCTCTTCTCGTTATTAGCAATAACTTTACGTTAATCAATATGTACCTATATCTATCTATCCATCTGTCTGTCTGTCTATCTATCTATCTATGTATCTTCCTATCATCTATCTATGATGTCTATCATCAATCTATGTACCTATCTACCTATCTTTCATCTGTCGTCTGTCTAGCTATCTATCTATGAATCAATCATCTTTTTGTCTGCCCATCTATCCTTATGTACAGAACAGTTATCAACATCGCCTTTGTCACTTCCCTACATTATGCTTCCAAAAATCTTTCAAGGTAACTAGGCTGTAGGAAGAGCACTCGGTTCACTGAGATACTTGCAGGTCGAGTCAGCCACGTGTACCTACAAAACCAGTAAATGGTTGTGCAGGGACTTGAACCTGTGTCTGTATCCTCTATTATCTTCTTCTCACTGGCTGACTCTATTTAGCCACATTCATTGACTAAGTGCTCCATGAAGACCACAAGTATTGTTCCTCTGGGCCTGTTGTCCACAGAAAGAAAACTTGGTGCTTTCCTCACCACCATGTTTGAGGGACATCGGCGTGATCACCGCTGATAGGATGGAACGACAAATGAAAAGGAACACCAGTTGCTAGACAGGAGCAGTTGGGAGCAAAGAGTGTGGTGTGGAGTGACGTGTTTATTTCAGTGTCCAAACTTCCCTCTTTATATAGTTATTACTTCTTTACATTCATGAACTTCATAAAACCCACTGATCTCAAAGGTCCAGACGTATACTTTTACAGCAATTCAATTGTTGAGTTGAGAGAAAATGAGAAAGACGTTGCTGTACCACTAAATCTCTGGCTGGGCAATGCTGAAACCGAACAAAAAGAATTCACGGTGTCTAGATAGGGCTATTTTCTACTGACTGTCTCTGGGGACTCAAACAAAATCCATTTGTTTGTTTGTTTGCTTTTCAGTTACACTTGTGTAGGGTTGCTGTCCCCACCCCTTCGGATTGTAGTTTGTCTGTATCTTTGGATCTCAAGTGAGCCTCCTATAGGGGAGCACTTAGGTGATCTTGAGTTTTCATCCCTTCTTTTAACCCTGTGTCTTTTGTTTGGAGCTCGCAAAGCCTGTTTTATTGCTGTGCCCATATTGCACTTAAAAACATATTTTTTTTATCATTAATCTGCAATCACATGAAGAACATCATATTTACTAGGCTCCCACCTTCACCAAGTCCCCACCAAAACCTCTTACAGTCGTTGTCCATAAGCATTGTTGTATGCTGTAGACTGCTTCACCATGACCCCCACAAACACCCCATTACAGTCGCTGTCCATCAGCGTGTAGTAAATGCTGTAGAATCTATACTTGTCTTCTCTGTGTTGTACATCCCTCCCTTTGCCCCCCCGAGCCCACGCATTATACATGTTAATCCTATTGTCCCCTTTCTTCTCCCTGCCCTTATACCTCCCTTCCCACACACCCTGCCCATTCCCTTTCCCTTTGGTAACTGTTATTGAACTCTCGGGTTCTGTGAGTCTGCTGCTGTTTATTTCCTCCAGTTTTTCTTTGTTGTTATACTCCACACATGAATGAAATCATTGGCTACTTGTCTTTCTCCACCTGGTATATATCACTGAGCATGCTACCGTCTAGCTACTTCCACATCCTTGCAAATGGTAGGATTTGTTTTCTTCTTATGGCTGCTTACTGCACTTTTTAAACTGGACTTCATTCTTCCTTTTTGTTTGTAGTTTCCCTAAGTGCTTTCACCATTGATCTGTTGGTTATGAGCAATAGCTTTGTGTTAATCGATATCTCTCTGAATCTGTGTACCTGTCTGTCTATCTATCAATCTATCTATCTATCTATCCTTCTCTCTTTCTATCTATGTATCTCTCTATCTATCTTCCTATCATCTATGTATCATGTCTATCATCTATCTATAATCTCTCATCTATCTATGTATCTATGAATCAATCATCTTTTTGTCTTCCCATCTATCCTTATGTACAGAACAGATAACAACATCGCCTATGTCACTTCCCTACATTATGCTTCCAAAAATCTTGCCAAGTAACTAGGACGTATGGAGAGCACTGGGTACACTGAGACAATTGCAGGTCGAGTCTGCCGCGTGTGCTTACAAAACCAGTAAATGGTTGTCCAGGGACTTGAACCCATATCTCTGTCCTCTGTCATCTTTTACCTTCTTCTCGCCTGCTGACTCTAATTTGCCACAATAATTGACTAAGTCTTCCCTGAAGACCACAAGTATCCTTCCTCTGGGCCTGTTGTAGTCAGAAAAGTATACTTGGTGCTTTGCTCATCACCAAGTATGAAGGACATCGGCGTGATCACCTCTGATAGGAGGAGGGACAAATAAAAATGAACACCTATTTCTAGACAGGAGCAGTTTTGAACAAAGAGTGTGTTGTGGAGTGACGTGTTTATTTGAGTGTCCAACCTTCACTCTTAAGTGGTTATTACTTTTTTACATTCATGAACATCATAAAACGCACTGATTTCAAAAGCCCAGACACATATTATTACAGCAATTCTGTTATTGTGGTGAGAAAAATTGAGAAGGACTTTGCTGTACAATGGTATCTATTTCTGGGCACTGCTGAAACCAAACAAAAAAAAATTCATGGTGGCCAGCTAGGGCTATTTTCTACTGACTGTCTCTGGGGACTCAAACAGAATCCATTTGTTTGTTTGTTTCTCAGTTTCACTTTTTTTGGGTACCTGTCTCCGCACCTTCAGCTTTGAATTTGTCCGTGTCCTGGGATCTCAAGTGAGTCTCCTGTAAGGGAGCACATACATGATCTTGAGTGAAAGATAGCTTAGTTTAGTATGATGCTTTCCTATCTACCTACCTATCTATCTCTTTACCTATCTATGTAATCTTTCTATCTATCTATCTGTCATCTATCTATGTATGGTCTGTCATCTATCTACTATCATCTGTGTATCTATCTAATTAATCTATCATCTATATGTATGTATATCAGTCGAATCTATGTATCAATCATTTGTCTGTCTATATATCTGTTTTCTCACTTTTGTCAACGTTCTGTCCCTAGGTGCACTTTGATTCCTCTGTGTCCTTCTCAGTCTCAATTCCTTGTGTTTGTTTTTGTGAGTTAACTGTGTGTTTGGGTCTTGAGAGGAGTGGCCTTGGGTGGGAACTTCTCCTGCGTAGGTGGCACGAGTCTGCTGGGTGTGGATAGTGTGGTTGGTGGGCTGCGCTCTTGAAACTGTGCAGCCCAGTGCCCTCCAGCTGCTCTGCCCCTGGGCCGTTCCTGCTGTGGCGGCTGCAAGAGCTGCAGGGAATATCCGAGGCCCCATGCAGGGAGCACCCTGGCGGGCCTGCAGGGTCCGTGGTAGGTACATGCCCAGTAGTATGTCTCTTTGCCAGTGCACCGATGTTACCTCGGTGGCCCTGCTTGGTGGCCCATCTTCAGAGAGTATGTGTGTAGTCACTGGTTAAGGGAACTGCCTTTTGGTGACACGCGGGGTTCTTCTGGGCCAGTGGCCCATGGACTTGCTGAGGTGGCAGCCCAGCTAGCTTGTGGGGAAACTGCTCCCCTCTGCTGTCAAGGTGGAGGTGGAATTTCAGTGCATTTACGCATTTAGATGTGAGTGAGGTCTATCTGAAATGGAATAGTAGCGTTGAGAGCTATGTTTCCACCCCCTCAACTTGTAGTTCATCTTCGTCCTTGGATCTCAAGTTAGTCTCCTGTAAGGGAGCACGTAGGTGGTCTTGAGTTTTTATCCCTTCTTTTAACCCTGTGTCTTTTCATTGGAGTATTGAAGAGCCTGTCCTTTTATTCTGAGAATTGAGAGCTATGTCCTTATTGCACTTAAAAAATTTTTTTTGTTATCATTAATCCACAATCACGCAAAAAACATTATGTTCACCAAGTACACCACGTTACCCCGAAAAACCCCATTACAGTAGCTGTCAATCAGCATAGTTGGATGCTGTAGACCCCTTCACCATTTCCCCCCCACACCCCGTTACAGTCGCTTTCCATCAGCGTGTAGTAAGATGCTGTAGAATCACTACTGGTCTTCTCTGTGTTGTACAGCCCTCCCCATGCTCCCCCCACCCACACATTATACATGCTAATCCTAATGCCCCCTTTCTTTCACCCCACATTTATCAAACACTTCCCACCCACCCTGCCTAGTCCCTTTCCCTTTGGTAACTGTTAGTCCACTCTTGGTTCCTGTGAGTCTGCTGCTGTTTTCTTCCTTCAGTTTTTCTTTGTTGTTATACTCAACACATGAGTGAAATCGTTTGGTACTTGTCTTTCTCCGCATGGCCTTTTTCACTGAGCATAATACCCTCCAGCTCCATCCACGTTGTTCAAATATTAGGATTTTTTTCTTCTTACGGCTGCTTACTGTACCTTTTAAACTAGATTTCTGACTTCTCTTTTGTCTGTAGTTTCGCTATGTGCTTTCACCATTGCTCTTCTCGTTATTAGCAATAACTTTACGTTAATCAATATGTACCTATATCTATCTATCCATCTGTCTGTCTGTCTATCTATCTATCTATGTATCTTCCTATCATCTATCTATGATGTCTATCATCAATCTATGTACCTATCTACCTATCTTTCATCTGTCGTCTGTCTAGCTATCTATCTATGAATCAATCATCTTTTTGTCTGCCCATCTATCCTTATGTACAGAACAGTTATCAACATCGCCTTTGTCACTTCCCTACATTATGCTTCCAAAAATCTTTCAAGGTAACTAGGCTGTAGGAAGAGCACTCGGTTCACTGAGATACTTGCAGGTCGAGTCAGCCACGTGTACCTACAAAACCAGTAAATGGTTGTGCAGGGACTTGAACCTGTGTCTGTATCCTCTATTATCTTCTTCTCACTGGCTGACTCTATTTAGCCACATTCATTGACTAAGTGCTCCATGAAGACCACAAGTATTGTTCCTCTGGGCCTGTTGTCCACAGAAAGAAAACTTGGTGCTTTCCTCACCACCATGTTTGAGGGACATCGGCGTGATCACCGCTGATAGGATGGAACGACAAATGAAAAGGAACACCAGTTGCTAGACAGGAGCAGTTGGGAGCAAAGAGTGTGTTGTGGAGTGACGTGTTTATTTCAGTGTCCAAACTTCCCTCTTTATATAGTTATTACTTCTTTACATTCATGAACTTCATAAAACCCACTGATCTCAAAGGTCCAGACGTATACTTTTACAGCAATTCAATTGTTGAGTTGAGAGAAAATGAGAAAGACGTTGCTGTACCACTAAATCTATGGCTGGGCAATGCTGAAACCAAACAAAAAGAATTCACTTTGGCCAGATAGGGCTATTTTCTACTGACTGTCTCTGTGGACTCAAACAGAATCCATTCTAGGATTGTTTGTTTTTCAGTTTCACTATGTTGGGTACCTGTACACACCCCTTCGGCTTTTAGATTATCTGTGTCCTTTGATCTCAAGAGAGTCTCCTGTAAGGGAGCACGAAGGTGGTCTTGAGTTTTCATCCCTTCTTTTAACCCTGTGTCATTTGTTTGGAGCACTCAAAGCCTGTCCTTTTATTCTGACGATTCAGAGCTGTGCCCTTATTGCACTTAAAAAATTGTTTTTGTTATCATTAATCTACAATCACGTGAAGAACATTATGTTTACTAGACTCCCCCCTTCACCAAGTCCCTCCCAAAAACCTCTTACAGTTGCTGTCAGTTAGCAGAGATGGATGCTGTAGACCCGTTCACGATGTACCCCCCCAAACACCCCATTACAGTCGCTGTCCTTCAGCGTGTAGTAAGATGCTGTAGAATATCTTCTTGTCTTCTCTGTGTTGTACAGCACTCGCCATGCGACCCCGCCCTCACGCATTATACATGCTTATCCTAATCTCCCTTTTCTTTCTCCCCACCCTTATCCCTCCATTCCCAACCACCCTTCTCAGTCCTTTTCCCTTTGGTAACTGTTACTCCACATTCGGGTTCTGTGAGTCTGCTGCTGTTTTGTTTTTTTCAGTGTTTCTTTGTTGTTATACTCCACACATGAGTGAAATCATTTGGTACTTGTCTTTCTCCGCCTGGAATATTTCACTGAGCATACTACCGTCTCGCTCCATCCACGTCATTGCAAATGGTAGCATTTGTTTTCTTCTTCTGGCTGCAAACGGCAGTTTTTAAACTGGACTTCATTCTTCCTTTTAGTTTGTAGAGTCGCTATGTGCTTTCACCATTGATCTCCTGGTTATGAGCAGTAGCTTTGTGTTATTTAATATGTATCTGTATGTATCTTTCTATCAATCTATCTGTCTATCCTTCTATCTTTCTATCTATCTATCTATCTATCTATCATCTATCTGTCTATCAATCTATGTTCCTTTCTACCTATCATGTCTATCGTCGGTCTATCTGTCATCTGTCATCTATCTATCTATCTATGAATCAATCATCTTTTTGTCTGGCCATCTATCCTTATGTACAGGACAGTTAACAACATCGCCTATGTCAGTTCCCTACATTATGCTTCCAAAAATATTGCAAAGTAACTAGTCCTTAGGGAGAGCACTGGGTTCACTGAGACGCTTCCAGGTCGAGTCAGCCGCTTGTGCTTACAAATCCAGTAATTTATGGTGGTGCATGGACTTGCACCCATCTCTCTGTCCTCTGTCCTCTTTTACCTCCTTCTCGCTTGCTGATTGTATTCAGCCACATTAGTTGACTAAGTGCTTCCAGAAGACCACAACTATCCTTCCTCTGGGCCTGTTTAGACAGAAAAGTATACTTGGTGCTTTGCTCACCACCAACTTTGAGGGACAATGGCATGATCATCGCTGATAGGAGGAGGGACAAATAAAAAGAACATCTATTTCTAGGCAGCAACATTTGGGAGCAAAGAGAGTGTTGTGGAGTTACGTGTTTGTTGGAGTGTCCAAACTATCCTCTTTAGGTGGTTATTACTACTTTACTTTCAAGAACATCATAAAATCCACTGATTTCAAAAGCCCAGACACATATTATGACAGCAATTCAGTTGTTGAGGTGAGAAAAAATGAGAAGGACGTTGCTGTACCACTAAATCTATGGCTGGGCACTGCTGAAACCGAACAAAAAGAATTCACGGTGTCTAGATAGGGCTATTTTCTACTGACTGTCTCTGGGGACTCAAACAAAATCCATTTGTTTGTTTGTTTGCTTTTCAGTTACACTTGTGTAGGGTTGCTGTCCCCACCCCTTCGGATTGTAGTTTGTCTGTATCTTTGGATCTCAAGTGAGCCTCCTATAGGGGAGCACTTAGGTGATCTTGAGTTTTCATCCCTACTTTTAACCCTGTGTCTTTTGTTTGGAGCTCGCAAAGCCTGTTTTATTGCTGTGCCCATATTGCACTTAAAAACATATTTTTTTTATCATTAATCTGCAATCACATGAAGAACATCATATTTACTAGGCTCCCACCTTCACCAAGTCCCCACCAAAACCTCTTACAGTCGTTGTCCATAAGCATTGTTGTATGCTGTAGACTGCTTCACCATGACCCCCACAAACACCCCATTACAGTCGCTGTCCATCAGCGTGTAGTAAATGCTGTAGAATCTATACTTGTCTTCTCTGTGTTGTACATCCCTCCCTTTGACCCCCGAGCCCACGCATTATACATGTTAATCCTATTGTCCCCTTTCTTCTCCCTGCCCTTATACCTCCCTTCCCACACACCCTGCCCATTCCCTTTCCCTTTGGTAACTGTTATTGAACTCTCGGGTTCTGTGAGTCTGCTGCTGTTTATTTCCTCCAGTTTTTCTTTGTTGTTATACTCCACACATGAATGAAATCATTGGCTACTTGTCTTTCTCCACCTGGTATATATCACTGAGCATGCTACCGTCTAGCTACTTCCACATCCTTGCAAATGGTAGGATTTGTTTTCTTCTTATGGCTGCTTACTGCACTTTTTAAACTGGACTTCATTCTTCCTTTTTGTTTGTTGTTTCCCTAAGTGCTTTCACCATTGATCTGTTGGTTATGAGCAATAGCTTTGTGTTAATCGATATCTCTCTGAATCTGTGTACCTGTCTGTCTATCTATCAATCTATCTATCTATCTATCCTTCTCTCTTTATATCTATGTATCTCTCTATCTATCTTCCTATCATCTATGTATCATGTCTATCATCTATCTATAATCTCTCATCTATCTATGTATCTATGAATCAATCATCTTTTTGTCTTCCCATCTATCCTTATGTACAGAACAGATAACAACATCGCCTATGTCACTTCCCTACATTATGCTTCCAAAAATCTTGCCAAGTAACTAGGACGTATGGAGAGCACTGGGTACACTGAGACAATTGCAGGTCGAGTCTGCCGCGTGTGCTTACAAAACCAGTAAATGGTTGTCCAGGGACTTGAACCCATATCTCTGTCCTCTGTCATCTTTTACCTTCTTCTCGCCTGCTGACTCTAATTTGCCACAATAATTGACTAAGTCTTCCCTGAAGACCACAAGTATCCTTCCTCTGGGCCTGTTGTAGTCAGAAAAGTATACTTGGTGCTTTGCTCATCACCAAGTATGAAGGACATCGGCGTGATCACCTCTGATAGGAGGAGGGACAAATAAAAATGAACACCTATTTCTAGACAGGAGCAGTTTTGAACAAAGAGTGTGTTGTGGAGTGACGTGTTTATTTGAGTGTCCAACCTTCACTCTTAAGTGGTTATTACTTTTTTACATTCATGAACATCATAAAACGCACTGATTTCAAAAGCCCAGACACATATTATTACAGCAATTCTGTTATTGTGGTGAGAAAAATTGAGAAGGACTTTGCTGTACAATGGTATCTATTTCTGGGCACTGCTGAAACCAAACAAAAAAAAATTCATGGTGGCCAGCTAGGGCTATTTTCTACTGACTGTCTCTGGGGACTCAAACAGAATCCATTTGTTTGTTTGTTTCTCAGTTTCACTTTTTTTGGGTACCTGTCTCCGCACCTTCAGCTTTTAATTTGTCCGTGTCCTGGGATCTCAAGTGAGTCTCCTGTAAGGGAGCACATACATGATCTTGAGTGAAAGATAGCTTAGTTTAGTATGATGCTTTCCTATCTACCTACCTATCTATCTCTTTACCTATCTATGTAATCTTTCTATCTATCTATCTGTCATCTATCTATGTATGGTCTGTCATCTATCTACTATCATCTGTGTATCTATCTAATTAATCTATCATCTATATGTATGTATATCAGTCGAATCTATGTATCAATCATTTGTCTGTCTATATAACTGTTTTCTCACTTTTGTCAACGTTCTGTCCCTAGGTGCACTTTGATTCCTCTGTGTCCTTCTCAGTCTCAATTCCTTGTGTTTGTTTTTGTGAGTTAACTGTGTGTTTGGGTCTTGAGAGGAGTGGCCTTGGGTGGGAACTTCTCCTGCGTAGGTGGCACGAGTCTGCTGGGTGTGGATAGTGTGGTTGGTGGGCTGCGCTCTTGAAACTGTGCAGCCCAGTGCCCTCCAGCTGCTCTGCCCCTGGGCCGTTCCTGCTGTGGCGGCTGCAAGAGCTGCAGGGAATATCTGAGGCCCCATGCAGGGAGCACCCTGGCGGGCCTGCAGGGTCCGTGGTAGGTACATGCCCAGTAGTATGTCTCTTTGCCAGTGTACCGATGTTACCTCGGTGGCCCTGCTTGGTGGCCCATCTTCAGAGAGTATGTGTGTAGTCACTGGTTAAGGGAACTGCCTTTTGGTGACACGCGGGGTTCTTCTGGGCCAGTGGCCCATGGACTTGCTGAGGTGGCAGCCCAGCTAGCTTGTGGGGAAACTGCTCCCCTCTGCTGTCAAGGTGGAGGTGGAATTTCAGTGCATTTACGCATTTAGATGTGAGTGAGGTCTATCTGAAATGGAATAGTAGCGTTGAGAGCTATGTTTCCACCCCCTCAACTTGTAGTTCATCTTCGTCCTTGGATCTCAAGTTAGTCTCCTGTAAGGGAGCACGTAGGTGGTCTTGAGTTTTCATCCCTTCTTTTAACCCTGTGTCTTTTCATTGGAGTATTGAAGAGCCTGTCCTTTTATTCTGAGAATTGAGAGCTATGTCCTTATTGCACTTTAAAAATTTTTTTTGTTATCATTAATCCACAATCACGCAAAAAACATCATGTTCACCAAGTACACCACGTTCCCCCGAAAAACCCCATTACAGTAGCTGTCAATCAGCATAGTTGGATGCTGTAGACCCCTTCACCATTTCCCCCCCACACCCCGTTACAGTCGCTTTCCATCAGCGTGTAGTAAGATGCTGTAGAATCACTACTGGTCTTCTCTGTGTTGTACAGCCCTCCCCATGCTCCCCCCACCCACACATTATACATGCTAATCCTAATGCCCCCTTTCTTTCACCCCACATTTATCAAACACTTCCCACCCACCCTGCCTAGTCCCTTTCCCTTTGGTAACTGTTAGTCCACTCTTGGTTCCTGTGTGTCTGCTGCTGTTTTTTTCCTTCAGTTTTTCTTTGTTGTTATACTCAACACATGAGTGAAATCGTTTGGTACTTGTCTTTCTCCGCATGGCCTTTTTCACTGAGCATAATACCCTCCAGCTCCATCCACGTTGTTCAAATATTAGGATTTTTTTCTTCTTACGGCTTCTTACTGTACCTTTTAAACTAGATTTCTGACTTCTCTTTTGTCTGTAGTTTCGCTATGTGCTTTCACCATTGCTCTTCTCGTTATTAGCAATAACTTTACGTTAATCAATATGTACCTATATCTATCTATCCATCTGTCTGTCTGTCTATCTATCTATCTATGTATCTTCCTATCATCTATCTATGATGTCTATCATCAATCTATGTACCTATCTACCTATCTTTCATCTGTCGTCTGTCTAGCTATCTATCTATGAATCAATCATCTTTTTTCTGCCCATCTATCCTTATGTACAGAACAGTTATCAACATCGCCTTTGTCACTTCCCTACATTATGCTTCCAAAAATCTTTCAAGGTAACTAGGCTGTAGGAAGAGCACTCGGTTCACTGAGATACTTGCAGGTCGAGTCAGCCACGTGTACCTACAAAACCAGTAAATGGTTGTGCAGGGACTTGAACCTGTGTCTGTATCCTCTATTATCTTCTTCTCACTGGCTGACTCTATTTAGCCACATTCATTGACTAAGTGCTCCATGAAGACCACAAGTATTGTTCCTCTGGGCCTGTTGTCCACAGAAAGAAAACTTGGTGCTTTCCTCACCACCATGTTTGAGGGACATCGGCGTGATCACCGCTGATAGGATGGAACGACAAATGAAAAGGAACACCAGTTGCTAGACAGGAGCAGTTGGGAGCAAAGAGTGTGGTGTGGAGTGACGTGTTTATTTCAGTGTCCAAACTTCCCTCTTTATATAGTTATTACTTCTTTACATTCATGAACTTCATAAAACCCACTGATCTCAAAGGTCCAGACGTATACTTTTACAGCAATTCAATTGTTGAGTTGAGAGAAAATGAGAAAGACGTTGCTGTACCACTAAATCTATGGCTGGGCAATGCTGAAACCAAACAAAAAGAATTCACTTTGGCCAGATAGGGCTATTTTCTACTGACTGTCTCTGTGGACTCAAACAGAATCCATTCTAGGATTGTTTGTTTTTCAGTTTCACTATGTTGGGTACCTGTACACACCCCTTCGGCTTTTAGATTATCTGTGTCCTTTGATCTCAAGAGAGTCTCCTGTAAGGGAGCACGAAGGTGGTCTTGAGTTTTCATCCCTTCTTTTAACCCTGTGTCATTTGTTTGGAGCACTCAAAGCCTGTCCTTTTATTCTGACGATTCAGAGCTGTGCCCTTAATACACTTAAAAAATTGTTTTTGTTATCATTAATCTACAATCACGTGAAGAACATTATGTTTACTACGATCCCCCCTTCACCAAGTCCGCCCCAAAACCTCTTACAGAATGTCTCCATCAGCATAGTTGGATGCTCTAGACTACTTCACCATGAACCCACACACACACCCCGTTACAGTCGCTGTCCATCAGCGTGTAGTAAGATGTTGTAGAATCTCTGCTTTTCTTCTCTGTGTTGTACAGCACTCCCCATGCCCAACCGACTGCATGCATTATTCATGCTAATAATAATATCCCATTTCTTTCTTCCTGCCCTTATCCCTCCCTTATCACCCACCCTGCCCAGTACATTTCCCTTTGGTATCTGTTAGTCCACTCTCGGGTTCTGTGATTCTGCTGCTGTTTTTTTCCATCAGTTTTTCTATGTTGTTGTACTCTACACATGAGTAAAATCATTTGGTACTTGTCTTTCTCCTCCTGGCCTATTTCACTGAGCATACTACCGTCTAACTCCATCCACATCATTGTAAATGGTAGGATTTGTTTTCTTCTTATGGCTGCTTACTGCACACTTTAAACTGGATTTCATTGTTCCTTTCTGTTTGTAGTATCACTATGTGTTTTCACCATTTATCTCCTGGTTATGAGCAATAGCTTTGTGTTAATCGATATTTATCTGTATCTATCTCTCTCTCTATCTGTCTGTCTGTCTGTCTACAACCTATCTACATATGTATCTATCTGTCTATCTATCTATCTGACTATCTATCTATCTATCTATCTATCTATCTATCTATCTATCTATCTATCTATCTATCTATCTATCTGTCTGTCTGTCTGTCTATCTGTCTATCTATTTGTCTATCAATCTATCTATTTATCTGTCTATCTACCTATCTTTCCTAATATCTTTCTATCTACCTACCTACCTATCTATCTATCTTTCTATCTATCTATCTATCTATCTATCTATCTATCTATCTATCTATCTATCTATCTATCTATCTTCCTGTCATCTATCTATCATGTCTACCATCTATCTATCTATCATCTGTCATCTATCTATCTATTTATGAATCAGTCATCTTTTTTTCTTCCCATCTATCCTTATGTACAGAACAGTTAACAACATCGCCTATGTCACTTCCCTACATTATGCTTCCAAAAATCCTGCAAGGTAACTAGGCCGTAGGGAGAGCACTGGGTTCATTGAGACTCTTGCAGGTCTAGTCAGCCGCGTGTGCTTACAAAACCTGTTAATTCTGGTGCAGGGACTGGCACCCATATCTCTGTCCTCTATCCTCTTTTACCTGCTTCTGTCTTCAAGACAGTATTCAGCCACATTCATGGAATAAGTGCTCCCTGAAGACCACAAGTATCCTTCCTCTAGGCCTGTTGAAGACAGAAAAATATACTTGGTGCTTTGCTATCCACCGAGTTTGAGGGACATCGACGTGAGCTCCGCTGATAGGAGGAGGGACAAATAAAAAGGAACACCTATTTCTAGACAGGAGCATTTGGCAGCAATGACAGTGTTGTGGAGTTACATGTTTGAGTGTCCAAACTTCCCTCTTTAGGTGGTTATTGCTTCTTTACATTCAAGAACACCATAAAACCCACTGATTTCAAAAGCCAAGAGGCATATTATTACAGCAATTCAGTTGTTGAGGTGAGAAAACATGAGAAGGATGTTGCGGAACCACTAAATGTATGGTTGGGCACAGCTGAAACCAAACAAAAAGAATTCACGGTGCCTAGATAGGGCTATTTTCTACTGGCTGTCTCTGGGGACTAAAACAGAATCCATTTGTTTGTTTGTTTCTCAGTTTCACTTGGGTAGGGTCCCTGTACCTGCCCATTCTGCTTGTAGTTTGTCTGTGTCTTTGGATCCCAAGTGAATCTCGAGAATGGGAGCACGTAGGTGGTCTTGAGATTTCATCCCTTCCTCTATCCCTGTGTCTTTTGATTGGAGAACTCAGAGCCTGTCCTTTTATTCTGACAATTGAGAGGTGTGTCATTATTGCACTTACAAAAATTTTTTTGTTATCATCAATCTACAATCACGCGAAGATCATTATGATCACCAAGTACACAAAGTCCCCCCCAAAAGCCCTGTTACAGTAACAGTCCATCAGCGTAGTTGGATGCTGTACACCCCTTCACCATTTCCCCCCACACACACCCCATTACAGTCGCTGTCCATAGGCGTGTAGTAAGATGTTGTAGAAATAGTACTTCTCTTTGTGTTGTACAGCACTAAA
This sequence comes from Manis pentadactyla, assembly GCF_030020395.1. NCBI lineage: Eukaryota > Metazoa > Chordata > Mammalia > Pholidota > Manidae > Manis > Manis pentadactyla. The sequence goes on from NW_026644705.1 coordinate 359,636, forward strand.
TATGCTACCCCCACCCCAGACATTATAAATGCTAATCCTAATGCCCCCTTTCTTTCTGCCCACCCTTTTCCCTACCTTCCCACCCTCCCTGCCCAGTTCCTTTCCCTTTGGTAACTGTTAGTCCACTGTCAGGTTCTGTTAGTCTGCTGCTGTTATTTTCCTTCAGTTTTTCTTGTTGTTATACCCCACAAATGAATGAAATCATTTGGTACTTGTCTTTCTCCACCTGTCCTATTTCACTGAGCACAATACCCTCTAGTCCATCCACGTTATTGCAAATGATAGAATTTGTTTTCTTTTATATCTGCTTAGTGCACTTTTTAAACTTGATTTTATTCTTCTCTTTTGTTTGTAGTTTCGCTATGTGCTTTCACCATTGCTTTCCTGGTTATGAGTAATAGCTTTGTGTTAATCGATATGTACTTATATCTAACTGTCTGTCTATCTATATACCTATCTATCTATCTATCTATCTGTCGATCAATCATCTTTTTCTCTCCCCATCTGTCCTTGTGTACAGAACAGTTAAGTACATAGCCTAAGTCACATCCCTACATTATGCTTAGAATAATCTTGCAAGGTAACTAGGCCGTATTGAGAGCACTGGGTTCGCCAAGGCACCTGAAGGTCAAGTCAGCCTTGTGAACCCACAAAACCAGGAAATTGTGGTGCAGGGACTTGAATCCGCGTATCCATCCTCAGTCCTCTTTCATCTCCTTCTAACTTGCTGTCTGTATTTAGCCAAATTCATTGACTAAGTGCTCACTGAAGAACACAAGTATCATTCCTCTGGGCCTCTTGTTGAAAGAAAAGTAAACTTGTTGCTTTACTCACCACCATGTTTGAAGGACATCAGCGTGATCACTGCCAATAGGACGGAGGGTCAAATTAAAATGAACACCAATTTCGAGACAGGAGCAGTTGGGAGCTAAGAGTGTATTGTGGAGTGACGTGTTTATTTGAGTGTCCAAGCTTACCTCTTTAGCTGGTTATTATATCTTCACATTCCTGAACATCATAAAACCCACTGATTTCAATGGCCCAGATGCTTATTATTACAGCAACTCTGTTGTTGAGGTGAGAGAAAATGAGAAGTATGTTGCTGCACCACTAAATCTATGGCTGGGAACTGCTGATACCAAACAAAAAGAATTCACGGTGGCCAGAGAGGGCTATTTTCTGCTGACTGTCTCTGGGGACTCAAACAGAATCCATTTGTTTGATTGTTTGTTTTTCAGTTTCACTCGTGTATGGTACTTGTCCACACACCTTCTTCTTGTAGATTGTCTGTGTCTTTGGATCTCAAGTGAGTCTCCTGTAAGTAAGCACGTAGGTGTCTTGAGATTTCATCCCTTCTTTTAACCCCGTGTCTTTTGTTTGCAGCACTCATTGCCTGACCTTTTATTCTGATGATTCAGAACTGTGCACTTATTGCACTTAAAGAATTTTTTTATCATTAATCTACAATCACGTGAAGAACATTATGTTTACTATGCACCCCACTTCACCAAGTCCCCCCGAAAACCTCTTCAGACCCTGTCGATCAGCGTAGTTGGATGCTGTAGACCCCTTCACCATGTCCCCCCCCACAGACCCCGTTACAGTCGCTGTCCATCAGTGAGTTGTAAGATGCTATATGATCTGTACTAGTCTTCTATGTGTTGTACAGTACTCCCCATGCACACCCGACTCCACGCATTATACATGCTAATCCCAATTACCACTACTCTTTCTCCCCACACTTATACCTCCCTTCAGACTCACCTTGCCTTGTCCTTTATCCTTTGGTAACTTTTACTGAAGTCTCGGGTTCTGTGAGTCTGCTGCTGTTTTTTTCCTTCAGTTTTTCTTTGTTTTTATACTACACACATGAGTGAAATCACTTGGTTCTTGTCTATCTCCGCCTAGCCTATTTCTCAGAACATACTACTGTCTAGCTCCATGTACGTCATTGCAAACGGTAGTATTTCTTTTCTTCTAAAGGCTGCTTACTGCAATTTTAAACTGGAGATCATTCTTCCTTTTTGTTGCAGTTTAGCTATGTTATTCATCATTCAACTCCTGTTTATGAACAATAGCTTTCTGTCAATCGACATGTATCTGTATCTATCTATCTAATGGTCTGTCTGTCTATCTATGTATTTCTGTATGTATGTATCTATGTATCTATGGATCTATCTATCTATCTGTCTTCCTATCATCTATCTATGATGTCTATCATCTTTCAATCTATGTACTTATCTATCTATCTTTCATCTGTCATCTCTCTACCTACCTATCTATGAATTAATCTTTTTTTTTGCGTCCCATCTATCCTTATGTACAGAACAGTTAACATCATACCCCATGTCTCTTCCCTACATAATGCTTCCAGAAATCTTTCAAGTTAACTAAGCCATAAGTAGAGCACTGAGTTCACCGATACACTTTCAGGTAGTGTCAACCGCGTGTGCTTACAAAACCAGTAAATGAAGGTGAAAGGACTTGAACCCATATCTCTGTCATCTGTCCTCTTATACTTCCTGCTCGCTTGGTGACTTTTTTTAGCCACATTCAGTGAGTAAGTGATCCCTGAAGACCACAAGTATCCTTCGTCTGGTCCGGTTGTCGACAGAAAAGTGTACTTGGTTCTTTGAACAGCACCATGTTTGAGGGACATCGGCGTGATCACTGCTGATAGGTGCAGGGACAAATATAAAGGAACACCTATTTCTGGACAGGAGCAGTTGAGAACAAAGAGTGTGTTGTGGAGTGAAGTGTTTATTGAGGGTCCAAACTTCCCTCCTTAGGTGGTTATTACTTCTTTACATTCGTGAACATCATAAAAAGCAATGATTTTAAAAGCCCAGACGCATATTGTTACAGCAATTCCTTTGTTGAGGTGAGAGGAAATGAGAAGGAACTTGCTGCAAAACTAAATCTATGCCTGAGCACTGCTGAAATAAAAAAAAAAAAGAATTCACGGTGGCTAGATAGGGCTATTTTCTACTGACTCTCTCTGGGGACTCAAACAGAATCCATTTGTTTGTTTGTTTCTCAGTTTCACTTGTATAGGGTACCTCTCCCCGCCCCTTCAGCTTGTAGTTTGTCTGTGTCCTTGGATCTCAAGTGAGTCTCCAGTAAGGGAGCACATAGATGGTCTTGAGTTTTCATCAGTTCTTCTAACCCTGTGTCTTTTGATTGGAGCACTCAAAGCCTGTACTTTTATTCTGATATTTGAGAGCTATGCTCTTACTGCACTTTGAAATTTTTTTTGTTCTCATTAATATACAATCACAAACAGAACATTATGTTGTCCAGTCTACCCCCTTCACCATGTCCCCCCCAAATCCCAGTTACAGTCGCTGTCCGTCAGCATGTACTAAGATGCTGTAGAATCACTACATGTCTTATCTGCGTTGTACAGCCCTACCCATGACCTACCACCCTTCATATATACCTGCTAATCCTAATGCCCCCATTCTTTTTCCCCGCCCTTAGTACTCCCTTCCCACAAACTCTCCCCTGTCCATTTCTCTTTCGTAACTGTTAGTCCACTCTCGGGTTCTGTGAGTCTGCTGCTGTCTTTTCCTTCAGTTTTTCTTTGTTATCATACTCCACACATGAATGAAATCATTTGGTACATGTATTTCTCCGCCTGGCCTATTTGACTGAGCCTAATACCCTCTTCCTCCATCCACGTTATTGCAAATGATAGGATTTGTTTTCTTCTTATGGCTGCTTACTGCACTTTTTAAATTGGATTTCATTCTTCTTTTTTGTTTGTAGTTTTGCAATGTGCTTTCACCATTGCTCTCCTGGTAATGAGCAGTAGCTTTGTGTTAATCGATATGTACCTATATCTATCTATCTGTCTGTCTATCAATTTATCAATCAATCGAACAATCATCTTTTTGTCTGCCCATCTGTCCTTGTGTACAGAATAGTTACCATATATCCTATATCGCTTTACTACTCGATGTTTCCAGAAATCCTGCAAAGTATCTAGGCTGTAGGGAGAGCACTGGATTCACCGAGATACTTGCTGGTCGAGTCGGTCGCGTGTAGCTACTAAACCAGGAAATTTTTGTGCCGGGACTTGAACCCGTTTCTCTATCCTCGGTCCTCTTTCATCTCCTTCTAACTTGCTGTCTGTATTTAGCCACATTCATGGACTAAGTGCTCCCTGAAGAACACAAGTATCATTCCTCTGGGCCTGTTGTCGACGGTAAAGTAAACTTGTTGCTTTTCTCACCACCATGTTTGAAGGACATCAGCGTGATCACCGCCGATAGGATGGAGGGTCAAATAAAAAGGAACACCAATTTCTAGACAGGAGCAGTTGGGAGCTAAGAGTGTATTGTGGAGTGTCGTGTTTATTTGAGTGTCCAAACTTCCCTCTTTAGGTGGTTATTAGATCTTCACATTCGTGAACATCATAAAACCCACAGATTTCAAAGGCCCAGATGCTTATTATTACAGCAACTAGGTTGTTGAGTTGAGATAAAATGAGAAGTATGTTGCTGCACCACTAAATCTATGGCTGGGAACTGCTGATACCAAACAAAAAGAATTCACGGTGGCCAGAGAGGGCTATTTTCTGCTGACTGTCTCAGTGTCTCAAACAGAATCCATTTGTTTGATTGTTTGTTTTTCAGTTTCACTCGTGTATGGTACTTGTCCACACACCTTCTTCTTGTAGATTGTCTGTGTCCTTGGATCTCAAGTGTGTCTCCTGTAAGTAAGCACATAGGTGTCTTGAGTTTTCATCCCTTCTTTTCACCCTGTGTCTTTTGTTTGCAGCACTCAGTGCCTGACCTTTTATTCTGATGATTCAGAACTCTGCACTTATTGCACTTAAAGAATTTTTTTATCATTAATCTACAATCACGTGAAGAACTTTATGTATACTATGCGCCCCCCTTCACCAAGTCCCTCTGAAAAACCTCTTCAGTCACTGTCGATAAGCATAGTTGTATGCTGTAGACCCCTTCACCATTTCACCCCCACGGACCCCGTTACAGTCGCTATCCTTCAGTGAGCAGTAAGATGCTATATGATCTGTACTAGTCTTCTCTGTGTTGTACAGTACTCCCATGCTCACCCGACCCCACGCATTATACATGCTAATCCTAATGCCCCCATTCTTCCTCCCCACACTTATCCCTCCCTTCAGTCCCACCCTGCCCAGTCCTTTTTCCTTTTATAATTTTTACTGAACTCTCCGTTTCTGTGAGACAGCTGCTGTTTTTTTCCTTCAGTTTTTCTTTGTTGTTATACTGCACACTTGAGTGAAATCACTTGGTACTTGTCTTTCTCCGCCTGGCCTATTTCTCTGAACATACTACCGTCTAGCTCCATGCACGTCATCTCAAACGGTAGTAATTGTTTTCTTCTTAAGGCTGCTTACTTCACTTTTTAAACTGGATTTCATTCTTCCTTTTTGTTTGCATTTTAGCTATGTTGTTCACTATTCAACTCCTGTTTATGAACAATAGCTTTGTGTCAATTGATATGTATCTGTATCTATCTATCTAACAGTCTATGTATGTATGTATATACGTATGTATGTATTTATCTATGGATCTATCTATCTATCTATCTTCCTATCATGTATCTACAATGTCTTTCATCTATCAATCTATATACCTATCTATCTATCTTTCATCTGTCTTCTGTCTACCTATCTATCTATGAATCAATCATCTTTTTGTCTGCCCATCTATCCTTATGTACAGAACAGTTAACAACATAGCCTATGTCTCTTCCCTACATTATGCTACCAGAAATCTTGCAAGGTAACTAAGCCATAAGGAGAGCACTGTGTTCACAGATACACTTTCAGGTAGAGTTAGCCGCGTGTGCTTACAAAAGCAGTAAATGGAAGTGAAAGGACTTGAACCCGTTTCTCTGTCCTCTGTCCTCTTATACTTCCTGCTCGCTTGTTGACTTTATTTAGCCACATTCAGTGAGTAAGTGATCCCTGAAGACCACAAGTATCCTTCGTCTGGGCCTGTTGTCGACAGAAATGTTTACTTGGTTGTTTGCACACCACCATGATTGAGGGACATCAGCGTGATCACTTCTGATAGGTGGAGGGACAAATATAAAGGAACACCTATATCTGGACAGGAGCAGTTGGGAACAAAGTGTGTGTTGTGGAGTTAAGTGTTTATGTGAGGGTCCAAACTTCCCTCTTTAGGTGGTTATTACTTCTTTACATTCGTGAACATCATAAAAAGGAATTATTTTAGAAGCCCAGACGCATATTAATACAGCAATTCATTTGTTGAGGTGAGAGGAAATGAGAAAGAAGTTGCTTCACCACTAAATCTATGCCTGAGCAATGCTGAAACCAAACAAAAAGAATTCACGGTGGCAAATTGAGCTATTTTCTACTGACTCTCTCTGGGGACTCAAACAGAATCCATTTATTTGTTTGTTTCTCAGTTTTACTTGTATAGGGTACCTGTCCTGGCCCTTCGGCTTGTAATTTGTCTGTGTCCTTGGATCTCAAGTGACTCTCCTTTAAGGGAGCCCTTAAATGATCTTGACTGTAAGATAACTTTGTTTAGTCTGATGCTTTCCTATCTACCTACCTACCTATCTCTTTATCTATCTTTGTAATGTATCTACCTATCTACCTATTTGTCATCTGTCTATGTTCTACAACTTTCTACTGTTATCTGTGTCAGTCTAATTATTCTATCATCTATATGTGTGCATGTCAATCCTGTCTATGTATCTGCCATCTGTCTATGCATCTGTTTTCTCACTTTTGTCATCGATCTGTCACTAGGTGCACTTTGATCCCTCTGTGTCCTTCTCAGTCTCAATTCCTTGTGTTTTTTTTATGTGAGTTAGCTGTGTGTTTGTGTATTGAGAGGAGTGGCCTTGGGTGAGAACTTCTCCTGTCTAGGTTGCACGAGTCTGCTGGGTGTGGAAGGTTTGTTTGACGTGCTGGGCTCTTGAACCTGTGCACGCCAAGGCCATCCGGCCTTCTGTCCCTGGGCCTTTCCTGCTCTGGCGGCTGCGTGATCTGTGAGGCATATCTGAAGCCCCACGCAGGGAGCACCCTGGCTGTCCTGCGGAGTCCGAGGCAGGTGCATGCCCAGTTGTAGGTCTTTTTGCCTGTGCACCGATGTTACCTAGGCCGCCCTGCTTGTTGGTCCATCTCAAGAGAGCATGTGTGTAATCACTGGTTAAGGGAACTGACCTTTGTTGACACGCGGGACACTTGTGCTCCAGTGGCCCATGGGCTTGCTGATGTGACAGGACAGGTAGCTTGTGGGAAACTGCTCCCCTCTGCTGTCAAGGTGGGGTAGGAGTTTCAGTGCATTTAGGCATTTAGATGTGAGAGAGGTCTATCTGAAATGGAATACTAGCGTTGAGAGCTATGTTTCCATTCGTATGAAAAGGGCGCTGAGCATAAAGTGTTGGGTGATGGTGGCAGGAATTCTAGGAATGTTTATGTCCCCGCACTTATTTATTTTCTGTTAAGGGAGGTGATTCTGAAGTAACTTTTTTTTTTTTTTTTTTTTTTAGATAATTATTTTTTATTAATGGGTAGTTGACACACAGTATTACATTACATTAGTTTCAGGTGTACAACACAGTGATTCAACATTTATATACATGATAATTCTAAGTACCAGCTATCACCATACCAAGTTGTTACAATATTTTGACTATATTCCTTATGCTATACATTATATACCGGTTGCTTATTTATTTTACAGTTGGAAGTGTCTACTTTTTCTTGGTTGTTGTTGTTAGGGCATCTCTCATATTTATTGATCAAATGGTTGTTAACAACAATAAAATTCTGTATAGGGGAGTCAATGCTCAATGCACAATCATTAATCCACCCCAAGCCTAATTTTCGTCACTCTCCAATCTTCTGAAGCATAACGAACAAATTCTTACATGGAGAACAAATTCTTACATAGTGAATAAGTTACATGGTGAACAGTACAAGGGCAGTCATCACAGAAACTTTTGGTTTTGCTCATGCATTATGAACTATAAACAGTCAGTTCAAATATGAATACACATTTGATTTTTATACTTGATTTATATGTGGATACCACATTTCTCTCTTTATTATTTTTAATAAGATGCTGAAGTGGTAGGTAGATACAACATAAAGGTAGAAAACATAGTTTAGTGTTGTAAGAGAGCAAATGTAGATGATCAGGTGTGTGCCTGTAGACTATGTGTTAATCCAAGCTAGACAAGGGCAATAAAACATCCACATATGCAGAAGATTTCTCTCAGAACAGGGGGGGTGAGGTTCTAAGCCTCACCTCTGTTGATCCCCAATTTCTCACCTGATGACCCCCCTGCGACTGTGCCTGTCTTAGGTTGTCCCTCCCTTGAGGAATCTTACCCGTCTCTGGCTAACCAGTCATCTTCCGGGGCCATACAGGGAAATGTTAAGTTGGTAAGTGAGAGAGAAGCCTTATTGTTTGAAATGGTTAGCTTTTTATTTCTTTGCATATTTATGCCCTGTGGCTTCTATGCCCAGCATTTGTCTTGAGGTATCTTTACCACTTGGAGGAGTTATGATACTCGGTAAATTTGATATGAGGCACGAATTCTATTTAAGAATTCGTTGTAATTAGGAAGAAAGAAGAAAAGCTATAGAAGTAGCAGGTGGGAGAAAACATGGTAAGATTGATTATTTCTTTGACATATCTTCTTGTAGAGTAACTTCAGCATGTATAGATTTTAAGCTACTACTTAAATTGCGCACACACATTAACATAATAGGAGTATAGTTACATAACCAAAGCATATCTGTAATTACCAGCCATCTCCAGTGAAACCAGGAAAACCAGTTAGGCACCCTAGGCATTTGTGAAAACTTATCAATGATATGATGGTTATTATCTAACTGAATTTGAGTAGTTTGAGAAAAATCAGACAAATTAAAACAACCCATTCCTGGGCACTGTTCACATCCCATATGTTCTTTTAACAGTAAATAGTCTGTAGTTGTAAGATTTTGGAGCGCTACAATTTGCACTTCTCCTAATTCTTGGTTGAGTTCCAACCGTATAGATCCAGTCAAATTTGTTGTTTTACTGTATGCACAGGCCAGCTTAGATATCTCCTTCTTCATTCCCATGGCAAGTCCAGGAGCTGGTGGGATGAGTGCATCTACAGCTGTAGCAGTGCGTGGATCTTTGTTGGGGTTTTTTGATGATCATCTTCTGGCATGAGTCTTCCCGAGAGTGCTGATTTTGGAAGTTCTCTTTCATATCGTTTCTTAGTTCATTTTCGGGGTAGCCAAATTAGGCTTTGATCCTCTGTATAAACACAAACAGACCCTTTGCCTACACTTTTATATGTCCTTTATATCATTGTGTAGAACTCATTAGAGGTCACCACATAGGAACTGCATTTTTTTTTTTAATCATTAATCTACACTTACATGACGAATACTTTGTTTACTAGGCTCTCCCCTATACCAGGTTCCCCCTATATACTCCTTTACAGTCACTGTCCATCAGCATAGCAACCTGTTGTAGAATCACTACTTGTCTTCTCTGTGTTGTACAGCCCTCCCCTTTCTCCCACCCCGCTATGGATGCTAATCTTAATACCCCCCTACTTCTCCCCACCTTATCCCTCCCTACCCACCCATCCTCCCCAGTCCCTTTCCCTTTGGTACCTGTTAGTCCATTCTTGAGTTCTGTGATTCTGCTGCTGTTTTGTTCCTTCAGTTTTTCCTTTGTTCTTATATTCCACAGATGAGTGAAATCATTTGGTATTTCTCTTTCACTGCTTGGCTTGTTTCACTGAGCAAAATACCCTCCAGCTCCATCCATGTTGCTGCAAATGGTTGGATTTGCCCTTTTCTTATGGCTGAGTAGTATTCCATTGTGTATATGTACCACATCTTCTTTATCCATTCATCTATCGATGGACATTTAGGTTGCTTCCAATTCTTGGCTATTGTAAATAGTGCTGCGATAAACATAGGGGTGCACTGATCTTTCTCATACTTGATTGCTGCATTCTTAGGGTAAATTCCTAGGAGTGCAATTCCTGGGTCAAATGGTAAGTCTGTTTTGAGCATTTTGATGTACCTCCATACTGCTTTCCACAATGGTTGAACAAGTTTACATTCCCACCAGCAGTGTAGGAGGGTTCCCCTTTCTCCACAGCCTCGCCAACATTTGTTGTTGTTTGTCTTTTGGATTGCAGCCATCCTTACTGGTGTGAGGTGATACCTCATTGTAGTTTTAATTTGCATTTCTCTGATAATTAGCGATGTGGAGCATCTTTTCATGTGTCTGTTGGCCATCTGTATTTCTTTTTTGGAGAACCGTCTGTTCAGTTCCTTTGCCCATTTTTTAATTGGGTTATTTGTTTTTTGTTTGTTGAGGCGTGTCAGCTCTTTATATATTCTGGATGTCAAGCCTTTATCGGATGTGTCATTTTCAAAGATATTCTCCCATACTGTAGGGTTTCTTTTTGTTCTATTGATGGTGTCTTTTGCTGTACAGAAGCTTTTCAGCTTAATATAGTCCCACTTGTTCATTTTTGGTGTTGTTTTCCTTGCCCGGGGAGATATGTTCAAGAAGAGGTCACTCATGTTTATGTCTAAGAGGTTTGTGCCTATGTTTTCTTAAAAGAGTTTAATGGTTTCATGACTTACATTCAGGTCCTTGATCCATTTTGAGTTTACTTTTGTATATGGGGTTAGACGATGGTCCAGTTTCATTCTCCTACATGTAGCTGTCCAGTTTTGCCAGCACCATCTGTTGAAGAGACTGTCATTTCGCCATTGTATGTCCATGGCTCCTTTATCAAATATTAATTGACCATATATGTCTGAGTTAATGTCTGGATTCTCTAGTCTGTTCCATTGGTCTGTGGCTCTGTTCTTGTGCCAGTACCAAATTGTCTTGATTACTATGGCTTTATAATAGAGCTTGAAGTTGGGGAGTGAGATCCCCCCTACTTTATTCTTCTTTCTCAGGATTGCTTTGGCTATTCGGGGTCTTTGGTGGTTCCATATGAATTTTTGAATTATTTGATCCAGTTCATTGAAGAATGTTGCTGGTAGTTTCATAGGGATTGCATCAAATCTGTATATTGCTTTGGGCAGGATGGCCATTTTGACGATATTAATTCTTCCTAGCCATGAGCATGGGATGCGTTTCCATCTGTTAGTGTCCCCTTTAATTTCTTTTAAGAGTGACTTGTAGTTTTCAGAATATAAGTCTTTCACTTCTTTGGTTAGGTTTATTCCTAGGTATTTTATTTTTTTTGATGCAATTGTGAATGGAGTTGTTTTCCTGATTTCTCTTTCTGTTGGTTCATTGTTGCTATATAGGAAAGCCACAGATTTCTGTGTGTTGATTTTGTATCCTGCAACTTTGCTGTATTCCGATATCAGTTCTACTAGTTCTGGGGTGGAGTCTTTAGGGTTTTTTATGTACAGTATCATGTCATCTGCAAATAGTGACAGTTTGACTTCTTCTTTGCCAATCTGGATTCCTTGTATTTTTTTGTTTTGTCTGATTGCCGTGGCTAGGACCTCTAGTACAATGTTAAATAACAGTGGGGAGATTGGGCATCCCTGTCTAGTTCCCGATCTCAGCGGAAATGCTTTCAGCTTCTCGCTATTCAATATAATGTTGGCTGTGGGTTTTTCATAGATGGCCTTTATTACGTTGAGGTACTTGCCCTCTATTCCCATTTTGCTGAGAGTTTTTATCATGAATGGATGTTGAACTTTGTCGAATGCTTTTCCAGCATCTATGGAGATGATCATGTGGTTTTTGTCTTTCTTTTTGTTGATGTGGTGGATGATATTGATGGACTTTCGAATGTTGTGCCATCCTTGCATCCCTGGGATGAATCCCACTTGGTCATGGTGTACGATGGTTTTGATGTATTTTTGAATTCGGTTTGCTAAAATTTTGTTGAGTATTTTTGCGTCTACGTTCATCAGGGATATTGGTCTATAGTTTTCTTTTTTGGTGGTGTCTTTGCCTGGTTTTGGTATTAGGGTGATGTTAGCTTCATAGAATGAGTTTGGGAGTATCCCCTCCTCTTCTATTTCTTGGAAAACTTTAAGGAGAATGGGTATTATGTCTTCCCTGTATGTCTGATAAAATTCCGAGGTAAATCCATCTGGCCCGGGGGTTTTGTTCTTTGGTAGTTTTTTGATTACCGCTTCAATTTCGTTGCTGGTAATTGGTCTGTTTAGATTTTCTGTTTCTTTTTGGGTCAGTCTTGGAAGGTTGTATTTTTCTAGGAAGTTGTCCATTTCTCCTAGGTTTCCCAGCTTGTTAGCATATAGGTTTTCATAGTAGTCTCTAATAATTCTTTGTATTTCTGCGGGATCTGTTGTGATTTTTCCTTTCTCATTTCTGATACTGTTGATTTGTGTTGACTCTCTTTTCCTCTTAATAAGTCTGGCTAGAGGCTTATCTATTTTGTTTATTTTCTCGAAGAACCAGCTCTTGGTTTCATTGATTTTTGCTATTGTTTTATTCTTCTCAATTTTATTTATTTCTTCTCTGATCTTTATTATGTCCCTCCTTCTGCTGACCTTAGGCCTCATTTGTTCTTCTTTTTCCAATTTTGATAGTTGTGACATTAGACCGTTCATTTGGGATTGCTCTTCCTTTTTTAAATATGCTTGGAGTGCTATATACTTTCCTCTTAAGACTGCTTTTGCTGCATCCCACAGAAGTTGGGGCTTAGTGTTGTTGTTGTCATTTGTTTCCATATATTGCTGGATCTCCATTTTGATTTGGTCATTGATCCTTTGATTATTTAGGAGCGTGTTGTTTAGCCTCCATATGTTTGTGAACCTTTTTGCTTTCTTTGAACAGTTTATTTCTAGTTTAATGCCTTTGTGGTCTGAAAAGTTGGTTGGTAGGATTTCAATCTTTTGGAATTTACTGAGGCTCTTTTTGTGTCCTAGTATGTGGTCTATTCTGGAGAATGTTCCATGTGCACTTGAGAAGAACGTGTATCCTGTTGCTTTTGGATGTAGAGTTCTGTAGATGTCTATTAGGTCCATCTGTTCTAGTGTGTTGTTCAGTGCCTCTGTGTCCTTACTTATTTTCTGTCTGGTGGATCTGTCCTTTGGAGTGAGTGGTGTGTTGAAGTCTCCTAGAATGAATGCATTGCATTCTATTTCCTCCTTTAGTTCTGTTAATATTTGTTTCAGGTATGTTGGTGCTCCTGTATTGGGTGCATATATATTTATAATGGTTATATCCTCTTGATGGACTGAGCCCTTTATCATTATGTAATGTCTTTCTTTGTCTTTTGTTACTTTCTTTATTTTGAAGTCTGTTTTGTCTGATACCAGAATTGCAACACCTGCTTTCTTCTCTCTGTTGTTTGCTTGAAATATCTTTTTCCATCCCTTGACTTTAAGTCTGTGCGCGTCTTTTTGTTTGAGGTGAGTCTCTTGTAAGCAGCAAATGGATGGATCTTGCTTTTTTATCCATTCTATTACTCTGTGTCTTTTGATTGGTGCATTCAGTCCATTTACATTTAGGGTGATTATTGAAAGGTATGAATTTATTGCCATTGCAGGCTTTAAGTTTGTGGTTACCAAAGGTTTAGGGTTAGCTTCTTTACTGTCTTACTGTCTAACTTAACTCGCTTGTTGAGCTATTATAAACACAATCTGATGATTCTTTATTTCTCTCCCTTCTTATTCCTCCTCCTCCCTTCTTCATATGTTGGGTGTTTTGTTGTGTGCTCTTTTTAGGAGTGCTCCCATCTAGAGCAGTCCCTGTAGGATGCCCTGTAGAGGTGGTTTGTGGGAGGCAAATTCCCTCAACTTTTGCTTGTCTGGGAATTGTTTAATTCCTCCTTCATATTTAAATGTTATTCGTGCTGGATACAGTAGTCTTGGTTCGAGGCCCTTCTGTTTCATTGCATTAAGTATATCATGCCATTCTCTTCTGGCCTGTAGGGTTTCTGTTGAGAAGTCTGATGATAGCCTGATGGGTTTTCCTTTGTAGGTAACCTTTTTTTTCCTCTCTGGCTGCTTGTAATACTTTGTCCTTGTCTTTGATCTTTGCCATTTTAATTATTATGTGTCTTGGTGTTGCCCTCCTTGGATCCCTTGTTATGGGAGTTCTGTGTACCTCTGTGGTCTGAGAGGCCATTTCTTCCCCTAGTTTGGGGAAATTTTCAGCAATTATTTCTTCAAAGACATTTTCTATCCCCTTTTCTCTCTCTACTTCTTCTGGAATGCCTATGATTCTTATATTACTTCTTTTATATTGATCACTCAGCTCTCTTAAAATTCTTTCATTCCTGGAGATCCTTTTATCTCTCTCTGCATCAGCTTCTCTGCGTTCCTGTTCTCTGTTTTCTAGTCCATTAATGGTCTCTTGCATCTCGTCCATTCTGTTTTGAAGTCCTTCCAGAGCTTGTTTTATTTCTGAATTCTCCTTCCTTAGTTCTTGCATATTTCTCTGCAAGTCCATCAGCATGGTTATGACTTTTGTTTTGAATTCTTTTTCAGGTAGACTGGCTAAATCTATCTCCCCAGATTCCTTCTCAGGGGAAGATGTAGCAGATGCCGAAGCTGTCTGGGTTAGTCTTGTCTGGATCATATTTTTTTGCCTTTTCATGTTGACAGGTGCTATTGACTGTCAGCTGGGAGGGCCAAAATTTTCACTTACTACTGGCCTTTCTTTACTGGGGCAACTGCGACCCCTAGTGGCTTGTGTTGGGTAATTGCGTGTAGAGTGGGTCTTTGTGTCTTGCCTGGCCGGGAGGGAGAAATTTCCCTTTCTGTGGGCGGAATTTGTCTCAGGCTGCTTCTCTGCTTTCGCAGCGCCCGGTGGGGTGATGGATGGGGGTGCTGCTTGACTGTTTGCCTCCGTGAGGGGTCTCAGAGCTGTTGCCCAGGGGGTTAGTGCACCCGGTTTTCCCTGTAATTTCCAGCTGCTGTACTGTGACCTGGGTTTTTTCCGTCAAGCTGTTAAGTCCCTGTCCCTTTAAGACTTTCAAAAAGCTCCCGCTTTTCTTTGTCACAGGGGCATCAGCTTCAGCACCCGCTCAGAGGTCTTACTCCCTGTTCTCCCAGTATCCAGGGCCCCCTGGGCATATACTGTATCTGCGCTCTGGCCCGGATGGCTGGGGCTGGGTGTTCGGCAGTCCTGGGCTCCGTCTCCCTCCCGCTCTGCCTATTCTTCTCCCGCCGGGAGCTGGGGGGAGGGGCGCTCGGGTCCCGCAGGGCCGGGGCTTGTATCTTACCCCTTTCACCAGGCGCTGGGTTCTCGCTGGTGTAGCTGCAGTCTGGCCACTGTCCTGCGTCTTCTGGTCTCTCTTTTATGGCTAGTTGTGTTTGTTGTATTTTCAAAAGTATATATGTTTTTGGGAGGAGATTCCCACTGTCCTACTCACGCCGCCTTGTTGGCTCCGCCTCTCCCCTGAAGTAACTTTTTACTCACGGATGAAGGTGGTGCATAAGGTCATCCCATGTCAGCCATGGTGAGATGAAGTGCTGTAGTGGATTTAAAGCCTGTACACCTTGGCCTGATACATAGGAGTCACCGTGGGAGCTCTTTGCTGCTCTCCTGTCCTGGCTTATTACCTTAGCTAACTTGATGTTTCAGAGTGGTCCCAGCAACATTTCCATCGAGATCTTTCTAAAATTCCCTAGAAACACTTGGCAAAGATATCCCCAGAGGGTAGTGGATAATTTTACTCTTTCTGGTCATAGTTTGCAAGACGTTTGCCCTATCCTGCGTTCCTTTGTTACATTTGCATCTCCTGTGATTTTTAGACCGATAGGGGCAGTGGTGTACACACACACACGCACACGCACAGACACACACACACACACACACACACACATGACTGAGAGTTATCAGAGACCTCAGTTATTGGAAACTGCAGCCCACACTTTAAAAAAGAAACGTGCATAAGTTGTGCTCCTGGTGTTTCCCCCATAGAGAATAGACTTCAAAGTGCAGAGGTTGTTGGGCACAGATACCTATGCAGACACCTAAGCACAGATATCTATGCATATTCTCTCTCAATCCATCCTCTAATTATATCTCTCTTTACCTACATATCTGTTTAGTCTACTCAAGCTGATTACCAGAGTGTCATTTAGAGGGGGCTTCATCCATAGACACTGATTTCTCGCCATTCTGGAAGCAGAATTCCAAGACCAAGGCAGTTTCAATTCCTGATGAGGTCCCTTCCTCTGGCTTGCATACAGCCACATCCCTGCTGTGTCCTCACAGGGTCGAGGGAGAATGCTCTGTCCTATGACCCTCTTAATAGGACTGATTGCGTAATGGCAGCTCCACCCACAACCTCATGATATCTTCCGAACTTAATTACCTCCAAAGGCCCCACCTCCACATACCATGAGAGTGTGGGTTAGGTTTTCAACCCTGACTCAATTCAAATATGAACTTTGTGGGTTTGTGTGTGTGTGTGTTTGTGTGGTGAGGCAGGGCTTTAGGAGGAGCAGAAGATGGTGAATTGAGGGACCAAAAATTCAGTCCATAACTCTGTATCTATCGTCTATCTCTTGTCTATCTAATCTATCGATATCTATCATCTATCTGTCTAATCTTACCTACCTATATCATCTATCCTATCTAGTCTATCATCTGTCATCTATATATATCTTATCTGTCTGTCATCACTCAATATATTCATCTAATCTATGAATATCTATCATCTATCTAATGTATCTATTTATAATCTATCATCTGTCACCTGTCATCTATCTGTCATGTACCTGTCGTCACCTTTTTGTCTTCCCATCTATCCTTATGTACAGAACAGTGTAAGATAATTCTAGCTGAAATAAGCAGGTGAAGAGAGGCAACTAATTTCCCGGTAGTTTATATGAATGCAAACACCCGGGTGAGATTTCCCTAGTCTATAGAAATGGAGGCTGGGGAATTCACACGTAAGTAGACAGGGAGCGAGATTTTAAAGAGGTAGGGGGAGGCATAGCTTAGATTTACAGCAATGCGTGGTTTGGCTAGCCCAAGGCATATTTTTCAGTTTGGGACGGGGCAACAGCCAGGAACTTCAGCACATTATCAGTGTCCCATGTGGGAGGGGGCAGCAGCTGGAGACATTGGCACATTGTCAGTGTCCGTCGTGCTTTCTCCTCAAATCAGTGACCCCAGCCTTACAGTTAACAACACGGCTATCTACCATGGCTATCCATCCATCCATCCATCCATCCATCCATCTATCTATCTATCTATCTATCTATCTATCTATCTATCTATCTATCTATCTATCTATCTATCTAATCTATCTATCTATTCTTTCTATCTATCTATCTATCTATCTATCTATCTATCTATCTATCTATCTATCTATCTATCTATCTATCTATCTGTCTGTCATCTATCTATTCAATCTACCTATACCTATCATCTATCCTATCTAATCTATCATCTATCTATCTGTCTATCCGTGCTATCTATCATCATTTTTGTCTACCCAACTATCCTTACGTACAGAACAGTTCACAAGATGGCTTATATGTCACTTCCCTACTTATGTTTCCAAAAGCCTGAAAGGTAACTCGGCCCTAGAGACAGACAGCACTAGGTTCATTGAGACATTTGAACGTCGAGTCAACAGCATGTGACTACAAAACTATTAAATGGTGGTGCGGGGGCCTAGTCTGGGGCTGGGGGCCTTTGTTTGAGCCTTTCCCGAGGGCGTTGGAGTGCCCATTGGGCCCGAGGCTCACTTATGGACAGGGGCGAGGCCGTCGTATGTGCCTCCCACAGCATCGTATGGGTCCAGATGAGACCAGATGATGACTGCCCTTGCGTTGCTTGTCTGGGGTGCACAGTAGGCCAGCGGTGGTGCTGCCCATGACCTCGTGCGTGGCCGGGGCGGGCACAAAGATGATAGCCAGCGATGGTGGCGTCGTGTCCATCATTTCGTCCTGAGCGTCAGAGCCAGCCATTGGGCCGGTGCTTGTGGTGCCCAAGGCCTTGTCTGTTGGCTGACTCTTTATGGCGGTTTTGCAGAGGCAGGACACCACGAGGCGGGCTGGTAGTGGTGCCCGTGTGCCCTGAAGAGGAGGTGCTCGTCTAGGTGGTCTCTCTCCAGCATCTGCTGAGAGACTAGGATGGTCCAGAGGCCCAGGACTGCTCCCTGTGGAAGTGGGAACTCTGCTGTGAAAATTGGGAAATGCCAGCTGCTAAAGGCACAGGATCCCGGTGGAACAGCCTGTGACCAGGGCAGCGGGCAGGTGCAGGGTGCTCCCTGGCAGGAGGGGTAGGGGGCAGCGACCCGGGGACGGGAAGGACCAGCGGGTGAAGAAGGTGGTGCTGGGGAGTCGGCGGGCATTGTGCGGTACGAAACTTAGTAAGGATGAAACTGTGCACACGGAAAAATTGGTTATGGCGTGCACCAAACGATCCGAGGAAATTGTGTGAAGCTACGGAGAGGGTCTCCTTTGCCACTAACTCTTTCTCAGGCCTAGCACACACTGAGCTGAGCAGCTATGGTGAGCCTTGTATGTATATCAGCCAGGGGACGCATCACAAAGAGGCCTGGGCCACTGTGACTTCACCCAGGGGCCGCATCACCACGTCCCCATTGGCTTAAGGACACCAGCCCCGCCCAGAGGAGACCCTAGTCCAAAGCCACGGTGAGACCCCAAGGCCAACCACCGTAGTATCCCTAGCCCACGGGACTGCCCACTGAGGGTCGTGCAGATGTTCAGACCAATGAGGCCACCATGGGTCCGTCGAAGGCTGCAGTGCCCTCGTCTGTCACAGCTTAGCCCGTCTGGGTGCCGGCTATGCATGGGCTCAGCATCCGGGGCGCGGTGTGCATCAACTGCCTTGCCACCCCTGCACCCCCCATGAACCCGGGGGCCAGGGCCTGCACACAGCCAGGCACGGAGGCACCCAGATGCTGTCCGGGGAACGGCCCGCACTTTCCCGGGCCTTCCCAGCTTCTCTGGGACTCCTGGAGCCAGGCATGCCTTCTCGGCCATGGCCAGCCAGGCGACCGGGTCTTAGCATAGCCACATCCCGCATTCTGACTGGGACCGGCCGCCCAGATTTTCTCTCTGATCTAGCTTTGGGGGCCTATGTCTTGTACGTGAATAATACAACACAGTAAACTGGGAAAAACTTTTTATTTTTAAAATGCTTCTCCTTTAGACTCTTGCTCTCAATGGTGTCACCATTCTTGCCCATCAGCCAAGCTGGATGCTTGCGGGGCAACCTCGCCTCCTCTCAGCAGTCAGCCTGTCCATTCCCGATCCTGAATCTTCATCCTTTATGTTATAACCTGTGGAGCTCATGTCCCGTGTCAGTAACCCTGCTTCTGGTTTCTCAGGTCTTTCCTGGAGCACCTAGGCCCTGCTTGTTCACTGCTTCACTGTGGAAGCACTGACATTGTTACAGAATAAAATGTGAAATTCTCCAGCTCCAACTCACGGTCTGACCTTCACTTTGTCTACATCTCCATCCCTATGAGCCAAGCTCCCTGCTCCTTGAAAAGATCCTGTCTTGTGCCTTTTAGTCTCTGAATTATTTCCTCTGGGGGTTCCCACCTCTTGCTTCTGGTTTTTAAGACATTTCACCCCAGCAGAAGAACAAGGATCGTTGAAGACCCACCTCTCTAGTCACCTCCTCTTCTAGGCTACCGTGCATTCTCACTTAGGCGTGCCCTCCTCTCCCTTCTCTGTACTTGGTGAGGACCTCTCTTATGAAATGTGAGTGTGTCAGCTCGTGCACATCAATCTTCATGTCACGGGATCTGTTGAACAGTGGTGACAGTGAATGACTGAACTCGGCTTCAGAGCTCAGCTTCCCGTTCAGTGATACCTTGTGCCGCTCGCTTGTCCGCCAACCGTTCATTATGTTCCAAACCGTGCGAACATAAATGCGGGTGAGATGCCACTGACGACCCCTCAGTCCCCGCTGTATATGCCTCCGGGTTCTTAGGGAGAGCCACAGCGAGCCGAGCCCACGAACTTATCTTTAATGGCGATGAGCACAGAGAGTGTGGGGCAATCCCCAGCTGATGCTGCTGTTGCTGTGATGACTCCTCTCCCTGGCCCAGTGGGGGTAAGATTCCAGATCTCTTCTTGTTCTCTGCCTGTGCTTTCTCTGTAGTGGTGCAGTTTTGTTGTATGGGGGCGGCTTCTTTCGTGTCTTTGAAGGAAATAAGTACAGGTCTCAGAAGTCCCTTGTGTCAGTTTTCATTGTACTGTACGGTCTTCTATGTCTATGTCTTTGGGTTTTCTCCCGCTGCTACTGCTTTTCCTCTGAGAGGACCTGTACCACAGTCTTGTTGTAGACAGAAGAGTAAATTTGGTGCTTTGCTCAAAACCATGTTTGAGGGACATCGGTGTCACCACTGATAGGAGGAGGGACAGGTAAAAAGGAACACCGAGTTCTAGACGGGAGCAGTTGGTAGCAAATAGTGTGTTGTGGAGTGACGTGTTCGTTTGCGCATCCAAACTTCCCTCAGTATCTGGTTTTTGCTTCTTTACATTCGTAAACATCATAAAATCAACTGATTTCAAAAGCCCAGATGCATATTATTACATCAATTCAGTTGTTGAGGCGAGAAAAAATGAGAAGGTTTCATGATACCAAAGAATCTATGACTGGGCCCTGCCAAAACCAAACAGAAAGAATCCAAGGTGTGGGGAATGGCTATTTTCTACTCTCTCTCTGGGCACTCAAACAGAATCACTTTTATTTATTTACTTTTTGGTGTCAGTAATGTACAATTACATGGCAACATTATGGTTGATAGACTCCCCCTCCTCCCCCCTCCAACCCATTATCAAGTCTGCTATCCACACCCCATTACAGTCGCTGTCCATCAATATAGTAAGATGCTATAGATTCACTACCTGTTTCTGTGTGTTATACTGCAATCCCCGTGGCCCCCCATGCCCTACATTATGTGTGCGGATCGTAATGCCCCCTTTACCCCCTTATCCCTCCGTTCACACCCGTCCTCCCAGTCCCTTTCCCTTTGGTAAATGTTAGACCATTCTTGGGTTCGGTGAGTCTGCTGCTGTTTTTAATTTCTAATTTGCTTTGTTCTCATACCTCACATAGGAGTGAAATCCTTGGATACTTGTCTTTCACCAGCTGGCTTATTTCACTGAGCATAACACCCTCTAGCTCTGTCCGTGTTGTTGGAAATGGTGGGAGGATTTGTTTTCATCATATGGCTGAATGATATTATATAGTGTGTATGTACGAAATCTTCTTTATCCATTCACCTCCTGATGGACACTAAGGTTGCTTCCATTTCTTGGGTATTGTAAAGAGTGCTGTGATCAACATAGGGGTGCATCTGTCCCTTTCAAACTGGGCTCTTGCACTCTTAGGGTAAATTCCTAGGAGAAGAATTCCTGGGTCAAATGGTATTTCTGTTCTATGTTTATGTGGGGTACCTCCATACTGCTTTCCACAATGGTTGAGCTGACTGACATTCCCACCAGCACTGTAGGAGGGTTCCCCTTTCTCCACACCCTTGCCGACATCTGTTGTTGTCTGTCTTTTGGGTGGTGGCCATCCTAACTGGTGTGAGGTGATACCCCATTGTGGTTTTAATGTGCATTTCTCTGATGGTTAGCTATGTGGAGCGTCTTTTCATGTGCCTGTCGGAAACCTGAAATTGCTTCTGTGGAGAAGTGTCTGTTCAGATCCTATGCCCATTTTGTAATTGAATTCATTTGCTTTTTGTGTGTTGAGGTTCGTGAGCTCTTGATATATGTTTTCAATGGAAACGCCTTATCAAGTATTGCATCAGTGAATATATTCTCCCATACTAAAGGGTGTCTTTTGGTTCTACTGATTGTTTTTAAACAGAATCCTACTAAACCCCATACCACTTCATTCCAAATCTGACTAATTATTCTTTTTTTCCAGATCACCAAAGAGCCGAGAAAACTGGAACGATGAGGAGAAGCTGTGATGCAGGAACATCTAGCGTAAAACTGAGAGGTGAGGAGGTGTTTAGACTGGTAGGTTGTATCTTACCATGTACTGCTTTCAAGGGTCTTAGGTAAAAAAGATTGCCAAGGAGATGAAGACAGGGGTTTTGACGTCACCTGGTATCGGTGGAGCCACGTAGCCTCTAGCCATTGATGGGTAGGCTTGCATGCGGCACTGTTGTCTTTCCTGCGGTGTTAGACGAGCGGCGTCCCCCATATGCAGTTCAGTCAGAGCCCATGTGGGACTGTCCTGACATAGGCTGGGTGGACCCGAGAGCTGTGCTGTTCCTGCTCAGTTGTCGCAGCACCCCTCTCAGAACATGGTTTCAGCAGCGCTCCCGGGAGGGATAGAGAGAGAGAAAGAGAGACAGAGACAGAGAGACAGAGAGAGATAATAGCACTCCAGAGACAGTGAAGGTTTTATTTTCTGTAGCTCCCTGAGCATGCTCCTGATGTTTATTTTGAGACCTCATTCTCAGGACGATTGATTCGAGTCCAGTTACGAGGTTCTTTTGAAGGTTCATATTTGTAGGTGGCGCCATTTAGCTCCCAGAAGCGTTACTCTCTGGGGATGCTCAGCCCTTGGGATGGCAGGGGTCCCAGGGGAGTGGTGCCAGTGCGCACCCCTGCCGGGAGTAAAGAGGTCTTTCCTGCTTCCCGGTCGCAGTGCCTGTCTCCACTGCCAGGGCCAGTTTGCGGAGCACACAGGGAGAAGCTACCGTAGGTGGGGGCGGCCGTTTTGCAGGCTTGTGCTGGTTGTGATGTAGTCCGTGTACCAGTCACATCACGGTAAGGGGCCTCGAAGTTGCGAGGCCAGCCGGGGGAATGGAGCGCGCGGAATTCCTGAAAAACTCCCCACCTACCTGGCAGAGTGCACCTGTTCAGTTTGACGCACCTGTCCTTTCTCCTGAGCGGCAAGCCCTGTGGAAGCCATGCCCCTTTAGCAGTTCTCTCGCTGTTAGGAAGTCTCTCAGACTGTCTGCCATTTTTTTGTCCCACAGCCGCCAGTTGTGGATCCCTGTGTTTTCCCACATGTGGCTGGAATCACAAGTCTCTCGAAGTCTTCCGCCTGTCTTTTCTTTCCATCCCCACCGATCCTCCAGAGCACAGTACATTTACGGTAGGTTCATGCTCCCAGAGCACTTCTCCAGGACTGTACGTCACACTTCTCCTTGAGGTGACAGCCTGCCAAAGCAGCGTTCTTCCCTGCTGCTCTTCCAGGATTTGGTGTAGTTGTTCTATTTCCATATAGTACGTATGTATATGGTTTTGGTTTTGGGAGGAGGATTCCGCCTCCCCTCTCACGTGAGCCGCCATCTTCAAACCCTTCAGCATATCATTTTTTTTTGTCAGTTTCACTTGTCTAGGGTACCTGTCCCCACCACCTCAATTTGTAGTTTGTCTTCTTCCTTGGATCCCAAGTGAGTCTCCTGTAAGGGAGCACGTAGGTGGTCTTGTGTTTTCATCCATTCTTTTAACCATGTGTCTTTTGATTGGAGCACTCAGATCGTGTCCCTTTATACTGACAATTGTGAGCTGTGTACTTATTGCACTTAAAAATTTTTTTTTGTTATCATTAATCTACAATCACGTGAAGAACATTATGATCACCAAGTACACCAAATTCCCCCGAAAACCCCGTTACAGTCGTTGTCCATCAGCATAGTTGGATGCTGTAGACCCCTTCACCTTGTCCCCCCACACACACCATTAGGGTTTCTGTCTGTCAACGTGTAGTAAGATGCTATACAATCACTACTTGTCTTCTCAGTGTTGTACAGCCCTCCCCATGCTCCCCCCACGCCACACATTATATATGCTTATCAAAATGCCCATTCCCTTTCTCCCCGCCCTTATCCCTCCTTTCCCACGCACCCTGCCCAGTCCCTTTCCCTTTGGTAACAGTTAGTCCACTCTCGAGTTCTGTGTGTCTGCTGCTGTTTTTTTTCCTTGAGCTTTTCTTTGTTGTTATACTCCACACATGAGTGACATCATTTACTACTTGTCTTTCTCTGCCTTGCCTATTTCACTGAGCATAATACCGTCTAGCTCCATCCAGTTTGTTGCAAATGGTAGGATTTGTTTTATTCTTAAGGCTGCTTACTGCACTTTTTAAACTAGATATCTGTCTTCTCTTTTGTCTGTAGTTTTGCTATGTGCTTTCACCATTGTTCTGTTGGTTATGAGCAACAGCTTTGTGTCAGTTGATATGTACCTATATCTATCTATCTGTCTGTTTATCTATCTATCTATCTATTTATCTATCTATCATCTATCTATCTATCTATCTGTCTATCAATCAATCAATCATCTATTTATATGCCCGTCTGACCTTGTGTACAGGGCAGTTAACAACACAGCCTATGTCACTTCCCTACATTATGCTTCCCAAATCTTACATGGTAACTAGGCCGTTTGGAGAGCACTGGGTTCACGGAGAATCTTGCAGGTCAAGTCAACCACTTGTACCTACAAAACTAGGAAATAGTGGTGCAGGGACTTGAACTTGTGTCTCTATCCTCTTTTATCTTCTTCTCACATGCTGACTGTATTTAGCCACATTCATTGACTAAGTGCTCCCTGAAGACCACAAGTATTGTTCCTCTGGGCCTGTTGTCTACAGAAAGTAAACTTGGTGCTTTGCTCACAAAGATGTTTGAGGGACATCGGCATGATCACCACTGATAGGAGGGAGGGACAAATAAAAAGGAACACCAATTTCTAGACAGGTGCAGTGGGGAGCATAGAGTGTGTTGTGGAGTGACGTGTTTATTTGAGTGTCCAAACTTCCCTCTTTAACTGGTTATTACTTTTTTACATTCGTGAACATCATAAAAACCACTGATTTCAAAGACCCAGACGCACACTATTACAGTAATTCAGTTGTTGAAGTGAGAAGAAATGAGAAGGACGTTGCTGCACCACTAAATCATGGCTGCGCACTGCTGAAACCAAATAAATATAATTCATGGTGGCCAGATAGGGCTATTTCCTACTGACTGTCTCTGGGGACTCAAACAGAATTCATTTGTTTGATTGTTTCTTTTTCACTTTCACTTGTGTAGGGTACCTATACCCACCCATTCGGCATGAAGTTTGTCTGTGTCCTTGGATCTCAAGTGAGTCTGCTGTAAGGGAGCACATAGGTGGTCTTGAGTTTTCATCCCTTCTTCTAACCCTGTGTCTTTTGATTGGAGCATTCAAAGCCTGTCCTTTTATTCTGATGATTCAGAGCTGTGCCGTTACTGCACTTAAAAACTTTTTTCTGTTATCATTAATCTACAATAACGTGAAGAACATTATGTTTACTAGGCTCCCCTCTTCACCAAGTACCCCCCTAAAACCTCTTACAGTCGCTGTCCATCAGCGTAGTTGGATGCTGTAGACTCCTTCTCCATGTCTCCACACACACAACCCATTACAGTTGCTCTCCATCAGCGTGTAGTAAGTTGCTGTAAAATCTCTACTTGTCTTCTCTGTGTTGTACAGCCATGCCCATGACCCACAGAACCCACACATTATGCATGCTAAACCTTATGTCCCCTAACTTTCTCTCCGCCCTTATCCCTCCCTTCCCACCCACCCTACAAAGTCCCTCTCCCTTTAGTAACTGTTAGTCCACTCTCCGGTTCAGTGAGTCTACTGATGATTTTTTCCTTCAGTTTTTCTTTGTTGTTATACTCCACACAAGAGTGAAATTATTTGGTAATTGTGTTTCTCTGCCTGGCCTATTTCACTGAGCATACTACCGTCTAGCTCCATCCACGTCATAGCAAATGGAAGGATTTGTTTTCTTCTTATGGCTGCTTACTGCACTTTTTAAACTGGATTTCATTCTTCCTTTTGTTTGTAGTTTCGCTATGTGCTTTCACCATTGATCTCCTGGTTATGAGCAATAGTTTTTTGTTAATCGATATGTATTTTTATCTGTCTATCTGTCTGTCTATCTGTCCATGTATGTATCTATATATCTATCTTTATATCCTTCTATCTTTCTATCTATATAACTATCTATTTTCCTATCATCTAACTATCTATCTATGTATGTATCTATCTATCTATCTATCATCTATCATCTCTCTATCTATCTATGAATCAATCATCTTTTTGTCTACCTATCTATCCTTATGCACAGAACAGTTGACAACATGGCCTACGTCTCTTCCCAACATTATAGTTCCAAAAATCTTGCAAGGTTACTAGGCGTAGTTAGAGCACTGATATCTCTGAGACACTTACAGGTCGAGTCAGCGGCGTGTGCTTATAAAAAATGTAAATGGTGGTGCAGGGACATGAACCCTTATCTCCGTCCTCTGTCCTCTTTTACCTCCTTCTCACTTGCTGATTGTATTTAGCCTCCTTCATTGCCTAAGGCCTCCCTGAAGACCACAAGTATCCTTCCTCTGGGCCTGTTGTAGACCGAAAAGTATACTTGGTGCTTTGCTCACCACCATGTTTGAGGGACATCGGCGTGAACAATGCTGATAGGAGGAGGAACAAATAAAAAGGAACACCTATTTCTCCACAGGAGTAGTTGGGAACAAAGAGTGTGTTGTGGAATGACGTGTTTATTTGGGTGTCCAAACTTCCCTCTTTAGGTGGTTATTACTTCTTTAGATTCGTGAACATCATAAAATGCACTGATTTCAAAAGCCCAGACGCATATTATTATAGCATTTCAGTTGTTGAGGTGAGAAAAAATGAGAAGGACGTTGCTGTACCACTAAATCTATGGCTGGGCACTGCTGAAACCAAACAAAAAGAATTCACCGTGTCTAGGTAGAGCTATTTTTTACTGACTGTCTCAGGGGACTCAAACAGAATCCATTTGTTTGTTTGTTTCTCTGTTTCACTTGTGTAGGATACCTGTCCCTGCCTCTTCAGCTTGTAGTTTGTCTGTGTCCTTGGATCTCAAGTGAGTCTCCTGTAAGGGAGCACATAGATTGTCTTGAGTGAAAGATAGCTTTGTTTAGCATGATGCTTTCCTATCTTCCTACCTAAATATCTCTTTATCTAACTGTGTAATCTATCTACCTGTCTTTCTGACTGTCGTTTATCTATCTATGATCTATCATCTATCTACTATCATCTGTGTATCTATCTAATTTATCTATCATCCATATGTATGTATATCTGTTCAATCTATGTATCAATCATCTGTCTATGTATCTGTTTTCTCACTTTTGTCAACGTTCTGTCACTAGGTGCACTTTGCTTCCTCTGTGTCCTTCTCAGTCTCAATTCCATGTGTTTGTTTATGTGAGTTAGCTGTGTGTTTGTGTCTTGAGAGGAGTGGCCTTGGGTGGGAACTTCTGTGTAGGAAGCACTAGTCTGCTGGGTGTGGATGGTGTGGTTGGCCGGCTGGTCTTTTGAACTTGTGCGGGCCAGGGCCCTCCAGATTCTCTGCCCCTGGGCCATTCCTGTTGTGGTGGCGGCGTGAGCTGCGGGCATATGCAAGGCCCCACGCAGGGAGCACCGTGGCTGTCCTTCGGGTTCCGAGGTAGGTGCATGCCCAGTAGTATGTCTTTTTGCCTGTGCACCGATGTCACCTCGGCGGCCCTCCTTGTTGGCCCATCTCCAAAGAGCATGCGTGTAGTCATTGATTAAGGGAACTACCTTTTGGTGACACGCGTGGCTCTTGTGGGAAAGTGGCCCATGTGCTTGCTGAGGTGGCAGGCCAGCTAGCTTGTGGGGAAACTGCTCCCCACTGCTGTCAAGGTGGAGGTTGAGTTTCCATGCATTTAGGCATTTAGATGTGAGTGAGGTCTATTTGTAATGGAATAGTAGCATTGAGAGCTATGTTTCCGTTCATATTTAAAGGGCACTGAGCATAAAGAGTTGGGTGATGGTGGCAGGAATTCTAGGAATGTTTATGTCCCCGCACGTATTTATTTTCTGTTAAGGGAGGTGATTCTGAAGTAACTGTTTACTCACAGATGAAGGTGTTGCATAAGTTCATCCCACGTCATCCATGGTGTGATGAAGTGGTGTAGTAGAATTAAAGCCTGTACACGTTGTCCTGATACATAGGGGACACACCAAAGGCGCTCTTTGCTGCTCTCCTATCCTGGCTTGTTACCATAACTAACTTGATGGTTCAGAGTGGTCCCAGCAATATTTCCAGAAATATCTTTCTAAAATTGCATAGAAACACTTGGCAAAGATATCCCCAGAGGCTAGTGGAAAATTTTATTCTTTCTGGTCAGTGTTTGCAAGATGTTTGCCCTATCCTGCATTCCTTTGTTTCTTTTGCATCTCCTGTGATTGTAGTCCAATAGGTGAAGTGGTGTACACACACACACGCACACGCACAGACACACACACACGGCTGAGAGTTAACGGAGACCCCAGTTAGCGGAAACTGCAGCCGACACTTTAAAAAAGAAACGTGAAAAAGTTGTGTTCCTGGTGTTCCCCCCATACGGAGCAGACTTCAAAGTGCGGAGGTGGTTGGACACAGATACCTGTGCAGACAGCTAAGCACATAAATCTATGCATATTCTCTCTCCATCCATCCTCTAAGTGCATCTCTGTTTACCTACATATCTATGTTTGTCTACTCAAGCTGATAACCAGAGTGTCATTGAGTGGGTGTTTCATCCATAGATACTGATTTCTCGCTATTCTGGAAGCAGAAGTCCTAGACCAAGGCAGTTCAGTTCCTGGTGATGTCCCTTCTTCCTACTTGCATATGTCCGCATCCCTGCTGTGTTCTCACAGGGTCGAGGGTAAAGCTCTGCCCTCTGTTCCTCTTAATAGCACTGATTGCATAATGGCAGCTCCACCCACACCTTCATGATATCTTCCAAACCCATTTACCTTCATAGGCCCCACCTCCCAATACTATGACAGTGGGGGTTAGGGCTTCAACCCTGTCTCAATTCAAATATGAACTTGTGTGTGTGTGTGTGTGTGTGTGTGTGTGTGTGTGTGTGGTGGCGGCGGGGGTTTAGAGGAGTGGAAGATGGTGAGGTGAGGGCTCAAAAATTCAGTTCATAACTGTATCTATCTATCATCTGTCTGTCTAATCTAACCTCCCTATATCATCTATTCTATCTAGTCTATCATCTGTCATCTATATATATCTTATTTATCTGTCATCTCTGTCAATCTATTCGTCTAATCTATGAATATCTATTATCTATATAATACATCTATTTCTTTTTTTTGTAGATATTTACTTTTTATTGAAGGGTAGTTGACACACAGTATTACATTACATTAGTTTCAGGTGTACAACATAGTGATTTAACATATATATCCATGATAATTCTAGGTACCAGCTATCACCATACCAAGTTATTACAAAATTTTGACTCTATTCCTTATGCTATATATTACATCCCGGTTACTTATTTATTTTAAAATTGCAAGTGTGTACATTTTCTTTGGTTTGTTTGTGAGGGCATCTCTCTTATTTATAGATCAAATGGTTGTTAACAACAGTAAAATTCTGTGTAGGGTAATCAATGCTCAATGCACAATCATTAATCCACCCAAAGCCTAATTTTCTTCAGTCTCCAATCTTCTGAGGCATAACAAACAAGTTCTTACATGGAGAACAAATTCTTACATAGTGAATAAGTTACATGGTGAACAGTACAAGGGCAGTCATCACAGAAACTTTCAGTTGTGCTCATGCATTATGATCTATAAACAGTCAGTTCATATATGAATACTCATTTGATATTTACACTTGATTTATATGTGAATACTACATTTCTCTCTTTATTATTATTATTTGTAATAAAATGCTGAAGTGGTAGGTTGATGCAAGATTAAGGTAGAAAACATAGTTTAGTGTTGTAAGAGAGCAAATATAGATGAACAGGTGTGTGCCTGAAGACTATGTGTTAATCAAAGCTAGACAAGGGCAATAAAACATCCACGTATGGAGAAGATTTCTCTCAGAACAGGGGGGTGAGGTTCTAAGCCTCACCTCTGTTGATCTCCAATTTGTCACCTGATGACCCACTGCGACTGTGCCTGTCTAAGGTTGTTCCTCCCTTGAGGAATCTTACCCGTCTCTGGTAACCAGTCACCTTCTGGAGCCGTACAGGGAAATGTAAAGTTGGTAAGTGAGAGAGAAGCCTTATTGTTTGAAATGGTTAGCTTCTTATTTCTTTGCATATTTATGCCCTGTAGCTTCTAAGATCAGCATTTGTCTTGAGGTATCTTTAAGACTTGGAAGAATTATGATGCTAGGTAACTTTGATATGAGGCATGAATTCTATTTAAGGGTTGTAATTAGGAAGGAAGAAGAAAAGCTATAGAAGTAGCAGGCGGAAGAAAACCTGGGAAGATTGATTATTTCCTGGACATAACTTCTTGTAGAATAACTTCAGCATGTATAGGTTTTAAGCTGATTCTTAAATTGTGCACACACATTAACATAATAGGAGGATAGTTACATAACCAAAGCATACCTGTAATTACAAGCCACCTCCAGTGAAACTAAGAAAACCAGTTAGTCACCTTAGGCATTTGTGAAAACTTATCTGTGATATGGCGGATATTGTCCAACTGAACTTGAACAGTCTGAGAGAAATCAGACAAATTAAAACCACCCATTCCTGGGGAATGTTCACATCCCTTATGTTCTTTTAACAGTAAATAGTCTGTCGTCGTAAGATTTTGGAGTACTACAATTTGCACTTCTAATTCTTGGTTGAGTTCCAACAGTATAGATCCAGTCAAATTTGTTGTTTTACTGTATGCACAGGCCAGCTTAGATATCTCCTTCTTCATTCCCATGGCAAATCCAGGAACTGGTGGGATGAGGGCATCTACAGCTGTAGCATCGCGTTGATCTTTATTTGGGTTTTTTGATGATCATCTTCTGGTATGAGTCTTCCAGAGAGTGCTGATGTCGGAAGTTCTTTTTCATATCGTATCTTAGTTCATTTTCAGGTTAGACCAATTAGGCCTTGATCCTCTTTATAAACACAAACAGACCTCTTGACTACACTTTTATATTCCCTTTATACACTTTTGTAGAACTCATTGGATGTTACCACACAGGAACTGCCTTTTTTTCTTTTTTTTTTGGTATCACTAATCTACACTTACATGACGAACACTTTGTTTACTATCGCTTACCCCTATACCAGGTCCCCCCTATATTCCCCTTTATAGTCACTGTCCATCAGCATAGCAAAATGTTATAGAATCACAACTTGCCTTCTCTGTGTTGTACAGTCCTCCCCTTTCTCCCACCACCCTATGGATGCTAATCTTAATACCCCCTTTTTCTCCCCCCCTTATCCTCCCTACAAACCCATCCTCCCCAGTCCCTTTCCCATTGGTACTTGTTAGACCATTCTTGAGTTCTGTGATTATGCTGCTGTTTTGTTCCTTCAGTTTTTCCTTTGTTATACTCCAGAAATGAGTGAAATCAGTTGGTATTTCTCTTTCTCTGCTTGGCTTATTTCACTGAGCGTAATACCGTGCAGCTCCATCCATGTTGCTCTCAATGGTAGGATTTGCCATTTTCTTATGGCTGAGTAGTATTCCATTGTATATATGTACCACATCTTCTTTATCCATTCATCTATCGATGGACATTTAGGTTGCTTCCAATTATTGGCTATTGTAAACAGTGCTGCGATAAACATAGGGGTGTATTGGTCTTTCTCATACTTTATTGCTGCATTCTTAGTTTAAATTCCTTGGAGTGCAATCCCTGTGTCAAATGGTATGCCTGTTTTGAGCATTTTGATGTACCTCCATACTGCTTTCCACAATGGTTGAACTAATTTACATTCCCTCCAGCAGTGTAGGAGGGTTCCCCTTTCTCCACAGCCTTGCCAACGTTTGTTGTTGTTTGTATTTTGGATGGCAGCCATCCTTACTGGTGTGAGGTGATACCTCACTGTAGTTTTAATATGCATTTCTCTGATAATTAGTGATGTGGAGCATCTTTCCATGTGTCTGTTGGCCATCTGTATTTCTTTTTGAGAACCGTCTGTTCGGTTCCTCTGCCCATTTTTTAATTCGATTATTTTTTTTTTTGTTTGTTGAGGTGTGTGAGCTCTTTATATATTCTTTACATCATGCCTTTACTGCATGTGTCATTTTCAAATATATTCTCCGATACTGTAGGGTTCCTTTTTGTTCTACTGATGATGTCTTTTGCCGTTCAGAAGTTTTCAGCTTAATATAGTCCCACTTGTTCATTTTTGCTGTTCTTTCCTTACGCGGGGATATATGTTGAAGAAGAGGTCACTCATGTTTATGTCTAAGAGGTTTTTGCCTCTGTTTTCTTCCAAGAGTTTAATGGTTTCATGACTTACATTCAGGACTTTGATCCATTTTGAGTTTACTTTTGTATATGGGGTTAGACAATGGTCCAGTTTCATTCTCCTACATGTAGCTGTCCTGTTTTGCCAGCACCATCTGTTGAAGAGACTGTCATTTCACTATTGTATGTCCATGGCTCCTTTATCAAATATTAATTGACCATATATATTTGGTTTAATGTCTGGAGTCTTTAGTCTGTTCCACTGGTCTGTGGCTCTGTTCTTGTGACAGTACCAAATTATCTTGATTACTATGGCTTTATAATAGAGCTTGAAGTTGGGGAGTGAGAACCCCCCTACTTTATTCTTCTTTCTCATGATTGCTTTGACTATTCGGGGTCTTTGGTGTTTCCATATGAATTTTTGAATTATTTGTTCCAGTTCATTGAAGAATGTTGCTGGTAGTTTCATAGGGATTGCATCAAATCTGTATATTGCTTTGGAAAGGATGGCCATTTTGATGATATTAATTCTTCCTAGCCTCGAGCATGGGGTGAGTTTCCATTTGTTAGTGTCCCCTTTAATTTCTCTTAAGACTGACTTGTATTCTTCAGAGTATATGTCTTCCACTTCTTTGGTTAGGTTTAGTCTGAGGTATTTTATTTTTTTTTGATGCAATTGTGAAAGGAGTTGTTTTAATGATTTCTCTTTCTGTTTGTTCATTGTTAGTGTATAGGAAAGCCACAGATTTCTGTGTGTTGATTTTGTATCCTGCAAATTTGCTGTATTCTGATATCATTTCTAGCAGTTTTTGGTTGAAGTCTTTAGGGTTTTTTATGTACAGTGTCATGTCATTGGCAAATAGTAACAGTTTAACTTCTTCTTTACCAATCTGGATTCCTTGTATTTTTTTGTTTTGTCTGATTGCCATGACTAGGACCTCCAGTACTATGTTAAAAAACAGTGGGTTGAGTGGGCATCCCTGTCTAGTTCCCGATCTCAGAGGAAATGCTTTCATCTTCTCACTATTTAATATAATGTTGGCTGTGGGTTTATCATAGATGGCCTTTATTGTGTTGAGGTACTTGCCGTCTATTCCCATTTTGCTGAGAGTTTTTATCATGAATGGATGTTGAACTTTGTCAAATGCTCTTTCAGCATCTACGGAGATGATCATGTGGTTTCTGTCTTTCTTTTTATTGATGTGTTGGATGATGTTGATGGACTTTCGAATGTTGTACAATCCTTGCATCACTGGGATGAATTCCACTTGGTCATGGTGTATGATCCTTTTGATGTATTTTTGAATTCCGTTTGTTAATATTTTTTTGAGTATTTTTGCATCTACTTTCATCAGGGATATTGGTCTGTAGTTTTCTTTCTTGCTGGTTTCTTTACCTTGATTTGCTATAAGGGTGATGTTAGCTTCATAGAATGAGTTTGGGAGTATCCCCTCCTCTTCTATTTTTTGGAAAATTTTAAGGAGAATGGGTATTATGTCTTCCCTGTATGTCTAGTAAAATTCAGAGGTAAATCCATCTGGCCCGGGGTTTTTGTTCTTTGGTAGATTTTGATTACTGCTTCAATTTCATTGCTGGTAATTGGTCTGTTTAGATTTTCTGTTTCTTTCTGGGTCAGTCTTGGAAGTTTGTATTTTTCTTGGAGGTTATCCATTTCTCCTTGGTTTCCCAGCTTGTTAGCATATAGGTTTTCATAGTACTCTCTAATAATTCTTTGCATTTCAGTGGGTTCCCTCATGATTTTTCCTTTCTCTTTTCTGATACTGTTGATTTGGTTGACTCTCTTTTCATCTTAATAAGTCTGGCTAGAGGCTTATCTATTTTGTTTATTTTCTCAAAGAATCATCTCTTGGTTTCATTGATTTTTGCTATTGTTTTAATCTTCTCAGTTTTATTTATTTCTTCTCTGATCTTTATTATGTCCCTCCTTCTGCTGACCTTACGCCTCATTTGTTTTTCTTTTCCTATTTCAATAATTGAGACATTAGACCATTCATTTGGGGTTGTTCTCCCTTTTCTAAATATGCCTGGATTGCTATATACTTTCCTCTTAAGACTGCTTTTGCTGTGTCCCACAGAAGTTGTGGCTTAGTGTTGTTGTTCTCATTTGTTTCCTTTTATTGCTGGATCTCCATTTACATTTGGTCACTCATCCATTGATTATTTAGGAGCGTGTTGTTAAGCATCCATGTGTTTGTGAGCCTTTTTGCTTTATTTCTCGTTCTATGCCTTTGTGGTCTGAAAAGTTGGTTGGTAAGATTTCAATCTTTTGGAATATACTGTGGCTCTTTTTGTGGCATAGTATGTGGTCTATTCTGGAGAATGTTCCATGTGCACTTGAGAAGAATGTGCATCCTGTTGTTTACATATGTAGTCTTCTGTAGAAGTCTATTAGGTCCATCTGTTCTAATGTGTTGTTCAGTGCCTCTGTGTCCTTACTTCTTTTCTGTCTGGTGGATCTGTCCTTTGTAGTGAGTGGTGCGTTGAACTCTCCTAGAATGAATGCATTGCATTCTATTTCCTCCTTTAGTTCTGTTAATATTTGTTTCAGGTATGTTGGTGCTCCTGTATTGGGTCCATATATATTTATAATGGTTATGTCCTCTTGATGGGCTGAGTCCTTTATCATTATGTAATGTCCTTCTTTGTCTTTTGTTACTTTCTTTATTTAGAAGTCTGTTTTGTCTGATACCAGAATTGCAACACCTTTCTTCTCTCTGTTGTTTGCATGAAATATCTTTTTCCATCCCTTGACTTTAAGTCTGTGCAGGTCTTTGGGTTTGAGGTGAGTCTCTTGTAAGCAGCATATGGATGGATCTTGCTTTTTTATCCATTCTATTACTCTGTGTCTCTTGATTGGTGCATTCAGTCCATTTACATTTAGGGTGATTATTGAAAGGTATGAATTTATTGCATTGCAGGCTTTAAGTTTGTGGTTACCAAAGGTTTAGGGTTAGCTTCTTTACTATCTTACTGTCTGACTTAACTGACTTGTGGAGCTATTATAAAAGCGGTCTGATGATTCTTTATTTCTCTCCCTTCTTATTCATCCTCCTCCCTTTTTCATATGTTGGGTGTTTTTTTCTGTGCTCTTTTTAAGAGTGCTCCCATGTAGAGCAGACCCTGTAGGATGCCCTGATGAGGTGGTTTGTGGGAGGCAAATTCCCTCAACTTTTGCTTGTCTGGGAATTGTTTAATCCCTCCTTCATATTTAAATGATATTCGTGCTGGATACAGTAGTCTTGGTTCAAGGCCCTTCTGTTTCATTTCATTAAGTATATCATGCCATTCTCTTCTATCCTGTAGGGTTTCTGTTGAGAAGTCTGATGATAGCCTGATGGGTTTTCCTTTGTATTTAACATTTTTTTCCTCTCTGGATGCCTTTAATTCTTTGTCCTTGTCTTTGATCTTTGCCATTTTAATTATTATGTGTCTTGGTGTTGCCCGCCTTGGATCCCTTGTCATGGAAGTTCTGTGTACCTCTGTGGTCTGAGAAGCCATTTCTTACCCTAGTTTAGGGACGTTTTCGGCAATTATTTCTTCAAAGACACTTTCTATCCCTTTACCTGTCCTCTCCTTCTGGTATTCCTATAATGCCTATATTATTCCTTTTTGATTGGTCACTCTGCTCTCTTAAAATTCTTTCATTCCTGGAGATCCTTTTATCTCTCTCTGCACCAGCTTCTCTGCGTTCCTGTTCTCTGTTTTCTAGTCCATCAATGGTCTCTTGAATCTCGTCCATTCTGTTTTGAAGTCCTTCCAGAGATTTTTTTATTTCTGTATTCTCCTTCCTTAGTTTTTGCATATTTCTCTGCAAGTCCATTAGCATGGTTATGACTTTTGTTTTAATTATTTTTTAGGAAGACTGGCTAAATCTGTCTCCCCAGGTTCCTTCTAAGGGGAAGATG
Source organism: Manis pentadactyla (assembly GCF_030020395.1). NCBI lineage: Eukaryota > Metazoa > Chordata > Mammalia > Pholidota > Manidae > Manis > Manis pentadactyla. The sequence goes on from NW_026644705.1 coordinate 395,751, forward strand.
TAGCAGATGCCAAAGCTGTCTGGGTTACTCTTGTCTGGTTCATATTTTTTGGCCTTTTCATGTGGACAGGTGCTACTGGCTGTCAGCTGGGTGGGCCAAATTTTTCAAATGCTACTGACCTTTCTTTACAGGGACAACTGCGACCCCTCGTGGCTTGTGTTGGGTAATTGCGTGTAGACTGGGTCTTTGTGTCTTGCCTGGCCGGAGTGGAGGAACTTCCCTTTCTGTGGGCGTTTTGCCTTAGGCTGCTTCTCTGCTTTCACAGTGCCTGGATTGGTAGTGGATGGGGTAGCTGCTTGGTGGTTTACCTCCATGAGGGGTCTCAGAGCTGTTGCCCAGGGTGTTAGTGTGCCCGGATTTCCCAGTACTTTCCAGCTGCTGGTCTGTGACCTGTGTGGTTTCCTTCTAGCTGTTAAGTCCCTGTCCCTTTCAGACTTTCAAAAAGCCCGCGCTTTTCTTTGTCACAGGGGCATCATCTTCGGCACCTGCTCAGAGGAATTGCTGCCCTGTTTCCTTAGTATCCAGGGCCCCCGCGCATGCACTGTGTCTGTGCTCTGGTGCAGGTGGCTGGGGCTGGTTGTTCAGCAGTCTTGGGCTCCATCTCCCTCCCGCTCTGCCTATTCTTCTCCTGCCGGGAGCTGGGGAAGGGTCACTCAGGTCATGCCTGGCTGGGGATTCTATCTTACCCCTTTCACCAGGCGCTGGGTTCTCGTTGGTGTAGTTGTAGTCTGGCTGTTGTCCTGTGTCTTCTGGTCTCTCTTTTAGGATTATTTGAATTTGTTGTATTTTCAAAAATATATGTGATTATGGGAGGAGATTCCCACTGTCCTACTCATGCTGCCATGTTTTCTCTGCCCTGCGGTTTTATTTTCTGTAGCTCCCTGAGGTTGCTCCTGATGTTTATTTTGAGATCACTTACTTCAGGAAGATTGATTTGAGTCCATTTACCAGGTTCCTTTGAAGTTTCATATTTGTAGGTGGCGCCCTATAGCTCCCAGAAGTGTTACTCTCTGGAGATGCTCAGACCTTGGGCGGATGGCAGGTGTCCCGGGGAGCAGTGCCGGTGCCCATCCCCGCTGGGGGGAAAGAGGTCTTTTGTGCTTCCCAGCCACAGTGCCCGTCTCCAGTGCCAGGGCCAGTTTGCGGAGCATGCAGGGAGAAGCTGCCGTAGGTGGGGGCAGCCATTTTTCAGATCGGTGCCAGTGGGAAGGCAGGCCGTCTACCAGTCACAGCACGGTAAGTTGCCTTGGAGCTGCGAGGTCAGCCAGGGGGATGGAGTGCCCGGAGCTCCTGAAAGCTCCCCTGACTACCGTCCAGAATGTACCCGGGCACTTTGGCGTACCTGTCCTTTCTCCTGAGTGGCAAGCCCTGTGAGAGCTTTGCCCCTTTAGCAGTTCTCTCACTGTTAGGAAGTCTCTCAGACTGTCTGCCTTTCTTTTGTCCCACATTGGCTGGATGTGGATCCCTGTGTTGTCCCACAAGTGGTTGGAATCTCAAGTCCCTCGAAGTCTTCTACCTGTCTTTGATTTCCAACTCCACCGATTCTCCAGAGCATAGCACGTGTACGGTAGGTTCGTGCTCCCAGAGCACATCTCCAGGACTGTACATCACACTTCTCCTAGAGTTGACAGCCTGCCACAGCAGCGTTGTTCCCTGCTGCTCTTCCAGGATTTGGTATAGTTGTTCTATTTCCATATAGTATGTAAGTATGTAGTTTTGGTTTTGGGAGGAGGATTCCGCCTCCCCTCTCACGTGAGCCACCATCTTTAAACCCATCAGCACATCTTTACTTTTTTTTTCAGTTTCTCTTGTGTAGGGTACCTATCCAAACCAACTCAATTTGTAGTTTGTCTTCGTCCTTGGATCTCAAGTGTTTCTCCTGTAAAGGAGTACATAGGTGGTCTTGAGTTTCCATCCCGTCTTTTAACCATGTGTCTTTTGATTAGAGCACACAGAGCCTGTCCTTTTATTCTGACAATTGAGAGCTGTGTACTTATTGCCCTTAAAAAATATTTTTTGTTAACATTAATCTACAATCACGCTAGAACATTATGATCACCAAGTACAAGTCCCCCAAAAAACCCCGTTAGAGAAGCTGTCCATCAGCGTAGTTGTATGATTAGACCCCTTCACCATGTCCACCCACACACCCCGTTACAGTAGCTGTCCATCAGCATGTAGTAACATGCTGTAGAAACACTACTTGTCTTCTCTGTGTTGTACAGCATTCCCCGTGCTCCCACCACCCCACACATTATAAATGCTAATCCTAATGAACCCTTCCTTTCTCCCCGCCATTTTCCCTCCCTTCCCACCCACCCTGCCCAGTCACTTTTCCTTTGGTAACTGTTAGTCCACTTTTGGGTTCTGTGAGTCTGCTGCTGTATTTTACCTACAGTGTTTCTTTGTTGTTATACTCCACACATGAGTGAAATCATTTTCTACTTGTTTTTCTCCGCCTGGCCTATTTCACTGAGCATAGTACCATCTTGCTCCATCCACATCATTGCAAATGGTAGGATTTGTTTTCTTCTTATGGCTGCTTACTGCAATTTTTAAACTGGACTTCATTCTAACATTTTGTTCGTAGTTTCTCTATCTGCTTTCACCATTGATCTCCTGGTTATGAGCAATAGCTTTGTGTTAATCGATATGTATCTGTATCTATCTATCTATCTATCTATCTATCTATCTATCTATCTATCTATCTATCTATCTATCTATCTATCTATCTATCTATCTATCTATCTGTCTGTCTGTCTGTCTGTCTGTCTGTCTGTCTGTCTGTCTGTCCGTCCGTCCGTCTATCTATCTATCTATCTATCTATCTATCTATCTATCTATCTATCTATCTATTTATCTATCTATCCATCCTTCTATCTTTCCTTCTATCTATCTATCATCTATCTATGTATCTATCTATGTATCTATCTATGAGTCTATCTATCTATCTATCTATCTATTTATCTATCTATCTATCTATCTATCTATCTATCTATCTATCTATCTACCTATCTTCCTATCATCTATCTGTCATGTCTATCATCTTTCATCTGTCATCTATCTAACTATCTATGAATCAATCATCTTTTTGTCTGCCCATCTATCCTTATGTACAGAACAGTTAACAACATCGCCTAGGTCATTTCCCTACATTATGCTTCCAAAAACCTTGCAAGTTAACTAGGCCATAGGTAGAGCACTGGGTTCACTGAGACACTTTCAGGTCGATACAGCCGCGTGTGCTTACAAAACCAGTAAATGGTGGTGCAGGGACTTGCTCCCATATCTCTGACCTCTGTCCTCTTTTACCTCCTTCTCACTTGCTGACTGTATTTAGCCACATTCATTGAATAAGTGCTCCCTGTAGACAACAAGTATCCTTCCTCTGGGCCTGTTGAAGACAGAACACTCTACTTGGTGTTTTATTCACCACCATGTTTGAGGGACATTGGCATGATCACCGCTAATAGGAGGAGGGACAAATAAAAAGGAACACATTTTTCTAAACAGGAGCATTTGGGAGCAATGAGAGTGTTGTGGAGTTACGTGTTTGTTTGAGTGTCCAAACTTCCCTCTTTAGGTGGTTATTACTTCTTTACATTCAAGAACATCATAAAACCCAGTGATTTCAAAACCCAGACACATATTATTCAGCAATTCAGTTATTGAGGTGAGAAAAAATGAATGAGAAGGACATTGCTGTACCACTAAATCTATGGCTGGACACTGCTGATACCAAACAAAAAGAATTCACGTTGGCTAGATAAGGCTATTTTCTATTGACTGTCTCTGGGGACTTAAACAGAATCCATTTGTTTGTTTGTTTGTTTCTCAGTTTCACTTGTGTAGGCTACCTGTCCCCGCCCCTTTGGATTGTAGTTTGTGTCCTTGGATTTCAAGTGAGGCTCCTGTAAGGGAGCATGTAGATAGTCTTGAGGGAAAGATAGCATGTTTAGTATGATGCTTTCCTATCTACCTACCTACGTATCTCTTTATCTATCTATGTAATCTATATACCTATGTATCTGTCTATCATCTATCTATGTTCTATCATCTATCTTCTATCATCTGTGTATCTATCTAATTAATCTATCATCCATATGTATGTATATCAGTCCAATCTATGTATCAATCATTTGTCTATGTATCTGTTTTCTCACTTTTGTCAACGTTCTGTCACTAGGTGCACTTTGATTCCTCTTTGTCGTTCTCAGTCTCAATTCCTTGTGTTTGTTTATATGAATTAGCTGTGTGATTGGGTCTCGAGAGGAGTGGCCTTGTGTGGGAACTTCTCCTGCGTAGGTGGCAAGAGTCTGCTGGGTTTGGATAGAGTGGTTTGCTGCTGGACTCTTGAACCTGTGCAGGCCAGGCCCCTCAGGCTGCTCTGCCCCTGGGCCATTCCTGCTGTGGCAGCTGTGTGAGCTGTGGGGCCTCTCCGAGGACCCATGCAGCGAACAGTCTGGCGGGCCTGCGGGGTCCGATTCAGGGGCATGCCCTGTAGTAGGTCTTTATGCCTGTGAACCGATGTCACCTCAGCGGCCCTCCTTGGTGGCCCATCTCCAGAGACCATGCATGTAGTCACTGGTTAAGGGAACTGCCTTTTGGCGACATGCGGTGCTCTTGTGTGCCGGCGGCCGATGGGCTTGCTAAGGTGGCAGGCCAGTTGGATGTGGGAAAACTGCTCCCTTCTGCTGTCAAGGTGGAGGTTGAGTTTCAGTGCATTTAGGCATTTAGATGTGAGTGAGGTCTATCTAAAATGGATTAGTAGCATTTAGAGCTATATTTCCGTTCATATGAAAAGGGTGCTGAGCATAAAGGGTTGTGTGATGGTGGCAGGAATTCTAGGAATGTTTATGTCTCTGCACTTATTTATTTTCTGTTAAGGGAGGTGATTCTGAAGTAACTTTTTACTCACAGATGAAGGTGTTGAATAAGGTCATCAAACGTCAGCCATGGTGAGATGAAGTGGTGTAGTAGAATTAAAGCCTGTACACTTTGGCCTGATACGTAGGAGACACACTGTTTGTGCTCTTTGCTGCTCTCCTGTCCTGGCTTATACCTTAACTAACTTGATGGTTCAGAATGGTCCCAGTAACATTTCCAGCAATATCTTTCTAAAACTGCATAGAAACACTTGGCAAAGATAGCCCCAGAGGCTAGTGGATAATTGTACTCTTTCTGGTCATAGTTTGCAAGATGTTTGCCTTACCTGCGTTCCTTTGTTACTTTTGCATCTCCTGTGATTGTAGACCGATAGAGGCAGTGGTGTACACACACACATGCACACGTAAAGACACGCACACACGGCTGAGAGTTAACGGAGACCCCAGTTAGCGGAAACTGCAGCCCACACATTAAAAAAGAAACGTGCATAGGTTGTGCTCCTAGTGTTTCCCCCATACGGTGCAAACTTCAAAGTGCAGAGGTGGTTGGATACAAATACCTATGCAGACAGCTTAGCACGTATATCTATGCGTAGGTTCTCTCCATCCGTCGTCTAAGTGCATCTCTGTATTCCTACATGTCTATGTTAGCCTGCTCAAACTGATAAACAGAGTGTCATTGAGTGGGATTTTCATCCATAGACACTGATTTCTCCCTATTCTGAAAGCAGAAGTCCAAGACCAAGGCAGGTTCAGTTCCTGGTGTGGTCCCTTCTTCTGGTTTTCATATGGCCACATCCATGCTGTGTCCTCACAGGGTCAAGGGAGAAAGCTCTGTTTTCAATTCTTCTTAATAGCACTGACTGCATAATGGCAGCTCCACCCACACCCCCATGATATCTTCCAAACCCAATTACCTCCAAAGGCCCCACCTCCCAATACCATGACAGTGGGGGTTAGGTCTTCAACCCTGTCTCAGTTCAAATATGAACTTGTGTGAGTGTATGTATGTGTGTGTGTGTGTGTGTGTGAGTGTGTGTGTGTGTGTTGTGGGGGCAGATGGTTAGAGGAGCAGAAGATGGTGAGGTGAGGTCTCAAAAATTCAGTTCATAACTCTGTACCTATCTATCATCTATCTTTCTAATATAACCTCCCTACATCATCTATTCTATTTAGTCTATCATCTGTAATCTATATATATCTAATCATTCTGTCATCTCTGTCAATCTTTTCATTTAATCTATGAATATCTACCATCTATCTAATAAATCTATTTCTTTTTTTTAATATATTTATTTTTTATTGAAGGGTATTTGACACACAGTATTACATTACATTAGTTTCAGGCGAACAATATATTGATTTAACGTTTATATCCATGATAATTCTAGGTACCAGCTATCACCATACCAAGTTGTTACAATATTTTGACTATATATATTCCTTATGCTATACATTACATCATGGTTACTTATTTATTTTACAATTGGAAGTTTGTACATTTTTTGTTTGTTTGTTTGTTAGGGCATCTCTCATATTTATAGATCAAATGGTTTTTAACAACAATAAATTTCTGTATAGGGAAGTCAATGATCAATGGACAATCATTAATCCACCCTAAGACTAGTTTTCGTCAGTCTCCATTCTTCTGAGGCATAACAAACAAGTTCCTCCATGGAGAACAAATTCTTACATAGTGAATAAGTTACATGGTGATCAGTAAAAGTGCAGTCATCACAGAAACTTTCGGTTTTGCTCATGCATTATGAACTATAAACAGTCAGTTCAAATATGAATACTCATTTGATTTTTATACTTGATTTATATGTGAGTACCACATTTCTCTCTTTACTATTATTATTTTTAATAAAAAGCTGAAGTGTTAGGTAGATATAGGATAATGGTAGAAAACATAGTTTAGTGTTGTAAGAGAGCAAATGTAGATGATCAGGTGTGTGCCTGTAGACTATGTGTTAATCCAAGCTAGACAAGGGCAATAAAACATCCACGTATGCAGAAGATTTCTCTCAGAACAGGGGGGGTGTGGTTCTAAGCCTCACCTCTGTTGATCCCCAATTTCTCATCTGATGACACAATGCAATTGTGCCTGTCTTAGTTTGTTCCTCCCTTGAGGAATCTTACCCATCTCTGGCTAACCAGTCATCTTCTAGAGCCATACAGGGAAATGTAAATTTGGTAAGTGAGAGAGAAGCCTTATTGTTTGAAATGGTTAGCTTTTAATTTATTTGCATATTTATGCCCTGTAGCTTCTATTCCCAGCATTTGTCTTGAGGTATCTTTAACACTTGGAGGAATTATGATACTCGGTAACTTTGATATGAGGCACGAATTTTATTTAACGGTTGTAATTAGAAATTAAGAAGAAAAGCAATAGAAGTAGCAGGCAGAAGAAAATATGGGAAGATTGATTACTTCTTTGACATATCTTCTTCTAGAGTAACTTCAGCATGTATAGGTTTTAAGCTACTACTTAAATTGCGCACACACATTAACATAATAGGAGTATAGTTACATAACCAAAGCATACCTGTAATTACCAGCCATCTCCAGTGAAACCAAGAAATCCAGTTCGGCACCTTAGGCATTTGTGAAAACTTATCTATGATATGGTCGATTTTGTCCAACTGAACTTGAACAGTCAGAGAGAAATCAAAGAATTTAAATAACCCATTCCTGGGAATTTTCACATCCCTTATGTTCTTTTAACAGTAAATAGTCTGTAGTTGTAAGATTTTGGAGCGCTACAATTTGCACTTCTAATTCTTGGTTGAGTTCCAACAGTATAGATCCAGTCAAATTTGTTGTTTTACTGTATGCACAGGCCAGCTTAGATATCTCCTTCTTCATTCCCATGGCAAATCAAAGAACTGGTGGGATGAGTGCATATACAGCTGTAGCACTGCGTGGATCTTTTTTGGGGGTTTTGATGATCATCTTCTGGTATGAGTCTTCCAGAGAGTGCTGATGTTGGAAGTTTTTTTCATATCATATTTTAGTTCATTTTCGGGGTAGATCAATTAGGCTTTGATCCTTTGTATAAACACAAACAGTCCCTTTGCCTACACTTTTATATGCCCTTTATACTCTTGTGTAGGACTAGTTGGATGTTAACAAACAGGAACTGCCTTTTTTTTTTTTGGTATCACAAACCTATACTTAGATGATGAATATTATGTTTACTAGGCTCTCTCGTATACCATGTACCCCTATGAACCCCTTTACAGTCACGGTCCATCAGCATAGCAAAATGTTGTAGAATCACTACTTGCATTCTCTGTGTTGTACATCCCTCCCTTTTCTCCTAGCCACCCATGCATGCTAATCTTAATACCCCCCTACTTCTCTCCCCCTTATCAAGATGTACCCACCCATCTTCCCCAGTCCCTTCCCCTTTGGTACCTGTTAGTCCATTCTTGAGTTCTGTGATTCTGCTGCTGTTTTGTTCCTTCAGTTTTCCTTTGTTCTTATATTCCACAGATACGTGAAATCATTTGGTATTTCTCTTTCTCCGCTTGGCTTGTTTCACTGAGCATAATACCCTCCAGCTCCATCCATGTTGCTGCAAATGGTAGGATTTGCCCTTTCCTTATGGCTGAGTAGTATTCCATTGTGTATATGTACCACATCTTCTTTATCCATTCATCTATCGATGGACATTTAGGTTGCTTCCAATTCTTGGCTACTCTAAATAGTGCTGCGATAAACATAGGGGTGCACTGATCTTTCTCATACTTGATTGCTGCATTCTTAGGGTAAATTCCTAGGAGGGCAATTCCTGGGTCAAATGGTAAATCTGTTTTAAGGATTTTGATGTACCTCCATAATGCTTTCCACAATGGTTGAACTAAATTACATTCCCACCAGCAGTGTAGGAGGGTTCCCCTTTCTCCACAGCCTTGCCAACATTTGTTGTTGTTTGTCTTTTGGATGGCAGCCATCCTTACTAATGTGAGGTGATACCTCATTGTAGTTTTAATTTGCATTTCTTTGATAATAATTGATGTGGAGCATTTTTTAATGCGTCTGTTGGACATCTGTGTTTCTTTTTCGGAGAACTGTCTGTTCAGTTCCTCTGCCCATTTTTTAATTAGGTTATTTGTTTTATGTTTGTTGAGGCGAGTGAGCTCTTTATATATTCTGGACATCATGCCTTTATCGGATGTATCATTTTCAAATATATTCTCCCATACTATAGGGTTCCTTTTTGTTCTATTGATGATGTCTTTTGCCATACTGAAGATATTCAGCTTAATATAGTCCAACTTATTCATTTTTGCTGTTGTTTACCTTGCCTGGGGAGATATGTTAAGGAAGAGGTCACTCATGTTTATGTCTAAGAGGTTTTTGCCTATGTTTTCTTCCAAGAGTTTAATGGTTTCATGACTTACATTCTGGTCTTTGATCCATTTTGAATTTACTTTTGTATATGGGGTTAGACAATGGTCCAGTTTCATTCTCCTACATGTAGCTGTCCTGTTTTGCCAGCACCATCTGTTGAAGAGACTGTCATTTCACCATTGTATGTCCATGGCTCCTTTATCAAATATTAATTGACCATATATGTCTGGGTTAATATCTGGATTCTCTAGTCTGTTCCAATGTCTGTGGCTCTGCTCTTGTGCCAGTACCAAATTGTCTTGATTACTATGGCTTTATTATAGAGCTTGAAGTTGGGGAGTGAGATCCCCCCTACTTTATTCTCCTTTCTCAAGATTGCTTCGGCTATTCGGGGTCTTTGGTGTTTCTATATGAATTTTTGAATTATTTGTTCCAGTTTATTGAAGAATGTTGCTGGTAGTTTCATAGAGATTGCATCAAATCTGTATATTGCATTGGGCAGCATGGCCATTTTGATGATGTTAAATTTTCCTAGACACGAGCATGGGATGAGTTTCTATCTGTTAGTGTCCCCTTTAATTTCTCTTAAGAGTGACCTGTAGTTTTCAGAATATAAGTCTTTCACTTCTTTGGTTAGGTTTATTCCTAAGTATTTTATTTTTTTTGATGCATTTGTGAATGTAGTTGTTTTCCTGATTTCTCTTTCTGTTGGTTCATTGTTAGTGTATAGGAAAGCCACAGATTTCTGTGTGTTGATTTTGTATCCTGCAACTTTGGTGTAATCCGATATCAGTTCTAGTAGTTTTGGGGTGGAGTCTTTAAGGTTTTTTATGTACAGTATCATGTCTTCTGCAAATAGTGACAGATTAACTTCTTCTTTACCGATCGGATTCCTTGTATTTCTTTGTTTTGTCTGATTGCCCTGGCTAGGGCCTACAGTACTATGATAAATAACAGTGGAGAGAGTGGGCATCCCTGTCTAGTTCCCGACCTCAGAGGAAATGCTGTCAGCTTCTCGCTGTTCAATACAATGTTGGCTGTGGGTTTATCATAGATTGCCTTTATTATATTGAGGTACTTTCCCTCTATTCCCATTATGCTGAGAGTTTTTATCATAAATGGATGTTGAACTTTGTCAAATGCTTTTTCATCATCTATGGAGATGATCATGTGGTTTTTGTCTTTCTTTTTGTTGATGTGGTGGATGATGTTGATGGACTTTCGAATGTTGTACCATCCTTGCATCCCTGGGATGAATCCCACTTGGTCATGTTGTATGATCCTTTTGATGTATTTTTGAATTTGATTTGCTAATATTTTGTTTTGTATTTTTGCATCTACGATCATCAGGGATATTGGTCTGAATTTTTCTTTTTTGGTGGTGTATTTGCCTGGTTTTGGTATGAGGGTGATATTCGTTTCATAGAATGAGTTTGGGAGTAACCCCTCCTCGTCTATTTTTTAAAAAAACTCTAAGGAGAAAGGGTATTATGTCTTCCCTGCATGTCTAATAAAATTCCGAGGTATATCCACCTGGCCCAGGGTTTTGTTCTTTGGTAGTTTTTAAAATTACCCCTTCAATTTTGTTGCCGGTAATTTGTTCTGTTTAGATTTTCTGTTTCTTTCTGGTTCAGTCTTGGAAGCTTGTATTTTTGTAGGAAATTTTTCATTTCTCCTAGGTTTCCCAGCTTGTTAGCATATAGGTTTTCATAGTATTCTCTAATAATTCTTTGTATTTCTGTATGGTCTCTCGTGATTTTTCCTTTCCCCTTTCTGATACTGTTGATTTGTGTTGACTCTCTTTTCTTCTTAATAAGTTTAACTAGAGGCTTATCTATTTTGTTTATATTCTCGAAGAACCTGCTTTTGGTGTAATTGATTTTTGCTATTGTTTTATTCTTCTCAGTTTTATTTATTTCTTCTCTGATCTTTATTATGTCCCTCCTTCTGGTGACCTTAGGACTCATTTGAACTTCTTTTTCCTATTTCGATAATTGTGACATTAGACCATTCATTTGGGATTGTTCTTCCTTTTTTAAATATGCTTGGATTTGTATTACTATATATTTTCCTCTTAGGACTGCTTTTGCTGTGTCGCACAGAAGTTGGAGCTTAGGGTTGTTGTTGTCATGTGTTTCCATATATTGCTGGATCTCCATTTTGTTTTGGTCATTGATCCTTTGATTATTTAGGAGGGTGTTGTTAAGTCTCCATATATTTGTCAGCCTCTGCTTTCTTTGTATGGTTTATTTCTAATTTTATGAATTTATGATCTGAAAAGTTGGTTGGTAGGATTTCAATCTTTTGGAATTTTCTGAGGCTCTTTTTGTGGCCTATTATGTGGTCTATTCTGGACAATGTTCCATGTGCACTTGATAAGAATGTATATCCTGTTGCTTTGGGATGTAGCGTTCGATAGATGTCTATTAGGTCCATCTGCTCTACTGTGTTGTTCAGTGCTTCCGTGTCCTTACTTATTTTCTTCCCGGTGGATCTATCCTTTGCGGTGAGTGGTGTGTTGAAGTCTCCTAAAATGAATGCATTGCAGAATATTTCCCCCTTTAGTTCTGTTAGTATTTGTTTCATATATGCTGGTGCTCCTGTTTTGAGTGCATATATATTTCGAGTGGTTATATCTTCTTGTTGGTCTGAGAGCTTTATCATTATGAAGTGTCCTTCTTTATCTCTTCTTACTTTCTTTGTTTTGAAGTCTATTTTGTCTGATATTAGTACTGCAACCCCTGCTTTCTTCTCGCTGTTGTTTGCTTGAAATATGTTTTTCCATCCCTTGACTTTTAGTCTGTATATGTCTTTGGGTTTGAGGTGAGTTTCTTGTAAGCAGCATATAGATTGGTCTTGCTTGTTTATCCATTCTATTAGTCTGTGTCTTTTGGTTGGTGCATTCAGCCCATTAACATTTAGGGTGACTATTGAAAGATATGTACTTATTGCCATTGCAGGCTTCAAATTCGTCGTTACCAAAGGTTCAAGGTTAGCCTCTTTAGTATCTTACTGCCTAACTTAGCTCGCTTATTGAGCTGTTATATACATTGTCTGGAGATTCTTTTCTTCTCTCCCTTCTTATTCCTCCTCCTCGATTCTTCATACGTTGGGTGTTTTGTGCTGTGCTCTTTCTAGGAGTGCTCCCATCTAGAGCAGTCCCTGTAAGATGTCCTGTAGAGGTGGTTTGTGGGAAGCAAATTCCCTCAGCTTTTGTTTGTCTGGGGATTGTTTAATCCCGTCATATTTGAATGATAGTCGTACTGGATACAGTATCCTTGGTTCAAGGCCCTTCTGTTTCATTGTATTAAATATATCATGCCATTCTCTTCTGGCCTGTATGGTTTCTGTCAAGAAGTCTGATGTAAGCCTGATGGGTTTTGTTTTATAGGTGACCTTTTTCTCTCTAGCTGCCTTTAAATTTACTTCCTTGTCCTTGATCTTTGCCATTTTAATTATTATGTGTCATTATGTTTTCCTCCTTGGATCCTTTCTGTTGGGGTTTCTGTGTATTTCCGTGGTCTGTTCGATTATTTCCTCCCCCAGTTTGGGGAAGTTTTCAGCAATTATTTCTTCTAAGATACTTTCCATCTCTTTTCCACTCTCTTCTTCTTCAGAAACCCCTATAATACGGATATTGTTCCTTTTGTATTAGTCACACAGTTCTCTTAATATTGTTTCATTCCTGGAGATCCTTTTATCTCCCTGTATGTCAGCTTCTATGCGATCCTATTCTCTGGTTTCAGTTCAATCAATGGTCTCTTGCATCCTATCCATTCTTCTTATAAACCCTTCCAGAGTTTGTTTCATTCCTGTGATCTCCTTTCTGGCATCTTTGAACTCCCTCTGGACTTCATCCCATATCTCTTGCGTATTTCTCTGCATCTCTGTCAGCATGTTTATGATTTTATTTTGAATTCTTTGTCAGGAAGACTGGTTAGGTCTGTCTCCTTCTCTGGTGCTGTCTCTGTGATCTTTGACTGCCTGTTGCTTTGCCTTTTCATGGTGATAGGAATAGTTTGCAGAGCTGGGATGAGTGACGGCTGGAAGGACATCACTTCTTGTTGGTTTGTGGCCCTCCTCTCCTGGAATAACAGCGACCTCTAGTGGCTTGTGCTGGGCAGCTTCGTGCAGACACGGTTTCTGCTTCCTCCCCGACTGCTATGGAGATTATCTCCGCTGTTGCTCTGGGCGTGGCCTGGCTTGGGCAGCTGCTCCAATGTGGTTGAGTTGCGTTGGAGTGGGAGCGGCTGGGAGGCTATTTATCTCTGTAAGGTGCCTCCCTGCTCCCTGCAGCCCAGGGGTTATTTTGCCCAGAGATCCCCAGATTCCCTACAACTGGATTAAGTGTCCCACCCTGCCCCTTTAAGACTTCCAAAAAATACCCGCCAAAACAAAACAACGAGAACAACAAGAAAAATTTTTCAATTAAGAAAACAAATAAAATGTTGTCCTCTCGTTTTACTTTATTCTCCGGCGCCAGCCTCAGGCATCTTCTCACCAGACTTTCTACCCTGTTTCCCTAGTATTGGGGTCCGTATCCCTTTAAGACTTCCAAAAAGCGCTCGCCAAAACAAAACAGAAAAAAAAATTGTCACTCGCTTTTCTGGTGTCCTCCGGTGCTAGGCCTCTGGTGCCCGCTCACTGTTCTTGCTGCCCTGCTTTCCTAGTATCCAGGGTCCCCTGCAAACGCACTGTGTCTACACTCTACCCAGGATGGCTGGGGCTGGGTGTTCGGCAGTCCTGGGCTCCTTCTCCCTTCCGCTCTGCCTATACTTCTCCCACCAGGAGTTGGGGATATGGGCGCTCGGCTCCCGCCGGACTGGTGCTTGTATCTTACCGCCATTGCATGGCGCTGGGTTCTCTCATTTGTGGATGTTGTCTGGATATTGTCCTGTGTCCTCTGGTCTTTATTCTAGGAAGAGTTGTCTTTGTTATATTTTCATAGATATATGTGGTTTGGGGAGGAGATTTCCGCTGCTCTACTCACGACGCCATCTTCCGATCCCTCCTCCTGGTATATACTTCTTGATATCACATTTATATGTACCCAGTTGCTCTTACATTTCAAAATTCTCTTCTGAGCAGACGATTGATATAGGGATAGTAACATGACTCTATATCATGTAAACCAGGCTTTAAAAATATTAATGATTATGAGATATTCCTATCAACAATTACCAAAAGAAACAATCAATCAATATTGCCACCTTTACTGGGCAGCCTGCATAGAATTACTACTTCTAGGTCTGCCTTTAGATGGAATAATTCACTCCATTAAATTACATCTATAGCTATAAAAGAGGAGAGAAAAAGAGTGATAGAAATTTTAATGCCTTGACATTTTAATAGCTTCCTATAGAAGAAACCATTGTTTTATAGTCCTAAAAATTTATCAAATATTGAAGTAAAAAAGTCTGCCAAAAGTCAGATCCACAATAAATAGCTACTCCGAAAATGACATATTCATCTTATATGGCTTTCCAATTTTTTAAAAAACATTATGAATACATGGAATTCTTTTAAATGAAAAAAATTAAAAACATGAAAGTAAAGAACACACTTGTGATACCACAGGCCCTTTAAGAAGATTCCAGAAAGAAATGGCCTGTGCCTCTAGCTCCTGGTGAGGATGCCACCCCCCAGTGACTCAGTGGCCAGGAAGACTATACCCTGAACCCCAGAGCCAAGGGTAAATCCCATTGCTCCACTGACGACACTCCATGCTGTCTAACTTTTATTTAATGTCCAGCCCAATACTGACATGATACACTTGTATTTTTCATCCAGAGACCAAACAAATACAAGTATTTGAACAAGAGAAAACAAAAAGAGCCAAATTTGGCTCTTATTCCTCATTAAAACTTATAGAGTGTAAAGCTCCAAACCCCAAGGAAGATGCTGAGGCCGTAGTGGGAGACTTCACCACCCGGGAAAGGCAGGGAGAGGTGGAGAGAAGCATAGAGCGATCGCCCCTGATCGTCTCTGACATTTTACAGGTCTCACTGTGGGGATCCCGGGCTGCGGCAGGAGTTTGCTTCATGTGCCCGAGGCCACGTCTGTCACCCTTCAGCCCCACTGCTGCATCCCAAGGCCCACGGTCTCGGCTGTGTTCATGCCAGGAGGGATGATGTGGGTCCTCTCTGTGCAGCAGACCTGGGGAAACATCGCAGACTCACCACTAAGAGAAACAAAAATGCCCTATCTCATTTACTCTTCACTCCGTCCCATTGTAAGGGCGTCTCGATCCTCATTTTGTACTTGAGGAAATTGAGGTTTAGAGAGATTACAGAGGTTGGAAGTGATTACAACTATTAAAAGATGTCTCAGGATGCAATCATGGTGCCTCCTGTCTGGGGTGAGGGTAGAAATGGCAAAAGCACCCCCTTTAAAAAGACGTGTGTTTCCTACATTTTCTAGTTGCTCCTGAGTAGCAAGGGGGAAGAAACCTCGAGGAGGTGTGAGGTAGTGGATGGAGGCAGAGTGGCCCTGGGGATGCCAGGTGTATGGGAGTTGCCATCAGTCCTCACGCATTCCTGGGAGGCATCAGCATCTTCCCCATTTGCTCACAAGGGGCTGAGGCTACTGCTCCACATGGGCCCCAGGCCACATAGGCAGGAAATGGAGTTGCTGAAAGGGGAGACCTTCCCACTCTCATCAGCTGCCCCTGAACTCTCCCTGTCCTGGGATATGCCCCAAGCTGCACTGTGTGCCTATTATTTACTTAATGCCCACGGCAGTCTGCCTACGTGGTGTTTCACTGTGAATTTACAATTACCTAGTGTTAGAGCTTTGAGAATGCCGCATGAAATGAAGTCTCTTTAGTTTTCAATCCTTGGATTGTTTCCAAGGTTTGTGCATTCTGAGAACAGTCAGGCAGGGGACACATTGTCCATTTTCACTATATTTCATCTCTGGGTCTGAGAGACCTAGAGATGAGAAGGGAAAAAGTCATAAAATATGCAGAAAAGATTAAAGTTCTTTTTTATTAAAAAAAATTAAAAATGGAGAAAAGCTTATTTCTCTGTTGATTCAACTAGCCTAAGTAACAAGCAACACCTCAGGTCACCTCTTAACATCACTCCACATGACAGCAAACAGCCTCATCGACATTACCATTACTCATTTGAGGCCGACACTGAGGTTACTCTAAATAACACTTAAATTTCTTCATCCAACCATCATAGAATTTTGCGTTTGCACCTTTTATGACTTTATGTTCTTGAAATTCGCTGTGAATCAGGAAAAAGCTTTCCTGGAGCTGCTGCATTTACTTGATATTATAAAGTGAGAGTCACATGTGTAATACACATGTCTGAGTTGTGATGTTCTGTGAAATTTTGCAAATAGGTCCTTTTGAACAAAAGGGAAAATGTAGGATCTTCCTTTTGTGGGGCAAGGTAATACTCAGAGGAATGTTGGGGGCTGGGCTCTAAACTCTGCTTCTGCTCCTCACAGTGGCATTCTGAGTCCTGCTCTTGGGGAGGGTGTGGATGTGAGCGGGGTCCTGGGATACTCCTGGCTGATGGGCAGGACTCTGGGTCCTGTCGGTGGTGGCGGTATTACTGCCTAACAATTCATTAATCTGTCCATCTGTTTTAGGCAGTGTTCTGGGTTTGTGTTATATTTAACAGTTTTAAAAAATAGGTTGGCTTTAAAGAGGCTTACTGTATAGAAGGCAGCGTACCTCGCTCCACAGGTTTATGATCCATTGTGTATGTTTCATTCAGAGTTGAATCTTCAGCACCTAGAAAAGTTCCTGGCTTCTAGTAGGGGCATTATAAACATTTTTTTAGAAAGATTACAGCAGATGAAAAAGTCATTAATTCACTCATTCCTTCATTGAGATGGGATATGCGGTAAAATACAGATGTCAGCAAGGATTTAGGTTCATTTGGTGGGTCTGGGTTGGAGCCTAGGAATCAGAATTGCTTTTAACATTTTATCATAAATATTTCCAAACACACAGGAAAATAGAGTATAATGACTGCCTACATATCCATTACCTAGATTAATAGATATTAACAGTTTTGACATGTTTACATCATCAATTTTTTTAGCCAAAATATTTTAAATAAGTTAAATGGACATCATGAAAATCAGAACATTTTCCTTCTTAAAATAAATACCATTATATAGCTAACATAAGTAATGGTAGTTTTCTATTATCATCATCTAATATCTGATCCATATTCAAAATTTTCCAATCGCTCCAAAAATTGTATGTTACCCCCATTTTTGTCCTAGCAGGATCCACTCCCCACAGTATTTGTTCGTCACATTCCTTAAGTCACTTATAATCTAGAATTTTGCTCCCCTGCCCCTTTCTCTAGCATGACATTAACTTGTTGAAGAGACAAGGCCAGATGTCCCTCAGAATGGCCTAGTTTCTGAATTTGTCCAGCTTCTGAATTTTTGGTGGCATTTACCTTATTTCACTTACCCATGAATTCTCTGTAACTGGAGTGTGGATATAGAGGCTGAATTACATTCAGGTTAAACATTTCAGGCAAGACATCATCATTGATGCTGTATGATATTACTTTACCTCATGAGGTACATCTAACTGACTCTTTAACAGTAGCAAAGACAGCCTCATCTCCCCCTCATAAAGTTTTACTTCTTTTTTTAAACCATCAGATAATCTGTGGAGTCAGACTTGAGCAGTACTAGGGGATCCATCTCTCCATCAGTGTATCACCTAATTAATGGCTTAATCATCCATTGATGATTCTTGCCTCCATCAGTGACTTCACCAGGGGTTGCAAAATGTTGATTTCTCTATTTTTATCATTCCTTTTATGTTTATTAGTTGGCCATCTTTGTCAGAGAGAAAGAGCAAGGGAGAGATTCATCTCATCAACGGCTTCTTCTGTATAGGCAAAGTATATAGTTATGTATTTGGATTTTCCCTTTAATAGTAAGGAGTAGACCTCAAATGTTTTTTGCCAGTTTTATCTTTGTTTTTCTCTTTTCTGAGTATCATTTTATAGACTTACAAGTTTGCATATAGTCAGTGGATTTCATTCATTTTGAAGTTGCGATTTCCCATCTTTGGCCAGTAAGAGCACCTTCAAACTGCCTAATTTCCAGGCACAGGAAGGTGACCCCAGCTCACCAAGTGCACTCCCTCTCCCAGACCCAGAATCAGCCACTTCTCTAAAGAGCCCTGATTCCTTTCATGGGGAAACTAGGTAAAGACAAAACTCTGGCTGCTGAGAGTGCTCATTGCCACTGGGTCATCAAAGCTCCTAGGCTCTTCAATGGTCAAAAATAGGGAAAATACACAGGTATATATTTTAAATTCTTTGTTCATATTGAAATTTTCTATACAAATGTAACAATACTGAAGTTCTACTTTAACTTAAATTTTTATACTAACATTGCTTTTCTCTTACACAGAAAACGTTTGCTAATATTAACATTTATTTCTGTATCTTTTAATACATATATTAGTTCTAAAATAACAATGTCAGTATTATTGCTTTTAACTCCTGCGTTAAACTTTACATTTCTTTTATCCTGAGAACACATCCCCCTAAGCAGGTTAAAACATTTGCCTTAAAGCATTGCAACAGTTATTTTCTTGATCTGTTACCAATTAGGGATGTAAGTGTACTTACTTTCAATTTTAGGAACTCATGTTTAAATATTTAAGGATTTACTTGGTCAAAAAATCAACATTAAATAAAAACACATGAGTCTTGCTTCCATCTCTGTCAACTCCATCTTCTGATTTAAAAAAAAAATGTGTGCGTTTGAACTTTTTGTCTTGCCCTTGTTCTTTCCTCCCTTCTCTTCTGGAAATGTGTTGTTATAGAGCTCCTAAGGAGGTCTGAGTGAGGTAGGTGGCTGTGGAGGTTGTGTAGGGATGCTGTGATGACGGAAGCAGGGCCCAGAGCCCAGGCAGGATGAAGGGGGCATCCTCAGTAGGTGGTGGCCTGGCCTGGGATCAGTTGTCGGAGCCTGATCAGGGTTTGGAGGGAATTTCGAGGGGGGCTACCTTGGAGCCCCAGCAAGGTGTGGGCTTCCACACAGTGATTCCAACTGATGCAGGTATCAGAGTACAGGTGGAGGGAGGAGAGTGTCTGCGGTGGGGAAATGGGCAGAGACAGTTGGGAAGCTTGTGTACACACAGGTGGAGCACAGTCTACAAAATATATCTATGCACATAGAAATAAATATATATGTGTCTGTGTACACACAGACATGTACATGTATTCCTCTCGACCCAGCACTGTCTGATAACTCGGTAACATTTTAAGTTTTAGATTTTTCTGTGAGGGTATATATACAAATTTTTAAAAGTAAAAACGTACACAAACCAAAAGGACTGGACTGGGATATGCAAACACATTCTTCCCATTTTCTGCCTGAAACCTGGAAGGAGGGGCAATTCCCCTGTGTGCACTGCACCCACTCACATTTCCACCCCTCCAACCATGGCTCCTATTTCATCCCAAGTCTATTCAGACGCCTTTTAACCAGGCTCTCTGCACCCACACCTGGCGTCTCTCTGCCATAAGCCAGGGAGCTTCCACAATTCACAGCTCTGCCCGTCTCCTCTTGCTGGTGCCCATTAATGCATGAAGGCCACTTCCTGGCTGGCCTTTTCCATCTTCTCCAGTCTCATCATTTATCACTTCCTTTTTCCACACTTTCAACATTCACCCTTTGCTCTAGCCCTACTTACAGGTATGCGCTTCTCCCACACAACATGCTATTTGATGTTTGGGGTTGTGTACTTAGTTGCTTCTGTGTGGTTTGTCTCCTTCCACTAGAATATGGGTTGAGGCAAGTGGAGGCCTTGTCTATTCTGTATACAGCAGCATTCCCAGAATTTTGAATGATTTCTGGCACTTCAAAGACACGTTTATAGTATTTGTTGTATAGATGATGGGATGAACTCTCCAGTACCTTTGCACATGCTGTTCCTTATATTTAAACTGTCTTCCTTCTCCCAATGCCCTTCATGAGTTAAATACTATTTCTCCTGTAAAACTTGGTTAAAATATCAATTATTCCATGGAGATATTGCTAATATCTGCCCCTCACCCAAGAAATACACACACACACACACACACATGCACAGTTGGGTTATCTCTCTCCTCTGAACTACCCTCACATACCACCTCCATGTATAAGTCCCATGAACAGCTGGCTGATCAGAAAAGATTAATTCTCCCCATTCATCCTGTAGAATTGTTACCAGAAAATGGCTGCCCAGGTACTGCATTATGAGGGGCCAATGTGACCAGCTCTGACGAATGGCTTGTGGGCACCACTTCCAAACCTAGCCCAAAAAATATTCCTGTGACACCCTCTAGTTTCCTCTTTCTTCTACCTGTTGACTGGATGTGAAGTATCCAAAAGAAAACTCTAAGGCCATGGGAATAGTTAGAGCACATGAAAACTACCTTGCAAACTCCTGCACTATTCTGCAATGACGGCAGGAAATGCCATCTATTGTGGCTAGCAACAGGGCTAGGGGCCCTTTGTTACTGAGGTTACCTTTCCCAACTTACACAGCATGCCTTTCCACAGCACAGAGTGCTGTCACTGCCATGTGTCTCTCCTTGTCTGTAGTCTGAGCTACTTGGGGCAGGGAATGTGTGTCACATCCCACATGACCAGGGTGTAGTCCAGGGTCTGGCATATAACTTTGAGTAGTTAATCTGTCTGGAAGTGGGTTGATGACTCAGAAAAAGTAAGACAAGGCCAGTTATTGTTTTTCTCCCTAACAAAGATTTTCCTGTGAATTCGTCTGCTATTTCCACTATAGATGATGTTTTACCTTGAGCATCACTGGGGCACCCTCCTCTCTGCTGAGACACTTCACCTGTCTTCCCAAGGCCCTTTGCTGGCAGGCTGTTCATCTCAGGCTCTACCCACGGAGCTCACGGAGGAGAACTAATTTTGGAAAAGCCATCTATGCCTGACCTTTATTCTACCCTGCTCTGAAATAATTTATTTTTATTTTTTTGCTTTAAGTGACAATTTTTCCCTGCTCACAATGAAATTGTGCCTAATTTCCATTCTCCTTTCCACCTTAAACTGGTCATTACTGCTTCTTGCTTTGGTGGCTTTATTCTGGTGAGACCTACATTTAGTTGAGATTGTAAAACAAAACTAGGTGGGTGTTATTTGTTTCTAAAACAAAGTGCAAAAACAAAGTGGATTTTTCAGTTCTAAGCTCACATCCAGCTCATCACATCAAGTAATCCACTGAGGTCTGGTGGGAAGATCACTTCAAATAATTATTAATAACAGTAGAAGTTATATCTCAAGGAACTATTTACTGGGCACTATAGTAGACACCTAAAATGCCTCATTTTTATGGTCTGTTCAGGATACTTGAGACATTGAACAGAGGCAATATTGATGAGTATGACAGGATAAACAGCATACTCCTAGACTTGCCCAGAAATAGCAGGTCAAATGATGACCCTGGCCACATGTCAAATGAAGGAACAGTGACAGGGTGGAGCAGGCAGCTTATCAGGTCACACAGCTTGGGAGGTGGGAGGATTCAAATACAGGTGTGCCTGACCCCAAAGCTCATGTTCTATTGCCTTTGTCTAAAGTCCTGGTGAGAGTGGAAGAAGGTGGGAAGGCAGAGGGTGGAAGTGAGGAGAAGGGGAGATGAGGGTGATAGACTGGTTATATCAGCCTGATCAGCTGACCAGACCCCCAGACTGCCATTCCCACTGCCTAGATGCCCCCTTCTGGGATGCAAAGACACATGGAGAGTATGGTGGGAAACAGTCAACACATGTTCAGTAATGATGACTTTCTAAATTTTTCTTGGAGAAAGAAAGAGAAAGTGAGAAAAAAGGAACCAGAATAGAGGCTTGGGAACCACAAGGTAATGTAAAGATGTTCATGGGAAATCAAACTCCTGAGGCTTCACAGAAGACCTCAGGTTTTACCAGAAATTGTAACTTATGTTTCAGCTTTAAGACTATTTCATGACTCAACCAAAGTTGTCAGGAAATTGTTTACCATTGCATATGCAGGTGGGTTTACACAATAAAGCCTCACGTTAGCAAACGCTTATCACAGAATAAGAAACTGTATTTGACTGTGAATGCTATATTGTTTCAAAGCTGTTGCTTTATAAATAAATGTTTTACTTCTGCATTTTACATTAGCTAACATGCCTTGGTTGCATCTGAAGAAATGTGAAATTTAAAGGAATGACAATCACTTCAACTGAACAAAAAAATCACTCCCACGGGGTATCTTAAATGGCACTTCATACTGAGTCACTTGATTGATGTGACTCTGCCTATTGCCCTTCAAGTGCTATAAACAGATATTTATCCACTCCACATCCAGCACATTAGTTTGTGGAAAGGTACAATTATTTCTGCAAGTAAATCTACCAAATGTTAGAAATGAGTTAGGAGGCAGCAACATGGAGATTGAGTTCTGAAAGTTTTAGGATGGAAAAAGTTGGTAAAGAAAACAGCAGAGAGAAAGAGAGAAGGAGCATTAAAAATTCTTCAACCCAAATCGTGATAGGCTCAGGGTTGGGGAGAAAAGCAAGGTTTTGAATATTTATGATAGCTCCTGGTTCTGATGCTGTCATTTGCATATCAGCTCACTTTTCCATTAGATCTCAGGTCCCTGACAGGTCAGCACTGACGGTACAGGAGATGCAGCTGAACAAATATCCATTTTTTAAACAAGGTAAAAGAAATGTTTTAAACTGAAACTGCTGCCACTAATATCTAGCTGTGTTTCCACCAATCTGTGTGGTTACATCTTAATGCTTTCCTGTATTAATAGCCTTTCCTGAAATCCCCGGATGGGCTCTGTTTGATTAATTCATTCTCCTTGGCCATCAGTGATCTAGAGAATTCCTGAAAAGTCATCTTGCCATTCAACGAAGCTGTGACACAGCCTGGTGCAGCGTCATTTGATGAATAGGAAGAGTCTTAGCCTCCGCTGGTAGTACACCTAAGGCTGCAGTGAAACCACCATTTGCAGATGAGGCATATTTTTGCCTCTGGGAAAATGCAGGCATCAGCTGTCAGTTCATTTTGAGTTTACAAAATGAGCTAAGATTCAGGAAATTGTTTTATACCCTTCAGAAATGATCACAAAGGTGTTATCTTTGTCTCTTACATACTCAGGAAGACTTGTAAAAGTCTTCCCCATCTAATCTTGTCCAATTATGTCTCTTTATGATAACCAGTGGGAAGGAACAGTATTGCCCATCAGCACTTAGTGCTGAAATATGACTCAGGAAATTATCCTCAGTTGAATGATTCATTTCCAAGTCTCCTCAATTCATTTGAGTGATATTACATCATATGTCCACAACTGCAGGGTTAACTAGGTATTATTTGTTAAGCATTTATTATGTACCATACCCAGGACTAAACATTTTACATTCATTGACTCATTTAAGCCTCATAAATACAATTTGAGGTAAATACTATTATTATCTCACTTTATGGATATTCAAGAACAATATTTAGTAGAAGAATTAAAACACAAATTTGTCTTACTCCAGGCAGACATATAACTATTGTAGAATGATTCTAGGAGAGGCTAAGACTACAGATTCTAGGTCATGTCAACCACTGTAATGATGGGGTCCAGGATATGCTACCCCAAACTATGGTAACTTGGCATGTTGAATATTTTAAACTGAAGGTGTTTGGTAAAATCAAAGAGGCAGGAAGTTCACTCTGACCTTCTCCCTGTCCTTACCCCCTGAAACAGATCATATATCCCGTATGAGATGTACCCTCCCTATACCCAGAGGAAAGAAGAATCCTTTTCTTTGAAGACATAGGGACACAAAGAAGAATCCTAATAAGCAGGCCTTGATAAGTTCCCCGTATTTATTACAGTACCTCATACTCCTTAACCTGTACTATTTTTCCCTAACTGTCCACTCATTATCAAACCAAGCACAAAAATGCTCATGGCCAACTGTTTCTGTGGGTCATCACTTCCTTGTGAAGTCTGCCATATCACACAAAACTTATTAATAAGTGGGTGTACTTTTCTCTGGTTAGTCTGTCTGTCAGTTTAGTTTTCAGACCCAGCAACCCTAAGATGGTCAAGAATAATTCCCCAGCTCCTGCAGTGGTCCTAGTTGATGCTAAGCACAGCACTCTACAGTGGACATCATACTATTATTTATATAAGGAAACTGAAGCTCCAAGCATTTACATGACTGGCCTAAGTTAGGGCTGTTAAATGGGGTGAAAACACAGGATATAGTTCAGATGATAGCAAAAAATATTTTAATATAGTTATGTCCAAAAAATAATTACTTCTCTGAAATTCAAATTTAACTTGTGTTTGTATGGCAACTTTAGGCTGAAGTACCAGTTCTGGTGTAACACAGGCTTCTCCTCAGAGCCCAGGGCTCTTTCCACTACTGCATGGGAGGGGTCTACACTCCCAACCCAGAGCTGTAAATGGACAGGTATAGAAACTGCCTCAGTCAGACCATCACATAGCCGTGGAAGCTAACATTTGGCACTAGAGCCACATCAGCTTTGTAGTTGGAATCTATTGCATACACCTTGGGGTCAAACATGACAACTTTTTTTAATAAGTCAACTTAGCTTTTTTTGTAAGTCCTTCTTCTCATAGGATAGTGGAAATACAGCTTTCTGACCCTCTCCCTGGATGTGCCAACATGAACACAGAAATACAATAGAAAGTGTATATTGGTCTGGGCCTCATTCCTGCACTGGGTTCCTAAAGCCCTGGGAATTTCCTGGGTAATAGCAGCATCTTTTAATGTAAGTAGGTAGTTCTGGGTGGGCTCTGCTTGGGTGCCTGAAAGGCAGAAAGCCCAAGCCATGACTGGAAGCTTGGAATTTTCAGCCTCACCCCTCCATTCTCCAGAGAAAGGGGAGCAAATAAAAACAGAGTTAATAATAGGTCATACCTGTGTCTCAACAATTGGAGTTTGGAGAGATTCAAGGTTAGCAAACACATCCATGTGGTGTACTGGGAGGGTGATGAGACCCAACCCCACAGGGATGAATGAAGCATTTTGCTGGCCCAAGGGAGATCCCTCACAGTAACAAAAAAGCGTTAGAAACCATTTCTCACATGGGGTAGACCTTCTGTTACCTCCGTTGATCATGGCACCAGCTTCACTGGGCAAATCGTACAAGTCTTAATGAAAGGTAATAGATGTACCCCAGTTCGCTAATGCATTCATCTACTGAAGCACATCCTGATTTCCTTAGGTTTTTAGCCATTATGAATAGAGGTACTGTGTAAAATTGCATGGTGAATTTTGTTGAGACACAGTTTTTCAAAGCAGTTGTCTAAATAACAGCGACGCAATTCTTGGATCCTAAAGTGAGACTTATCTTTTCAAAGGTAAGATAGTTTTTAATGGTTCTTTTTTGTTTTATGGATTTTTGTGTATCTTGAGTACAAATACTTTATAAAATATGTATTTGCCAACATTTTCTCCCAGTGCGTAATTTGTATTTGGGTTCTTTGAACAAGATTTTATAGAGTAGAAATCTTAATTCTATAAATCCCACATGATGTATCCTTTTTCTTTTTTGTATATGGTTTTGGTGTTGGGGGTTAAAAGTCATCAGCAAGAGTGTATAGATTTTCTTGCTTTTACATAGAATTTTTATAATTTTGCACCTAAAAATTGTCTATGGAGAATGTTGAGTGAATTTTTGTGTAAGCTGTAAAGCTTGTGCGTACCTTCATTGCATTCTGTATGTTCTCCAACAAATTATACAAGACATGGGAAATTCCTGCAAATTGGGGTTTGATTTTCCAAAATTTTGTTATTCATCAATCGAGCCACGAGAGGGCGCCACCTTCCTCGAGCTATGAGCCCTAGTCCCATATCACATAAAACTTAGAAATAAGTGGGTGTAGTCCGCCCACCGTGGCCCTCAGTCGACGCCATTGCCCTGTCTGTGGACCTCCGTGGCGCATGCGCGATCAGGCCCAGGACATCCTTCTGGTTCTGGTGGAAGCCGGGATTCCTCAGGCTCCCATGCGGCACCGTCCAGGACACTGCCGTCCGCGGCCGCCGTGAAAGCTCGGTTTTCTTAGGAGCCATGGGACGGAAAGGTGAGGAGAGGCTCCCCGTGCGTCGCCTGCAGAGCGCTCCCCTTCACGGGCCTGTGGAGGAAGGCCTGCGGCAGGGAAAGGCGTCTCAGTTGAATTTGGGGGAGCGGCTGACGCGACGGGTGGAGTTGAGGGGGCGGGTGAGTCCGGGACACAGCTGAGTCCGTGCCGGGGCGAGTGAGCCTCGCCCAGCGCGTCCCCGGGAGCCCGTGCAGTGGGTGGATTGGCCGCACCGGCGGGAGGCCCTCCAGGCTCCAGACGTCCTTCCTGACAAGGCTCTGAGATGGTAATGGGGCAGAGGGCACTTGGTTGCTGAATGGCCTGCTTAACTGGGGTTCAGGTCTTGCGGTGTGCTGAGCACACAGGTTGTTTTCCTGAGAAGAGTCCCCAGTGTGGGGTCCGCCTGGGAGACTCTCCCCAGGCTAAGCACGGCACTGACACAGCCCAGCTTCCCGAGGGCTGCCCCCATCCGTGGCCTGTGCCCGGGCCTCGTGTGCTGCCTCCAAGGGAAGAGCTGGATTGGTGAAGCAGAGGGCGCCCCGTGTTCTGTTACCACACCCGCTTCTGCTTGGGCGCCACACGGGGTCTCGGTTGCTGCAGCACTGCATTGTAATGGGATGAAAGGGTGACATGCTCCTGCTCTGCTTTCCCAGGACGGCTGTGGGGATGGGGTCCCGTCCAGTTCAACCAAGCCTGCAGGGTGTTTGCTTAGTTTCTGTGAGAAGTGCGATGGAATTTTGGTGAGGGTCGCAGGGGTTGTGCACATTGCTGTGTGTGGAGGGACTTGTAACAACCTAACTCTTCCCGTCCACATCTGCAGGGTCCACAATTTTCAGGTCTCCCACCTCCTCGGTTAAGTTTGTTCTTAGGTACCTGTAACTTCTGGAGAAAATTCCTGAACTAAATACCTTTGAGCCGAAATCAGTCAAAGGGAGAAATAAAGTGGGAGAAACCCGTTTGTTACTTACTAGTAGTCATCCACTTCAGCTTGCCCGTGTCTGTCACAACCAGGCTTCAGAAGAAGGGGCCCCACCGAACTTCTCCAGTCCAAATATGCCCTCGCTCACCCTCGTAATTACCTGTTGATAGAGAGATGGGCTATTTCTCTCCACTTCTTGGAAGCACCTACTGATGTGGAGATGCACGAAGGCTAGGTGAGATACTTTGGAAATACTACAGTTTTTTCCACAGCACTTTAGTCTTATTTATTTATTTCCTTGGTATCATTAATCTACAATGACATGAGCAACATTATGGTTACTAGTTTCCCCCCATCATCAAGTCCTCAGCACACACCCCATTACAGTCACTGACCATCAGTGTAGTAAGATGCTGTAGAATCACTAGTCTTCTCTGTGTTGGACAGCCCTCCCCATACCTCTCCTGGCACATTATGTGGGCTAATCATAATGCCTTTCCCCGCTTACCCTCCCTTCCCACCCTCCCTCCCCAGGGCCTTTCTCTTTGGTAACTGTTAGTCCATTCTTGTGTTCTGTGAATCTGCTGATGGTTTGTTTCTTCCGTTTTTTTTCTTTATTCTTACACTCCACGTATGAGTGAAATCATTTGGTACTTGACTTTTTCCGTCTGGCTTACTTCACTGAGCATAATACCCTCTAGCTCCATCCAAGTTGTTGCAAATGGTAGGAGTTGTTTTATTCTTACACAACACTTTCTTCTTTATGACGCACTTGTAAAGGGCAATATTTTCTTAATCTCTGATGGTTCGTTATTAGTGAATACAAGCAAACGACTTTTATAAGTTGGTTTGGTATCTTACAAGTTTACTGAATTCATTTTTAGTTCTAACAGGACTTTGGTGAAGTAGGGTGGGAAACTGGAATTCTAAAATTCCACTGTTTGTACCCCAGGTCTTCCCAACATCCAAGGCCACGTTGCTGCAGGGGAACCTCCCACAGGCTTTCTAATGAGCCCTGGACCCCTGCAAGGTGCCATTTGTTTGAACTGGGTGGAAGGGCTTGGCCTCTCTTGACAGGATGTTATGTCTGCTGTGCTTTTCTTATGGTTATTTTGCAAACTAATTTACTTTCCAGCAATTTAAAACCTACAGAAAACTTGTAGTGTCAGTACAGATTCACTTTATACTGAATTTCCTAGCATCTCACTTTGCCACA
The DNA here is from genome assembly GCF_030020395.1 of Manis pentadactyla. Taxonomy (NCBI): domain Eukaryota; kingdom Metazoa; phylum Chordata; class Mammalia; order Pholidota; family Manidae; genus Manis; species Manis pentadactyla. The sequence continues at coordinate 424,213 of NW_026644705.1, forward strand.
GTTTCCACTTCACACGAAATTTCTGTGGTGTCTACCCCAAACAGGGACACGCTTCCAGGGAAACAACATCTGACTGCAAATGAGGGAAGTATTAGGGTCTCCACATGATAATCCAATGCACAGAACCACCACAGCTGTCACCATCCGCTCCAGCTTAGTGCACATGTCTTACTATCCTGATGCAGTTTCCTTTTTCTGGAACTGTTCCCGAGACTTTACCTCAGTTGGTTTCTCTGGGACCTTGAATAAGCAGGATCACATAATATTTGTCCTTCTTGGAGGGGCGCATTTCCATGAGCATAATGGCTTTGTGGGTCCATCTGTGCAGCAGGTTCTAGGACTCCTTGTTTACTCCACTGTGTAGAGACCACATTGCTTTCATCTGTCTGTGGTCACCCGGGTCGTCTCCCCATTTTGGCTGTTGTTACTCATGCAGCTGTAAACAGAGGTGTGAAATATCTACGTCCCTGCTTTCCTGTCATTTGCGCAAATGCCCTGAAATGGAATTGCTAATTATATGTTAACTATGCTCGAGTTTTGGGGGACACTCTTCACACACAGTGTTTTCAAATCAGCTTTGGACCATTCTTCTTTATTTCTATATTTGGCAGAATAATGTAGTTTATGGATCAACCCTGTTTTGTTCATCTGTTCATCCCTTGATGGGCATTTGAGTTGTTTCTACCTTTTTACTGTGGTGAGCAGTGATGCTAAGAACTCTTGGGCCAGTTTCTGTTTGAACAGCATTTTCATTTCTCTGTGGTATTTATCTAGGATCAGTTCTTTACCCACAATTAGGTAACTGTATTATATATTATGAGGAAATGCCAAGCTGTTGTATACAAGATGCATGTTTTATATTTCCACAAGCCAAGGTTAGGGGCTCTAATTCCTATGCATCCTTGGTAACATGTGATTTTGAATTTCCCTGAGTATGGCCAATGCCATGTGCTTGCATTGGGTGGGGGTCTCTGTGGTCTAATTTGCATTTGATAGCAACTGATGCTGTGTGAGACCTCTTCATGTGCTTGTTGAACATTTGTATGTCTTACTTGGAATCTTAATCCACTTTAAATATTTGTCTTGTCTTGTTGCCTTGTACTAGTTTGTGGTGTTTCCTGGGTTACAGGCTCTTTTAAGATGTACAACGTGGAGATATTTCCTTTCATTATGTGACTGTTTTTTCACTTTCTGGTTGGTGACTTTTAACGCAGAAAAGTTTTTAATTTTATGCTCTCTTATGTTGCTTGTCCTTTGGTGTCAGATCTGAGAAATCATGGCTAAATCCAAGGTCATGAACGTTTATCCTCATGTTTTCTTCTAGACTCTGTTGTTTTTTAAATATTATGTAAGCCCTTTGTCTTTTCTGAGTTAATTTTTGTATGTGATATGTGTTAAGGGTTCAGTTTCATTCATCTGCATATGGACAGCTATTTGCCCAGCACCGTTAGCAAGGAAGACAATTCTTTCCCTAATTTAGTTTTGTCCACCCTTGTCAGAAAGCAAGTGACTGTATATAGTTTGGGTCACTTCTGGGCTTTCCACTCACTTCTGTTGATCTGTGCATACAGTTGACCCTTGAACAAAATGGGGGGTTGTATAGCTGACATCCCACAGAGTCAGAATACACATAAAACATCTCTCTCCCCCCAAACTTAAGTATTATCCTAATCTCATTGCTTATTTTTACTGGAAGACTTACCAATAATATAAACAGTTAACACATACTTTGTACATTACACATGTTTTGTGCTGTATTATAACTGTAAGGTAAGCTAGAAAAATCAAGTGTTTTTAATTGTCTTAAGTCTTATGTGAGAGGTACCCTCCCTATACCAAGAGGAAAGGAAAATCCTTTTCTTTGAAGACAAAGGGACAGAAAGAGGAATCTTAATGAGCAGGCCTTGATAAGTTCCCCTATTTACGACACTATCTCATACTCCTGAACCTGTCATATTTCTCCACAAATGTCCACTCCTTATCAAACCCAGCACAAATTGCTCAGGGCCAACTGCTTCTCTGGGTGTTCACTTCCTTGTGAAGTCTCCCATATCACATAAAACCTATTAATAAATGGGTGTGCTTTTCTCTGGTTAATCTTTGTCAGTTTCATTTTCAGACCCAGCAACCCTAAGAGGGTCAAGAACAACACCCCCAGCCCTTGCAGTGTTCCCAGTTGATACTAAGCACAGCACTCTACAGTGGGCATTATTCTATCTCTCAGATGAGTAAATTGAAGCTCCAAGCATTTAGATGACTGGCCTAAGATAGGGCTGCCTGTCTTGGGGTAAAAACACAGGATATAGTTCAGATGATAGCAAGAATTATGTTAATATAAGTATGTCCAAAAAATTATTTGTTCTGTGAAATTCAAATTTAACTTGTGTTTCTATTTCAACTTTAGACAAAAGTCCCAGTGCTTTTGTAAGATAGGCTTTTTCTCTGAGCCCAGGGCTCTTTCTACCACTACAAGGGAGGGGCCAACACTCCCCACCCAGACCTGCGAATGGACAGTCATAGAAACTGCCTCGGTCAGACCCTCAAATAGCTGTGGAAGCTAATACTTGTCACTACACCCATATAGACTTTTAGTTGGAATCTAATCCATACACGTTGGGGTAAAACATTATAACATTTTAAAGAAGTAAACAGTTTTTGTTGTAAATCCTCCTTATCCAAGGATAGCAGAAGCAGAACTTCCTGACTCTCTTCCTGGGATTTGCCACTGTGAACACAGAAATACAACAGAAAACATATTCTGGTCTTTGCCTCATTCCTGATCCTGGGCTCCTAAATCCTTGGGAATCTCCTGGGTAAGAGATTCTTTTATACTAAGTAGGTGGTTCTGGGTGGGTTCTGCTCAGGTGTCTGACAGGCAGAAAGCCCATGCCATGATTAGAAAGTTGGAATTTTCAGCCTCAACCCTCCATTCTCCAGAGAAAGTTGAGGAGAAAAAAATGGAGTTAATAATACATCATACAAGTGTCTCAAAATATGGATTTTGGGAGCCTCCAGGTTGGCAAACACATCCATGTCGTGTACTGGGAGGGCGATGTGTTATAACCCCACAGGGAAGAATGAAGCCTTCTCCTGGCCCAAGGCCAAAGCCTTCATAATTACAAAGAAGCTGTTAGAAACCATTTCTCATTTGCGGTACACCTGTGAGCACCAGTGATCAAGGCACCAGCTTAACTGGGCAAATCACTGTACATTTCACTGTACAAATTGTAGTGAAATGTAATGGATGTACCCCAATTTGCCAAAGCATTCATCTGCTGAAACACATCCTGATTTCTTTAAGTTTTTAGCCTTTATGAATAGAGCTATTATGTAAAACTGCATGGTGGCTTTTGTTGGGACATAGTTTTTCAAAGCAGTTGTATAAATACTGGTGATGCAATTCTTGAATGTCATGGTGAGACCTTTTTTAATTGTAAAATATTTTTATTGGCTCATTTTTGTTTTATGTATCTTTGTATATCTTGAGTACAAATCCTTTATCAAAAATGTATTTTGCAAATATTATCTTTTCGTTTGTGTCTTGTGTTTGGGTTCTCTGAGCAAGGTCTTTTAGAGTAGAAATTATAACTCTATAAATCACATGTGATTATTTTTCTTTTGTTGATAGGCCTTTGGTGTTGGGTTCATCAAGGTTGTGTAGATTTTCTTGCTTTACCTACAAATTTTATAATTTTGCATCTAAAATTTGACTATGAAAAAATTTTTTATGAGTGTACCACTAAAAATTATTTTTAATTAAAGTATTATTGACATACACTCTTATGAAGGTTTCACATGAAAGAACACTGCGGTCACTACATCCGCCCATACTATCAAGTCCCGTCCATGCCTCATTGCAGTCACTGTCCATCAGTGTAGTAAGATGCCGCAGAGTCACTTCTTGTCTTCTCTGTTCTACACTGTCTTCTCTGTGGTCCCCCACACCATGTGTGCCAATCATAATACCCCTCAATACCCTTCTCCCTCCATTTTCACCTGCCCTCCCACACCCCTCCCCTTTGGTAACTGCTAGTCCCTTCTTGGAGTCTGTGAGTCCGCTGCTGTTTTGGTCCTTAATTTTTACTTTGCCTTTATTTTCCAGAAATGAGGGAAATCATTTGGCATTTGTCTTTCTCCACCTTGCTTATTTCACTGAGCATAATATCTTCCAGCTCCAACTATGTTGTTGCCTATGGTAGGATATGTTTTTTCTTATGACTAAGAAGTATTCCATTGTGTTTATGTACCACACCTTCTTTATTCATTGATCTCCTGATGGACACTTAGGTTGCTTCCATATCTTGGCTCTTGGAAAAAGTGCTGCAACAAATATAGTGGTGCATATGTCTTTTGGAATCTGAGAAACTATATTCTTTGGGTAAATTCCTAAGAGTGGAATTACCAGGTCAAATGGTATTTCTATTTTTAGTTTTCTAAGGAACATGCCTATGGGGAATTTCGAGTTAATTTTGGTGTAACTTGTAAAGCCTTTGCCTACTTCATTTCATTCATTTCACACTTAAAGTGGAGAAGACACAAGAAATTTGTGCCCATTGTGGCATGAATTTCCAAAGATTTGTGGTTCATCAGTTTAGCCACAAGGGGGCACCACCTTCACTGAGTTGTAAGCACGCATCCTGCAATGCTCACCGTGACCCGCAAGCGGCGCCTCGGCCCTCTTTGTGGATCAGCAGGGCTCATGCGCTGTCAGGACGCAGGCCTTTTCTCCCGGCTCTGACCGGTGCCGGTATTGCTCCGGATCCCCTGCAGCTCCGTGACACCGCGGGCCGCGTCCACAGGGGCACCTCGGTTTCCTGAGGAGCTGCAGTATGGAAAGGTAAGGAGAAGCTTTCCGTGCATATCCTACTGAGCGCTCCTCTTCAGGGGCCGGGAGAGGAAGGCCTGCGATGGTTAACTGAGTATTTGTGGAGTCTGGGCCACGACGGGTGCAGCTGAGTTCAGGGTGTGGCGGACGGCACTCAGGGAGAGTTGGGGCCCGTGCTGAGACAGGGCTGGGGCGGGTATGTGGTGTCCAGCGCTTCCCCGGCAGCCTGTGTCTCCACGCTGCGTTCCTCGGGCCCCTTGCAGTGGGTGGATTGTCCACACCTGCGGGACACCTTCCAGGCTGCAGGCATCCTTCCTAACAAGGCTCTGAAATGAGAATGGGGGCGGAGGGGAGTTGGCTGCTTAAGCGGCTCGCTTACCTGTGCTTCAGCCTTTGCTGAGCGCCCAGCACACAGGGTGGTTTCTTGCGAAGGGTCCCCAAGGTGGGGTCAACCTGGGAGGCCCCCCTGGGCACAGCATGGTGCTGAAACAGCCTGGCTCCTTGAGGGTGGCCAACACCCACTGCCTGAGACCGGGGCCAAGTGAGCCGGTTCTTCATGCCGAGCAGGTTGGGGGATGAAGGGCACTTGGTGTTCTGTTTAGACTCCCGCTTCTGCTTGGGCGAAACATGGGGTCTCCGTTGCTACAGGTCCACAGTGTAGTGGGAGGTCACGGCACGATGCCCGGGCTCTGCTTTCTCATGTCGGCTGTGGGGATGGGGTCCTGTGTGGTTCTATCCAGCCTGTTTGGTGTTTGCTTCTTTGTGAAGTGTGGTGGAATTTCGATCGGGGGGTCCCACGGAGTCTGAAGGTTCCTGTTGGTCGACAGGACTTGTAATAACCTAACCCACCCCCGCCCCATCCTGGACTGCAGTGTCCACAGTGTTTAGGCCTCAAGCTTCAAGCCTCCCGCCTCATTGGTTAGGCTTCTCCTTAGGTACTTCATTCTTTACGATGAGGTTGTAAAGGGCATTGTTTTCTTAATGTCTCTTCCGGACGGTTGGTTATTGGTGAACAGAAGTAAACAACTTCTGTATGTTGATTTTGTATCCTGCTAGATTATTGATTTTATTTTTAGCTGTAACAGGTTTTTGGTGGAGCAGTGTGGAAACTGGAATTTAAAAATCCCAGTGTTCCACTCCAGGTCGTCCCAACACCCAAGCCCCGTGTCTGCAAGGGAATTTTACCACGTGCCTTGTAGTGTCTCCCGCAGGCTAAGTAGTGGTCCACTTCGGGTGAACTGAATGGGGAGGGCTTGGCCTCTGTGACAGGGTGTGATGTCAGCTCTGCTTTTCTGGTGCAGGACCGACGTGGTTGTTCTGCAAAGTAATTTACTTTCCAGCAATTTCAAGCACACAGAAAACTTGCAGTGTCAGTACAAACACTCTTTACACTAAATGTCCCATGGTCCCACTTTACCACACCTGCCACTTCACACAAAATTCTCTTGGCCTCTACCCTAAATAGGGACAAGTTTATAGGGAGCCACCACCTGACCCTAAATGAGGGAAGTATTAGGGTCTCCACATGATAATCCAGTGCACAGACCCAGCACAGCGGTTTCCATCTACCCCAGCTGTGTGCAAATGTCTTTCTATTCTGATCACATTTCCTTTTTCTGGAACTCTTCCAGGGACATTAGCTCAGATGGGCTCCACCAGATCTCACGTAAGTGGGATCACATAGTATTCATCCTACTGTGACTGGCGCATTTCACTGAGAAAATTGGCTTTAGGATTCATCCATGCAGCAGGTGCCAGGATGCCCTTGTTCACTCCACTGTGTGGAGAGGACACTTTGTTCATCCATTTGTCTGTGGACACGTGGGTCTTCTCCACCTTTTAACCATTGTGAGTCATGCAGTTGTGAGCATAGGTGTCCAAATATCTAAGTCCCTGCTTTTGGCAGATGCCCTGTTGTTTAGGCAGATGCCCTGAAATGGAATTGCTGCTCATATATTAACTGTATCTTCAAGTTTCTGGGGACACCTTCCCCACGCTCCACACCGTTTTCCAGGAGGCTGTGGACCATTTTCCTTACTCTATATGGCAGAAAAATACAGTTTATGGATCAACCCGTTTTTATCCATCCATTCACCCCTTGATGGGCATTTGAGTTGTTTCTGACTTTTTGCTGTGCTGATCAATGCTGCCAAGAACTCGTGGGCCAGTTTCTGTTTGAACATCATAGTCATTTCTTTGAAGTATTATCTAGGAGTGGATGTAGAACCACAATTAAGTAATTGTATTTTATCTTTATGAGGAAACACCAAGGTGTTGTACACAGGCTGCACGTTTTACATTTCCACAAGCAAAGGTTAGGGGCTCCAGTTCTTCTGCATCTTTGCAATGTGTGATTTTCAGTTTTCCTGAATATAGCCATTCCCATGTGTGTGCAGGGAATTCTATGGGACACCTTTCCATGTGCTTGTTGGAGCATTTGTATGTCTTGGAGTCTCTCATCCATTTAAAAAGTTGGGATGTTGCCTTGTTGCACTGTACAAGTTCATGGTGTATTCTGGATAACAGGCTCTTGTCAGATGTACAGTGTGCAGATATTTTCCTCTATTCCGTGACTTTTTCACTTCTTGGTTGGAATCTTTTGATGCAGAAAAGATTTTAATTTGGAGGAAATTAATTTATTCTTTCTCTTGTTGCTTGTACTTTGGTTTCAGATCTGAGAAACCATATCTAAATCCAAGGTCATGAAGACTTATCCCCATGTTTTACCTATTACATGTAAGCCGTTATGTATTTTGAGTTAATTTTTGTATGTGATATAAGTTAGGATTCATTTTCATTCTTCTGCATGTAGACAGGAGGTTGCCAAGCACCATTTACTGGAAAGACACTTTCTCTCCATAAGTTAATGTTGTCCACCCTTGTCAGAAATCAACTGGATATTTCCATTCAGGTATGTTGATCTTTATATACAGTCGTCCCTTGAACAACATGGGGGCTAGTGGTGCTGACTCCCCCACAGAATCACAATCTACATAAAACATGTGACTCTGCCAAACCTTTGTTATCCTAAAACTGATTGCCTATTTTGACTGGAAGCCTTACCAATAATATAAACACTCGATTAACAATATTTTGTACATTATACCTACTATGTGCTATATTCTTACAGTAAAGTAAGCTAGAGAAAAGGTAACGTTTCAAATTGTTGACTTAACATTTTCCCAACATATTTGCAGGGAAAAATCAGTTTAAGTGGACCTGTGGAGTTCACATGAGTACTGACCAAGGGTCAGCTGTGTATCTTTATGACAGTGTCACAGTGTTTCATTTACTGCTCACTTTGTACTAAGATTAGATTTTGGGAAGCCTGTGCCTCCAGCTTTGATTTTCTTTTTCAAGATTCTGCTCAAGGGCTCATTGTGGTCCCTTGCAATTTAATATGTGACAGGATCAGCAGGAGCAATTCTTCCTAAAAAGCTTTGGGAATTTTCATACGAACCACATTGAGTCTGTAGGGTGCATTTGTGCCATTGCCATCTTAGAGATATTAAGTCTGCCATCACCACAGCAGGACCTAACATTTATTTTGCTTTTCTTTATTTTTCCTATTATCAATGTTTTATAATTTTAAATGCATAATACTTGCACTTAAATTAAGTCTGCTCCCATGTATATTATTAATGTTGACATTATTTAGTAGAGAATTTAAAAATTCCTTTTTTGATTATTCATTGATAATGTATACAAGGAAAACATGTTTGTGTAATGTTCTTCTTTCTTGTAACTTCCCTTAGTTAATTTAGAACCTTACATTTGGAATTTAAGGGTTCAGAGCGTGGGGATTTAAGAATTTAGATATTTAGGATTAAAATAATACTGCCTAATATTTAATAAATGGAAGATTGGAACACAGTGAAGAGTAGGGTTTGTCATAGGGGTTTTGTTTGAAATAAGACAATAGGAAGAGAAGTGGTTAGAACTATGGATAGAGTACATGAACGGGTTAGGGTATGGGAATGGGTTAGTGTTAGGGTTAGGGTAATGTGATGGAGTGAGGCTATCAAATACAGCTAGGAGGCTTCAAACAAAATCCAGCACTTTTCGACAACTTCCTCAGACTTTGCAGGCATGAAAGTGGTCTCAGGCTGCCTGGTAGTTCTGCTGGGTTCAGAACCCTAGGTGGGAAATCTTTCTGGCCACCCAGATTTATTATCATCTGCTCTCCAGTGCTGCAGTGGACAAGTCTGAGGTCGTTTTCCTTGATATTTTGCATGTTTTTGTCATTTTCTTCTGTGCTAGTTTTTTAGGTATCTTACTCATGTTTTTCCGAGAAATTGTTGGTGAATTAACCACAATGTAAACTATTTTTCCTTCATTGAGTTGAGTGCTCAGTGGGTCCTTATAACCTAAGAATTATGTTTTTGAGTTATTTAATATGTTCTTATAGTATTTCCTTTGAAGATTTTCTCCTTTTTCCCTTTTTTTTGACTGCATATTAATTTTGGTATAAAACTTTTCAACATTGACTTTCCAGTGTTCTTAACTTTTTTTTTGTATTGTCCACTTCTCTAAATTTTTATTCTCCTTTCCGTGAGATTTCTTTAACCTCTGAATCCTTCCCTTGATTTTTTTGTTTCTTTTCCATTCTTCCTAATTTTTTTCTTTTAAATAATAGGCTCTTATGTGATGAATGCAGCATCTTAGCTCAATGGAGATATTAAATATGATTTCTTTGAAGTTTTCTTCTTTTACCAGTATTGTCTGTTTCCACTATTATACTTTTTTTCACGTTATTTTAGTCTTTTCTCCTAATTATTGTGGGCTTACTCAGATGTCTGGTGATCCTTCTCTTTCGCTTATTTTAGAGGTGAGGCACTGGAGATCTATCAAGAAATGGAGTGTGCCCATTTGTGGCACGTGTGCCTATATGTCTGTGGGCTTGTTTTCTGCCAGACTTTGTAGGGTGACTGGGTCCCCAGGTGGCATTCTCATTGCAGATACTAATAGTTTATCTGTAAGTCTTTTCAGTAGATGGGTTAATTTTCCCATAGGATGGCCCCTTGATCTCTTGTTTTGGGAATATCAGTCCAGATACTGGAGTTCTTGACCTGTGTGGATAGAGTTCCTGTAGGCCTGGAGGATCTCGTGCTCTGACATGCACATGTGTACTTTCTAACCTGGTTTTCACCCCTATTTTCTTCACTGCCGGTGTTACGACATTGTTGCTCTACAAAAAAGGGGAAAGTGGAGTAGACTTGGAGTCTTACTGCTCCTTTCACAGGCTTTCAAATGGTCTTCTGTTTCTGCCTTTGCCCACAAGCCACCTTCACAGGTGGTCCTGCAGCCTGTTTATGTTGATGCTGCCTCCTCAGACACTGAGGTTTGGCCATCCTCTGTGTCTCACATTCATCACCATTTCAACATACATTTTGCATATGTTGTTGTGTATCTAGATGTCTCCTACATTTGCTTTAAAAAATGGATTTCAGTTTTTTCTAAAGGCTTGTTCTGTTGACTTTTCAAGAAAATAAAGTTGGTAGAGACATCTCTGCTCTATCATCATAAAAGTAGAAGCCCTTTGAACAGAGGAATTTCAAAGGATTTTGAGTAGAGAAATGTATTGAATGAAAAGAGAATGTAATGTTATGAAAGTCCTCTGTCCTTACTTTCACCTCTTTGTGACTTTCTAAATCTCTGTGCATCTTTGCCCTACAGTATCTGTGGGAGTTTGTTCAGATAGACTGGAAGCTGGTTAGAGGCTTTCATAATGACTAAACTGTGCCAGATAAATGGCATATTTTCTGCTTGGGTATTGTTAGCCCCATAATGCTGGGGTGTACACTCTGTCCTTACTCTGTTCTGGCATGAGTTTGGAAGACAGTGTCTGCTCTGATCAAGGTCAAGCAGGTTTGACAGATAAAAGCAAAAGGCTTAGAGGGCAACTAACCATGGCCTCATTCATTCCACCTGCTTTTGTGCAGCTTGCTTAAACCATAATGGTCTATGACTAGTCTTATCTGGTGATAATGTGTGGAAACCTACCGCATCGCAAGTGGCAGGATCCAGTCAGCATGAAGATTCTGTTTCCTGGAACTCGCTGGAAACTTACTTATTTTAAACGGAATGAGCTAGACCTGCAGTCCTAAATGGCTACTAAGCTCCTTGGTATCCACTGTGGAAAATTGCCTTCTCTCTGTCCTCAGCATTTGAATATGCTGTCTATTGTGAGGAATTCTCCACTGAAAAGAAGCTCCCTTTTATGCCCACTCGGTTCTTCCCACCCCAGAATCTGAACACTGAGGGAACAGCACAGAAACACAGGACCAGTTGGAGGTGGTAGTAAGTGCACAGGGGTGATGGGCTGATCCTGGGGTAAGGCAAGGTGTGTTCTTGGGTACAGTCATGGAAATTCCTTCTAAGTAAACTGGTCCTCTGCCTTTAGTGTGAATTCTGTGACCTCCTACTGGACCGCCACGGTTTCCTTTCCCTTTTAAGTTGCCAGTGTTCATTTCTGTTGTTTGTAGTTAAGAACCGGATTTGCACAGACTGGTTGATCTTGCGATTTCCCTCTGGTGACCCACCGTGAGCTAGATTTCTCTCTTGAAATGGTGTCCCAACACCTAGTCTTTTCTGAGGAGCTTTAGTGTCTGATTCGGACTTTAGGAAGCCCAAGTCCTCATGTTCAAGGTTTTTAAACTTTGTTTTATCTCTGTGGAACTCGTATGTGTGGAATGCACCAGAAATGAAAACACACACATCTACTACACAAAAGGAGAATATTTGCTCCCCTTTCTTTCCTTGTCATACCTTTTCAGGGAAGAAATGATGTGGGTTTCATTAAAAGTTTTTTTAATTTTGTTTTTCATTAAAAATTTTTCTTGTGGTAAAAAATATTACAGAATTTACTATCTTAACTGCTTTTAATTGTACATTTTAGTAATGTTAAGTTTATTCACATTGTAAAACACAGTTCCAGAATTTTTTCACGTAAGTCTTGTTTGATTATAAAGAAAGGAAGGCTCAGTTGAGAGAAAGAAGACTGTTTTTATAGAAGAATAATCTTTTGGCCATTTTCCATGAAGCAACTTAAAAGATTATTTATCTTTTAAAACTTTTGAATTTTTGTAATTTTAGATGATACTTGTGGAGTATTAAGTGTGTACCCAAGCATTGGTTATATTGGTAGTCCAATAAGTTTATATAAAAGTTTCCTTGTGTAAGTAATGATTTGGGGCCAAGTGTGACAACATTTCCCCATTTTACTTTGTTAATTGGAGCCTGAAGTAGACTGGAGATGGTTGCAGCTGGTCTTGAGGAGGAGCAGAAAGGCTCATTACCCAGCAGTGGTTCATTGTGGCATCTCTTCTCCTTTTCTTTTCCATGAATGGAGACAAGATGTATTAGCATCTTGTTAACACTGGTGGAGGCTCAGAATTGCACCACAAAATCTCCTACGTTTTATGAAGCTGTGTTATTCCCAAGTGAAGTGTTTATGTAAGACTTTTGGGATTATCATTGTGAGGGATATATTTAGTGTATTTGGGTTTGTCTTTTGAAGCATGAGGGACCAACTCTCTTAATTAGCAGATTTTCAAATCCCTGATTCACACATATATTATTCAATAGAGTTATTCATATGTATGTGTGGCACACACACATACCCACACATAAATATATGAAATGCTGTTTAGATAACGGTCTCACAGGGAGTTGTTAGAAAGGGTTATTTAAAGTTTTAAAACTGAACTGGTTACTCAGTGGTCTTTTTGTCATTATTTCTTTTTCCCAGCCCTAAAATGAATATGAAAGCAGTGAATATTAGAAAAATGAGAATGATAAAGAGTGGGTGTAATCAGTTTTATCTTTCAAGGAAGTCAGCAAACATTTGGTCTTTGTGTTTTTTTAAATATTAAGATATTACTGATATACTCTCTTATGAAGGTTTCACCTGAAAAACAGTGTGTTTACTACAATCACCCATATTATTGAGTCCCCCCAAACATCTTTTTTTTTGGATCATTCTGTATTTACCATTTTGTGCCCTCCTTTGTTGTCTAATAAAAATAGTTTCCAAATACAGGTAACTTAATTTTAGATACATGTCATTCCTTTAAAGGATTTTTTTTGTTAATGTAATCATTTATCTGCTATAGGCTATTTTGTTTGTTACTAGCCATATTAGTTTGCAACTGGCAAGCTATTCCAAAGAGTTTGTTAAATTGAATGTTATTTTAGAAAGTACATTTTCATATTAGGCTATTTCACTGTTTGTTTTAGTAATCTGTCAAAAAAAAATACTTTGGGGCATACTGTTGTCAGGCTATGATGGGTTATGTTGGTGGCCCCGGATGAGTTCAAGGTCAAGAAATAGTCACTTGGTGAAATGGAAACTAGGAGAAGTTAAAATGATTATTTTCTGTGTTGCCGGCAAAACCATAATTGTTTTTCTCAGGGCCTAGGACTTCCCAAAGTCACAGAATAAAGATAGCTCTCTGCCCAGAGCATCCATTTGACTTGAGGATTTTCAATACATTGTGAAACATAACAAGTTTTAGTAGCAAGACAAACACTGATATATTGTGAGGCAGGATGCCTTGGCTGATTTCCCTGAATTTTTAAGATTAAAATGCCATATTCAATTTAAGAAATTTAAGATTTAAGAAATTTTACATTAGCAAGGAATACTTCAAATTATATCCTCAAATCCCCTATATCATGAGTTGGGATATTTGGTGAATACTTTAGACATTGTGTGCCACATAGTTCTCTCCTGCATATTCTGTTTGGTTGTTTTGTTTTGGTTTCTAACCCTTTAGAAATGACAACAGCACACTTGCTCACAGGCTTCTCCATTGCTGACCCCTGCTGTAGACAGTCCATTCACATTTCCTGCTACCTCCTGGGGCTCCTCAGTGATCACACTTGAGAAACACAGGCTTGGCTGTTCCCAAACTATCCTTCATGAAAATTAAGCATATATTTAGGCAGAATTGAAAAGAATGTAGTGATGGACAGAAATTTTGACCTATGTTGAAGCCCAACTGGGTGCAGCAGTTATGTGCTAATAGAACTCTTCAGAGACAAAAAGGGAAGCTAAAGTTCCAAATTTCATTGTTGTTCACAGGAGATTTTGCTCTGTCTTTAAAATGTAGACATTATTAATATAGGGTTAATGGCTACATCTACAGAGTGAAGCCCTGCAAGTAGCCCCACCCCATTTGCCTCACCTCATTACCCAGTTGGTTGCCAAATCCTGTCTTTTCACCTCCTGAATAAGTCGGTACTGTTTCTGTCCCAAAATCCAATTTGAGCAGGCCTTGTTGTTGATCTTCCTCTAATTGACCAGGACTCTCATTATTTCCCTCTCCCCCGTGCCCAGAAAACCTTATTACTCTTAGGACATTTATTATCTTGGTGTGGTTTTTTTCGTGTATTTGCCTTCAGCTAGGCTCTGAGTGCCTTGTGCTTGTCCTCAGCTGGCTCTGTGGTGTCTTTACTATAGGGTCTGTCACCTGTTGTGATGCTAGGAACACAGAATGTACTCAACAAAAATTGTTATGTGAAGGGGCAATAGCTACAGGTGTTTTCAGCTGAGTGTGTGTAACCAGTTCTTTTGGGTCTCACCTCATCCAGCATTTGCACACTTGTTCTAATAGCAGTCAGAGCCAAGTGTCTCCAAAGCAATCTTACTGAACCTTCTGGTTTTTATGATGAAACCTGTTTGTTAAATTGCCTCAATTAGAAGCTCGCATATCCTGCAGTTAATATTTTCTTAGGAAATTTGATCTGAATTTAAAAATCAGTATTATTCTGTCTAAAACATCACTTACCTAATCAAGGAGGTCTTCACTTCTCTTACCTTCTGTCCGAATGTTTAGTCTTCCATTTTCACTTTACTTTGTTGTCTGCCACAGTGTTCTACAGTGATGAGTCCCTGGGGCATGTCTTTCTTAAAAACAATGCCTTGTGCTGTGAGTATTGAAAGGCCACCCCTGTTGTGCTTCCAGCCATTTATCTTATGTAATCCAAACTGGTGATTTTCTTTCCATTGAAAGTTTTCTCTCATTCTTAGCTTTATGCAGCAAAGTTAATGAAAAGGAAACAGAACGCTTAAGATTCTAGGGCAATGTTAATGCCAATGTTCAGACAGTAAAGCCTGTTTACAGGAGTGTCAAAGGTTATGAGTAAGTTTTCCTCTGCCCCTATTTTCATGTGACCTCTCCCAAGTCCCCAAGATGTATCTTTTTATGAGTTTCTGCTTGCAGTTTTATGATCACCCTGTCCCTCATACTAGTGTCTATAATCCTTGATTTTAAATTAGGACAGTATTTACTTCTTTCTTAAATAAATAACAAATTTGCATTCTTAGAACTTCTCTCATCTCACCCATTTGATTTATACATGGAAAATTGTTAGTTTTTAATTCTCATTCTCTTCTGTAACTAATAACTCTTTTAAAGTAAAAATACAATACATGTTATATTTGTATTGTTTTAGACATGTAAATACTGTTCTCTACAGAGCTGTTCAGTTGTGTGAGCAGTGAGAGGAGGGCAAATAATCCTATTTTACTAAATTACTGTGGTTTAAGAAGGACGTAAATGTCAATAGACAAGAGATTATCTTTCTTAATTAATTTTGTTCTTTCCACTTACTCCTCTGATATTTCTCAAAATTTTATTACTGGTTTCCTTTCCTGTTGAGCAGAAGAAAGCTTTTTCCATGCAATTTCGGTTGGTGCTTGTAGACACACCTGCTTGCTCTTCCTTCTTCTACCAGTAGGGTTTGAATTGGGAATTTAAAATCCTCAGCAGCATATTCTTTTTTTTGTATTTCGCATAAAAATTGCTGAATGAAGCTGTTTCAGACAACTGCATTGCACATATCCTACCACGATTAGAACTGCCAACTATGTTTTCCTTCTATACTCAGATTCCCTAAAATGGAATATAGCATTAATGATCCTTATCCACTAAATGAGGAAATTGCCCAGGGGCTACCCTCAGGCTTAAAAGATATTATTAGAAGGAGCCTGTGGTCATTTTCCACAGCTGCAGCAACTCATAGTCTTAGAAAGAATGTCTTTAAAAAATTCTGTGGGAAACAAGATTTGCTGTGGCTCACTGAGAACCTGTCGCTGAGACTGTTCATTCGGGCCTCATGCTTTTCTTGCTCCTTGTACTGTTCTGTCAGTGAAGTGTCACGAGAGAGCATGGGTTGTGGGACAGCCTTCCAGTGTGTCTGCTGTGGGCCCTCCTCACTGCTCCTGGGGCACTGGTTGGATGGAGCACATCCCTGTCTCTGTCTGAGATGGTTTTTGTGCACATGACCATCCCATTGTAGAACCGGGAGTTCCCTAGTGAGCTCTGAAGAAAGGCTCTTATGGGCTCTGCCAGTTGTAGATTTTATCAGGAGCTTATGAATGTCTCTCACACTGGTTCTCACTGGAACACAAGCAAGTACAGGTGAAGTAAGCTTTTTTTCTTTTCCTTTTCAACAGCTGTTTAGCTTGCTTTATTCTTAAAATTGTAGTGTTTCAGTAAATGTGCCATTAGGAAAAGTGTCAGTTATGCTGATATCTATATAATTCAGAAATTTTCTTTTCATAGGCAGTTGGCACTACAAGCAAAGTGAATTTATCATCCCTTTTCCTAAATGAAATAAAAATGTATTGTCTTCTGAAATGGGGCAAATTTATCTTGAATACACTTTGTGTGTCTGTGCCTTCTCAAAAGACATATTATCTGATCATTGTTGTTATAGTTACAGAAGGTTGATTGTCCAGAATGTGCAATTTGCAGGTGTGCATTTACAAGCACTTCAGAGACAGTATCTTTGAAAATAAGAAATTCAGCAAGGCTATCTAGAGACTTAATAGTGAGTTTTTAAAGTATTGTATTTTTAACTTTCATAGTATGAACTCTAATATATATATTTAAAAATAGATGCCTGATAAGTGAAGTGAATATCAGAAAACAGATCTTCCTCTTTTATTGGGCAATGCCTCAGGACAAAATATAAGAATGTATATCTTAATAGGTTGTGATTTTTAAATTTCTATTTTAAACTATTTCACATCATACTGTATGTTATTATCTCTGAAAAGAGGTATTAACTATTAATAAATCATAGATTTTAGATTATCACTCCCCTACTCTGCTTAAATTTGACAAAAAAAAATTTAACCTCTTATTTCAGATTCATCAGTACACTCAGAAACTTTTGAATGTCAGAAAGTTTTTTTTTTACACAATTCTTTAAAACCTGTAGTTAATAGAGTAGAAATCGGATTTACACAAATTATGTTACTAGCATGAGGTTAATCTAAATCATGGCACATTGGAGAGGGTTGGAAGATGGCGTCGTGAGTAGAACAGTGGAAATCTCCTCCCAAAACCACAAATATCTATGAAAATATAATAAAGACAACCCCTCCTAGAATGAAGACAAGAGGACACAGGACAATATCAAGACCACATCCGCAGCAGAGAGAACGCAGCGCCTCATGAATGGGGTAAGATACAAGCCACAGCGTGGTGGGAGCCAAGCGCCCATCCCCCCAACTCCCGGCAGGAGGAGAATAGGCAGAGCGGGAGGGAGATGGAGCACAGGACTACCGAACACACAGCCCCAGCCATCCGGGCCAGTGTGCAGGGCCCTGGATACTAGGAAAACAAGGCAGCAATAGTGAGTGGGCACCGGAGGCCGGGCCCCAGAGGACATAAGAAAAGTGAGCCAGATTTTGTTCTTTTCTGTTTTGTTTTGGCTAGCGCTTTTTGGAAGTCTTAAAGAGATAGGGACCCCAATGCTAGGGAAAGAGGGCTACAAGACCGGTGAGCAGATGCCTGAGGCTGGCACTGGAGAATAAAGAAAAACGAGTGGCCACTTTTATTTTTAATTAATTTTTTTTTTTGTGGTCGTTGTTTTGTTTCAGCGGGTGCTTTTTGGAAGTCTTAAAGGGGCAGGGCGGGACACTATATCCAGAGGTAAGGAATCTGGGGATCGCAGGGCAGTCTAACCCCTGGGCTCCAGGGAATAGGGAGGCACCTTACAGAGATAAATAGTCTCCATGCCGCTCCCTCTCCAATGCCACTTCACCACTTTGGAGCAGGGGCCCGAACCAGGCCACGCCCACAGTCACAGTGGAGATAAACTCCATAGCAGCCAGGCAGGAAGCAGAAACCCTGTCTGCACGCAGCTGTCCAGCACAAGCCACTAGAGGTTGCTTTTCTCCCAGGAGAGGAAGGCCACAAACGAACAAGAAGGGAAGTTCTTCCAGCCGTCATTTGTTCCAGCTCTGCAAACTATTCCTATCACGATGAAAAGGCAGAGCTACAGGCAAAGATCACAGAGACAACACCAGAGAAGGAGACAGACCTAACCAGTCTTCCTGACAAAGAATTCAAAATGAGAATCATAAACACGCTGACAGAGATGCAGAGAAATACGCAAGAGAAATGGAATGAAGTCCGGAGGGAGATCACACATGCCAGAAAGGAGATTGCAGAAATGAAACAAACTCTGGAAGGGTTTATAAGCAGAATGGATAAGATGCAAGAGGCCATTGATGGAATTGAATCCAGAGAACAGGAACGCATAGAAGCTGACAGAGAGAGAGATAAAAGGATCTCCAGGAATGAAACAATGTTAAGAAAATTGTGTGACCAATCTAAAAGGAACAATATCCGTATTATAGGGGTTCCAGAAGAAGAAGAGAGAGGAAAAGAGATGGAAAGTATCTTAGAAGAAATAACTGCTGAAAACTTCCCCAAACTGGGGGAGGAAAAAATCGAACAGACCACGGAAATACACAGAACCCCCAACAGAAAGGATCCAAGGAGGACAAAACCAAGACACATAATAATTGAAATGGCGAAGATCAAGGACAAAGAAAGAGTTTTAAGGCAGCTAGAGAAAAAAGGTCACCTATAAAAGAAAACCCATCAGGCTAACATCAGACTTCTTGACAGAAACCATACAGGCCAGAAGAGAATGGCATGATATATTTAATACAATGAAACAGAAGGCCTTGCACCAACTATACTGTATCCAGCACAACTATCATTCCAATATAATGGTGGGATTAAACAATTCCCAGACAAACAAAAGCTGAGGGAATTTTCTTCCCACAAACCACCTCTACAGAACATCTTACAGGGACTGCTCTAGATGGGAGCACTCCTAGAAAGAGCACAGCACAAAACACCCAACATATGAAGAATCGAGGAGGAGGAATAAGAAGGGAGAGAAGAAAATAATCTCCAGATAGTGTATATAATAGCTCAATAAGTGAGCTTATTTAGGCAGTAAGATAATAAAGAAGCTAACCTTAAACCTTTGGTAACCACAAATCTAAAGCCTGCAATGGCAATAAGTACATATTTTTCAATAGTCACCCTAAATGTAAATGAACTTAATACACCAATCAAAAGACACAAAGTAACAGAATGGATAAAAAAACAAGACCCATGTATATGCTGCTTACAAGAAACTCACCTCAAACCCAAAGACATGCACAGGCTAAAAGTCAAGGGATGGGAAAACATATTTCAAGCAAACAACAGCGAGAAGAAAGCAGGGATTGCAGTACTAATATCAGACAAAATAGACTTCAAAACAAAGAAAGTAACAGACAAAGAAGGACACTACATAATGATAAAGGGCTCAGTCCAACAAGAGGATATAACCATTCTAAATATATATGCACCCAACACAGGAGCACCAGCATATGTGAAACAAATACTAACAGAACTAAAGGGGGAAATAGACTGCAATGCATTCATTCTAGGAGACTTCAACACACCACTCAACCCAAAGGATAGATCCACTGGGCAGAAAATAAGTAAGGACAGTGAAGCACTGAACAACACAGTAGAGCAGATGGACCTAATAGACATCTATAGAACTCTACATCCTAAAGCAACAGGATACACATTCTTCTCAAGTGCACATGGAACATTCTCCAGAATAGACCACATACTAGGACACAAAAAGAGCCTCAGAAAATTCCAAAGATTGAAATCCTACCAACCAACTTTACAGACAACAAAGGCATAAAACTAGAAATAAACTGTACAAAGAAAGTAAAGAGGCTCACAAACACATGGAGGCTAAACAACACGCTCCTAAATAATCAATGGATCAATGACGAAATCAAAATGGAGATCCAGCAATATATGGAAACAAATGACAACAACAACACTAAGCCCCAACTTCTGTGTGACGCAGCAAAAGCACTCTTAAGAGGAACGTATATAGCGATCCAGGCACACTAGAAGGAGCAAGAACAATCTCAAATGAATAGTCTAACATCACAATTATCAAAATTGGAAAAAGAAGAACAAATGAGGCCTAAATCAGCAGAAGGGGGACATAATAAAGATAAGCGAAGAAATAAGCAAAATTGAGAAGAGTAAAACAATAGCAAACATCAATGAAACCAAGAGGTGGTTATTTGACAAAAACAAAATAGATAAGCCACTAGCCAAAGTTGTTAAGGGAAAAAGAGAATCAACACAATCCAACAGAATCACAAATGAGAACGGAAAAATCATGACAGACTCCACAGATATACAAAGAATTATTAAATACTACTATGTAAATCTATATGCCAAAAAGCTGAAAAACCTAGAAGAAATGGACAACTTCCTAGAAATATACAACCTTCCAAGACTGACCAAGGAAGAAACACAAAAGTTAAACAAACCAATTACGAGCAAAGAAATTGAAACGGTAATCAAAAAGCTACCAAAGAACAAAATACCCGGGCAGGATGGATTTACTTCAGAATTTTATCAGACACACAGAGAAGACATAATACCCATTCTCCTTAAAGTTTTCCAAAAAATAGAAGAGGAGGGAATACTCCCAAACTCATTCTATGAAGCCAAAATCACCCTAATACCAAAACCAGGCAAAGACCACACCAAAAAAGAAAATTACAAACCAATATTCCTGATGAATGTATATGCAAAAATACTTAATAAAATATTAGCAAACCGAATACAAAAGTATTTCAAAAGGATCAAACTCCATGACCAAGTGGGATTCATCCCAGGGATGATAGGATGGTACAACATTCAAAAATCCATCAACATCATCCACCGCATCAACAAAAAGAAAGACAAAAACCACATGATCATCTCCATAGCTGAAAAAACATTTGACAAAATTCAGCATCCATTCAAGATAAAAACTCTCAGCAAAATGGGAATAGAGGTCAAGTTCCTCAACATAATAAAGGCCATATATCATAAACACACAGACAACATTATACTGAACAGCGAGAAGCTGAAAGCTTTTCCTCTGAGATCGGGAACTAGACAGGGATGCCCACTCTCCCCACTGCTGTTTAACATAGTACTGGAGGTCCTAGCCATGGCAATCAGACAAAACAAAGAAATACAAGGAATCCAGATTGGTAAAGAAGAAGTTAAACTGTCACCATTTGCAGATGACGTGATATTGTACATAGAAAACCCTAAAGACTCCTCCCCAAAATTACTAGAACTGATATCGGAATACAGCAAAGTTGCAGGATAAAAATTAACACACAGAAATCTGTAGCTTTCCCATACACGAACAATGAACCAATAGAAAGAGATATCAGGAAAGCAATTCCATTCACAATTGCATAAAAAAGAATAAACTACCTAGGAATAAATCTATCCAAAGATGTGAATCACCTATATTCTGAACACTACAAGTCACTCTTAAGAGAAATTAAAAGGGACACTTACAAATGGAAACTCATCCCATGGTCGTGGATAGGAAGAATTAATATCGTCAAAATGGACATCCTGCCCAAAGCAATATACAGATTTGATGCAATCCCTATCAAATTCACAGCAACATTCTTCAATGAACTTGAACAAATAATTCAAAAATTCATATGGAACCACCAAAGACCCCAAATAGCCAAAGCAATCCTGAGAAAGAAGAATAAAGTATAGGGGATCTCACTCACCAATGTCAAGCTCTACTATAAAGCAATAGTAATCAACACAATTTGGTACTGGCACAAGAACAGAGCCACCGACCAGATTAACAGACTAGAGATTCCAGACATTAACCCAAACATATATGGTCTATTAATATTTGATAAAGGAGTCATGGACACACAATGGCAAAATGACAGTCTCTTCAACAGATGGTGCTGGCAAAACTGGACAGCTACATGTAGGAGAAAGAAACTGGACCTTTGTCTAACCCCATATACAAAAGTAAATTCAAAATGGATCAAAAATCTGAATGTAAGCCATGAAACCATTAAACTCGTGGAAAAAAACATAGGCAAAAACCTCTTAGACATAAACTTGAGTGACTTCTTCTTGAACATATCTCCCCGGGCAAGGAAAACAACAGCAAAAATGAACAAGTGGGACTATATTAAGCTGAAAATCTTCTGCACAGAAAAAGACACCATCAATAGAACAAAAAGGAACCCTACAGTATGGGATAATATATTTGTGAATGACAGATCAGATAAAGGCTTGATGTCGAAAATATATAAAGAGTTCACACGCCTCAACAAGCAAAAATCAAATAATCCAATTAAAAAATGGGCAGAGGAACTGAACAGACAGTTCTCTATAAAAGAAATACAGATGGCCAACAGAAACATGAAAAGATGCTCCACATCACTAATTATCAGAGCAAAGCAAATTAAAACTACAATGAGGCATCACCACACACCAGTAAGGATGGTTGCCATCCAAAAGACAAACAACAACAAATGTTGGCGAGGCTGTGGAGAAAGGGAACCCTCCTACACTGCTGGTGGGAAAGTAAACTAGTACAACCATTGTGGAAAGCAGTATGGAGGTTCATCAAAATGCTCAAAACAGACTTACCATTTGACCCAGGATTTCCATTCCTATGAATTTACCCTAAGAACGCAGCAATCAAGTCTGAGAAAGACAGATGCACCCCTATGTGTATCACTGCACTATTTACAAAAGCCAAGAATTGAAAACAACTTAATGTCCATCGGTAGATGAATGGATAAAGAAGATGTGGTACATATACACAATGGAATACTACTCAGCCATAAGAGGGCAAATCCTACAATTTGCAGCAACATGATGGAGCTGGAGGGTATTATGCTCAGTTAAATAAGCCAAGCGGAGAAAGAGAAATACCAAATGGTTTCACTCATCTGTGGAGTATAAGAACAAAGGAAAAACTGAAGGAACAAAACAACAGCAGAATCACAGAACCCAAGAATGGACTAACAGGTATCAAAGGGAAAGGGACTGAAGAGGATGTGTGGGTAGGGAGGGATAAGGGTTGGGATGAAGAAGGGGGGTATTAAGATCAGCATGCATAGGGGGGTGGGAGAAAGGGGAGGGCTGTACAACACAGAGAAGACAAGTAGTGATTCTACAACATTTAGCTATGCTGATGGACAGTGACTGGAAAGGGGTTTATAGCGGGGATCTGGTATAGGGGAGAGCGTAGTAAACATAATATTCTTCATGAAAGTGTAGATTAAAGATAACAAAAAAAAAGAAAAGGGGGATTATTCCATGACAGGATAAAACTAACTGTAAATCAACAATTAATGCATGGTTTAAATATCCTTAACTTTGATCACTTAAAGTGTGTCAGATGATTGGCTATGGAGGTACACTTTTGCGATAATATACTTTTCTCTTAAAAAAAATAGCAGTTCCTGTTTGGTGACCTCCAATGTGTTCCACACAATGGTATAAAGGGCAGATCAACTTGTGGGTAAAGGGTCTGTTTGTATTTATGCAGAGGATCAAAGCCTAATGTGTCTACCCAGTAAATGAACTAAGATACGATGTGAAGACGAACTTCCAACATCACTCTCTGGAAGAGTCATACAAGAAGATGATGATCAAAAAACCTCAACAAGGACCCAGGCGATGCTGCAGTTGTAGCTGCATTCATCCCACTGGTTCCCGGACTTTCCATTGTAATGAAGAAGGAGATATCTAAGCTGGCCTGTGCTTACAGTAAAACAACAAATTTGACTGGATCTACACTGTTGGAACTAAACCAAGATTTAGGAGAAGTGTAAGTTGTAGCACTCCAAAATCTTACAACTACAGACTATCTACTGTTAGAAGAACATATGGGATGTGAACAGTTCCCAGGAATGGGCTGTTTTAATTTGTCTGATTTATCTCAGACTGTTCAAGTACAGTTGGACAATATCCATCATATCATAAACAAATTTTCACAAATGCCTAGGGTGCCTAACTGGATTTCTTGCCTCACTGGAGATGGCTTGTAATTGTACATCTGCTTTGGTTATGTAACTGTACTCCTATTATGTTAATGGGTGCGTGCAATTTAATTTGTAGTTTAAAACCTATAATGCTTAAATTACTCTACAAGAAGATATGTCAAAGAAATAATCTCCCCATGTTTTCTTCCATCTGTTACCTCTACAGCTTTTCTTCTTCCTTCCTAATTACAAACCTTAAATAGAATTCATGTCTCATATCAAATTTACCGAGTATCATAATTCCTCCAAGTGCTAAAGCTACCTCAAGACAAATGGTGGGCATAGAAGCCACAGGGCATAAATCTGCATAGAAGTAAAAAGCTAACCTTTTCAAACAATTATACTTCTCTCTCAATTCCCAACTTTACATCTCCCTGTATGGCCCCGGAAGAAGACTGGTTAGCCAGAGACGGGTAAGATTCCTCAAGGGAGGAACAACCTAAGACAGGCCCAGTCACAGGGGCCCCATCAGGTGAGAAACTGGGGATCAACAGAGGTGAGGCTTAAAACCTCTCCCGCCCTGTTTTGAGAGAAATATTCTGCATGCATGGATATTTTATTGCCCTTGTCTAGCTTGGATTATCACATAGTCTACAGTCACACACCCGATCATCTACATTTGCTCTCTTACAACACTTATCTAAGTTTTCTACCTTTATCTTACATCTACCTACCACTTCAGCATTTTATTTAAAATGATAATAATAATAATAATAATAATAATAAAGTGAGAAATGTGGGATCCACATATAAATCAAGTATAAAAATCAAACGAATATTCATATTTCACATGATTGTTTATGGCTCATAATGTGTGATCAAAACTGAAAGTTTCTGTGATGACTGCCCTTTGCACTGTTCACCGTGTAAGAACTTATTCACTATGTAAGAATTTGTTCACCATGTAAGAACTTGTTCATTATACTTTAGAAGATTGGAGACTGTTGAGAATTAGGCTTCGGGTTGATTGAGGATTGTGCATTGAGTCCCCTATACAGAGTTTTATAGTTGGTAACTACCATTTGATCAATAAATAAAATATATGCCCTCTCAAATATATATATTTATTACATCAGCAATTTCTCTGGAAACTGTTGATCTATAAAAAGTGGATCCTAGTATTTAACTTAGTTTTCTTGATTTCACTTGACCATTCAGAAACAGAAGCTCCATGGGGGTACCCACGGATTCAGCCTACCATTTTCCAGTGTCTGAGATGTTCATCCTGAGCCAGGGTGGAAGTCCATGGGGCAGCGTTTGAGCCTCCCGTTCAGTACCATTCTGCTTTATCCCATCTTGTTGTTCATTTTTTGTCCTGGAAATCGCTCACTCTGAGCCTGCCCTGTGAGGCCCAGGCAGCACTCGCAGCTACAGGCTCTGAAAGGTGGAGCCCCTTTCCTACCCTCCCTGCAGTACATACACGTGAGAGGGCCAGAAAGCCCACCCAGAGACAGATACAGATAGCATGAGTGTGCATAATTGCCCCTACACAGGCAGGACAGAGCATCTCATGGCCTACAGGCCCTGTGTGGGCATGGGGCAGTTCTCAGAAGTGGACAGGGCAGGAGGTAGGTGGTCACAGAACACAGGCCATATTGGCTCTGGGTGTTTGTCTGGCACAGAATTCTAAAGTAATTTAAGTGGGTTGCTTTTATTTAAAATACAGATTTCTCCCTTTTTTTGAGAAATTGGAAGGCAAGGAGACCCTGGCAGGACCCACTTCCTCTTGTGGCTGGTTGGCCAGTAGTGGGCCCACCATGTTCCTACCCAAGAGAAAAGGAAGCCTTTTCACTCATAATTTTCAGGAAGAAAATCATCAAGTATGTTACTTTGGTAGATTCAGGTATTGCCAGAAATAAAAGTTTCTACTTCCCTGCCTTTCAGGGGGAGAATCAAGAGACAAGACAACTGGTAAATCATGTCCTGGTCCCAGTAGCTAGCAGCTGACCATGGGCCACCCTAGGGATGGCCGGTGTGCTCCTCGTCTGTGTCCGACCTCGGCTGGCCCTGAGTAGGGCGGCCCACAAACACCTGCCCCGCCCCTGAGCCCACGGAGAAGCACCTCTGAGGAGTCAGCAGGGGTTGGAAATGAGGTTTCCTTTCCACTTTTACATCTGGCAGGTCAGGAAGGTGAGATTTAAATCTGGCCTCTGGGTTAAGTTTATCATTTTATTTTGATTCCCGATATCTCTTTTCATTACATTTACAATGGTACTGCTAAGGTGAATTTTCTCGTCAACACAATCCAGTAACTGACTTTTTAAAAATAAATAAGTGGAACCTTAGGGAAAACAAGTGGAAGATGATGTAGGTGCATGTTGGAGCTTCTGTGGTACTCAGCACACACCTGCGTACCTGGTGTGTCACTGGGACAGAAACCACGTGCACCACCGGTAACTTTGCTTGCTGTTAGAAGGTGTTTTTGGTAGACATGGGAATAGTAGGACTGCATGATTGCTTTCAACCAAATCAGGACTGTGTTGGGTTTTTTATTTTTATTTATATTTGTATTTTATTTATTTTATTTTTTGTAGATAATTATTTTTTATTGAAGGGTAGTTGACACACAGTATTACATTAGTATCAGGTGTACAACACAGTGATTCAACATTTATATACATGATAATTCTAGATACCAGCTATCACCATACAAAGTTGTTATAATATTTTGACTATCTTCCTTATGCTACACATTACATCATAGTTACTTATTTATTTTACAATTGGAAGTCTGTATTTTTTATTTTTTTTTGAGAGGGCACCTCTCACACTTATTGAACAAATGGTTGTTAACAATAAAAATAAAATTCTGTATAGGGGGGTCAGTGCTCAATGCCCAATCATGAATCCACACCAAGCCTAATTTTCGTCAGTGTCCAATCTTCTGAAGCATAACAAACAAGTTCTTACATGCAGAACAAATTCTTACATAGTGAATAAGTTACATGGTGAACAGTACAAGGGCAGTCATCACAGAAACTTTCGGTTTTGCTCATGCATTATGAACTATAAACAATCAGTTCAAATATGAATATTCGTTTGATTTTTATACTTGATTTATAGCTGGATACCACATTTCTCTCCTTATTATTATTATTTTAAATAAAAAGCTGAAGTGGTAGGTTGATGCAAGATAAAGGTAGAGAACAGTTTACTGTTGTAAGAGAGCGAATGAAGATAATCGGGTGTGTGCCTGTAGACTATGTGTTAACAAAAGCTAGACAAGGGCAATAAAATATCCACGGATGCAGAAGATTTCTCTCAGAACAGGGGGGTTGAGGTTCTCAGCCTCACCTCTGTTGATCCCCAATTTCTCACCTGATGGCCCCCCTGCGACTGTGCCTGTCTTAGGTTGTTCCTCCCGTGAGGAATCTTACCCGTCTCTGGCTAACCAGTTATCTTCCGGGGCCATACAGGGAGATGTAAATTTGGTAAGAGAGAGAGAAGCCTTATCGTTTGAAAAGGTTAGCTTTTTACTTCTATGCAGATTTATGCCCTGTGGCTTCTATGCCCAGCATTTGTCTTGAGGTATCTTTAGCACTTGCAGGAATTATGATACTCGGTAAATTTGATATGAGACAGGAATTCTATTTGAGGTTTATAATTAGGAAGGAAGAAGAAATGCTATAGAAGTAGCAGGCAGAAGAAAACATGGGAAGATTGATTATTTCTTTGACATATCTTCTTGTAGTGTAACTTCAGCATGTATAGGTTTTAAACTACTAATTAAATTGCGCAGACACATTAACATAATATGGGTACAGTTACATACCCAAAGCAGACCTATATTTATCAGCCATCTCCAGTGTAACCAAGAAAACCAGTTAGGCACCTTAGGCATTTGTGAAAACTTATCTATGATATGGTGGATATTGTCTAACTGAACTTGAACAGTCTGGGAGAAATCAGACAAATTAAAACAACCCATTCCTGGGGACTGTTCACATCCCATATGTTCATTTAACAGTAAAAAGTCTGTAGTTGTAAGATTTTGGAGTGCTACAACTTGCACTTCTCCTAATTCTTGGTTGAGTTCCAACAAAATAGATCCAGTCAAATTTGTTGTTTTACTGTATGCACAGGCCAGCTTAGATATCTCCTTCTTCATTCCCATGACAATTCCAGGAATTGGTGCAATGAGTGCATCTACACCTGCTTTTTTTTTAATCATTAATCTACACTTACATGATGAACACTTTGTTTACTAGGCTCACCCCTTTACCAGGTCCCCCCTTTACATTCACTGTCCATCAGCGTAGTAAAACGTTATAGAATCACTATTTGTCTTCTCTGTGTTGTCCAGCCCTCCCCTTTCTCCCACCCCCCAATCGATGCTAATCTTAATACCCCCCTTTTACTCCCCCCTTATCCCTCTCTACCCACCCATCCTCCCCATTCCCTCTCCCATTGAAGTGAGTGTTGTGTTGAAGTCTCCTAGAATGAATGCATGGCATTCTATTTCCTCCTCTAGTTCTGTTAATTTTTGTTTCAGGTATGTTGGGGCTCCTGTATTGGGTCCATATAAATTTAAAATGGTTTTGTTCTCTTGATGGACTGAGCCCTTTATCATTATGTAATGTCCTTCTTTGTCTTTTGTTACTTTTTTTATTTAGAAGTCTGTTTTGTCTTATACCAGAATTGCAACACCTGCTTTCTTCTCTCTTTTGTTTGCATGAAATATCTTTTTCCATCACTTGACTTTAAGTCTGTGCATGTCTTTGGGTTTGAGGTGAGTCTCTTGTAAGCAGCATATGGATGGATCTTGCTTTTTTATCCATTCTATTACTCTGTGTCTTTTGATTGGTGCATTCAGTCCATTTACATTTAGGGTGATTATTGAAAGGTATGAATTTATTGAATTGCAGGCTTTAAGCTGTGGCTACCAAAGGTTTAGGGTTACCTTCTTTACTATCTTACTGTCTACCTTAACTCGCTTGTTGAGCTATTATAAAAGTGGTCTGATGATTCTTTATTTCTCTCCCTTCTTATTCCTCCTCCTCCCTTCTTCATATGTTGGGTGTTTTGTTCTGTGCTCCTTTTAGGAGTGCTCCCATCTAGAGCAGTCCCTGTAGGATGCCCTGAAGAGGTGGTTTGTGGGAGGCAAATTCCCTCAACTTTTGCTTGTCTTGGAATTGTTTAATCCTTTCTTCATATTTAAATGATATTTGTGCTGGATTCAGTAGTCTTGGTTCGAGGCCCTTCTGTTTCATTGCATTAAGTGTATCATGCCATTCTCTTCTGGCCTGTAGGGTTTCTGTTGAGAAGTCTGATGATAGCGTGATGGGTTTTCCTTTGTACTTAAACTTTTTTTTCTCTCTGTCTGCCATTAATTCTTTGTCCTTGTCTTTGATCTTTGCCATTTTAATTATTATGTGTCTTGGTGTTGCCCTCTTTGCATCCATTGTCATGGGAGTTCTGTGTACCTCTGTGGTCTGAGAAGCGATTTCTTCCCCTAGTTTGGGGAAGTTTTCTTCAATTATTTCTTCAAAGACACTTTCTCTCCCTTTTTCTGTCTCTTCTCCTTCTGGTATTCCTATAATGCCTATATTATTCCTTTTGATTGGTCACTCAGCTCTCTTAAAATTCTTTCATTCCTGGAGATCCTTTTATCTCTCTCTGCATCAGCTTCTCTCTGTTCCTGTTCTCTGTTTTCTAGTCCATTAATGGTCTCTTGCATCTCGTCCATTCTGTTTTGAAGTCCTTCCAGAGCTTTTTTTATTTCTGTATTCTCCTTCTGTAGTTCTTGCATATTTCTCTGCAAGTCCACCAGCATGGTTATGACTTTTGTTTTAAATTCTTTTCAGGAAGACTGGCTAAATCTATCTCCCCAGGTTCCTTCTCAGGGGAAGATGTAGCAGTTGCCAAAGCTGTCTGGGTTAGTCTTGTCTGAATCATGTTTTCTTGCCTTTTCATGTTGACAGGTGCTATTGACTGTCAGCTGGGAGGGCCAAACTTTTCACATGCTACTGGCCTTTCTTTACTTGGACAACTGCGACCCCTAGTGGCTTGTGCTGGGTAATTGCGTGTAGACTGGTTCTTTGTGTCTTGCCTGGCCAGAATGGAGGAACTTCCCTTTCTGTGGGCCTTTTGCCTTAGGCTGCTTCTATGCTTTCACAGCGCCCAGAGGGGTAATGGACGGGGGGCTGTTTGGTGGTTTACCTCTGTGAGGTGTCTCAGAGCTGCTGCCCAGGGGGTTAGTGCGCCTGGATTTCCCTGTACATTCCATCTGCTGGGCGGTGGCCTGTGTTGTTTCCATCCAGCTGTTAAGTACCTGTCCCTTTAAGACTTTCATAAAGCCCCCGCTTTTTTTGTCACAGGTGCATCAGCTTTAGCATGTCCTCAGAGGTCTTGCTGCCCTGTTTCCCTAGTTTCCAGAGATCCCGTGCATGCACTGTCTCTGTGCTCTGGTGTGGGTGGCTGGAGCTGTGTGTTCAGAAGTCTTGGGCTCCGTCTCCCTCCCGCTCTTCCTATTCTTCTCCCGCTGGGAGCTGGGGGGAGGTGCACTCGGGTCCTGCTGGGCTGGGGCTTCTACCTTACCCCTTTCACCAGGCACTGGGTTCTCGCTGGTGTAGTTGTAGTCTGGCTGTTGTCCTGTGTCTGCTGGTCTGTCTTTTAGGATTAACTGTATTTGCTGTATTTTCAAAAATATATATGTTATTGGGAGGAGATTCCCAATGTCCTACTCATGCTGCCATGTTGCCTCCATGCTGCAGTTTTATTTTCTGTAGCTCCCTGAGCATGCTCCTGATTTTATTTTGAGATCTCTTTCTCAGGAAGATTGATTTGAGTGTAGTTACCAGGTTCCTTTGAAGGTTCATCTTTGTAGGTGGCGCCCTCTAGCTCCCAGAAGCTTTACTCTCTGGAGATGTTCAGCCTTTGGGGGGATGGCAGGCGTCCCAGGGGTGTGGTGCCAGTGCCCAACCCGCCGGAATGAAAGAGGACTTTCCTGCTTCCCGGCCACAGTGCCTGTCTCCACTCCCAGGGCCAGTTTGTGTAGCAGGCAGGGAGAAGCTGCCATAGGTGGGGGCGGCCGTTTTGCAGGCTGGTCCCGGCAGGGATGCAGGCCGTGTACCAGTCACATGACGGTAAGGGGCCTCAGAAATGAAAGGCCAGCCAGGGGGATGGAGAGCCTGGAGCTCCTGAAAGCTCACCCGCCTGCCGGGCTGAGTGCACCCAGGCAGTTTGGCGCAACTGTCCTTTATCCTGAGTGGCAAGCCCTGTGGAAGTTTTGCCCCTTTAGAAGTTCTCTTGCTGTTAGGAAGTCTCACAGACTGTCCGCCTTTCTTTTGTCCCACATCGGCTGGATGTGGATCCCTGTGTTGTCCCACAAGTGGCTGGAAACTCGTCTCTCGAAGTCTCCTGCCTGTCTTTGCATTCCAACCCCACTGGTCCTCCAGAGAGCAGCACGTTTATGGTAGGTTCGTGCTTCCAGAGCACATATCCAGGACTGTATGTCACACTTCTCCTTGAGGTGACAGCCTGGCGCAGCAGCTTTCTTCCCTGCTGCTCTTCCAGGATTTGGTGTAGTTGTTCTCTTTCCATATTGTATGTATGTATGTGGTTTTCGTTTTGGTAGGAGGATTCTGCCTCCCCTCTCACGTGAGCCGCCATCTTTAAACCCATCAGCACATCTATTTTTTTTTTTGCAGTTTCACTTCTCTAGGGTACCTGTCACCACCCCCTCAATTTGTAGTTGGTCTTCGCCCTTTGATCTCAAGTGAGTCTCCTGTAATGGAGCACGTAGGTGGTCTTGTGTTTCCATCCCTTCTTTTATCCCTGGGTCTTTTGATTGGAGCACTCAGAGCCTGTCCTTTTATTCTGACAATTGAGTGCTGTGTACTGATTACACTTAAATAATTTTTTTGTTATCATTAATCTACAATCACACAAAGAACATTATGATCACCAAGTACACCAAGTCCCCCTCAAAAACCCCGTTAGAGTCGCTGTCCATCAGCGTAGCTGAATGCTGTTGACCCCTTCACCTTGTCCCCCACCACACACCCCGTTAGAGTTGCTGTCCATCAGCGTGTAGTAAGATGTTGTGTAATCTCTACTTTTCTTCTCTGTGTTGTACAGCCCTCCCCATGATCCCATCACGCCATACATTTTACATGCTTATCCTAATGCCCCCATTCAT
The DNA here is from genome assembly GCF_030020395.1 of Manis pentadactyla. Lineage (NCBI taxonomy): Eukaryota > Metazoa > Chordata > Mammalia > Pholidota > Manidae > Manis > Manis pentadactyla. Next base: position 456,394 of record NW_026644705.1, read on the forward strand.
TTCTCCCCGCCCTTATCCCTCACTTCCCACCCACCCTGCCCAGTCCCTATCCCTTTGGTAACTGTTAGTAAACTCTCGGGTTCTGTGAGTCTGCTGCTGTTTTTTCCTTCAGTGTTTCTTTGTTGTTATACTCCACACATGATTGAAATCATTTGGTACTTGTCTTTCTCTGCCTGGCCTATTTCACTAAGCATAATACCCTCTAGCTCCATCCACGTTGTTGCAAATGGTAGGATTTGTTTTCTTCTTACTGCTGCTTACTGCACTTTTTAAACTGGATTTCTGTCTTCTCTTTGGTCTGTAGTTTCGCTCTGTGCTTTCACCATTGCTCTCCTTGTTATGAACAATAGCTTTGTGTTAATCGACATGTACCTATATCTATCTATCCATCTTTCTGTCTATCTATCTACGTATATAACTGTCTATCAATCATTCAATCATCTTTTTGTATGCCCATCTTACCTTGTGTACAGAAGAGTTAACAACATAGATATTGTCACTTCCCTACATTATGCTTCCAAAAATCTTGCAAGGTAAGTAGGCCATAGGGAGAGCACGGGGTTCACCAAGACACTTGCAGGTCAAGTCAACCGCGTGTACATACAAAACCAGTAAATGGTGGTACAGGGACTTGAGCCTGTGTCTCTGTACTCTTTTATCTTCTTCTCACGTGCTGACTGTATTTAGACACATTCATTGACTAAGTGCTCCCTGAAGACCCCAAGTAATTTTCCTCTGGGCCTCTTGTCCACAGAAAGTAAACTTGGTGCTTTGCTCACCACCATCTTTGAGGGACATCAGCGTGATTACCGCTGATAGGAGGGAGGGACAAATAAAAAGGAACACCAATTTCTAAACAGGTGCAGTTGGGATCAAAGAATGGGTTGTGGAGTGACTTGTTTATTTGAGTGTCCAAACTTCCCTCTTTATCTGGTTATTACTTCTTTACATTCGTGAACGTCATAAAACCCACTGATTTCAAAGGCCCAGACGCATATTATTACAGCAATTCAGTTGTTGAGGTGAGAGAAAATGAGGAGGATGTTCTTGCACCACTAAATCTATGGCTGGGCACTGCTGAAACCAAACAAAAAGAATTCACGGTGGCCTGATAGGGCTATTTCCTACTGACTGACTCTGGGAACTCAAACAGAATCCATTTGTTTCACTGTTTGTTTTTCACTTTCACTGTGTAGGGTACCAGTCCCCACCCCTTTGGCTTGTATTTTGTCTGTATCCTTGGATCTCAAGTGAGTCTCCTGTAAGGGAGCACATAGCTGGTGTTTTCTTTGGAGCACTCAAAGCCTGTCCTTTCATTCTGATGATTTAGAGCAGTGCCCTTATTGCAAATAAAAAATGTTTTTTGTTATCATTAATGTACAATCACGTGAAGAACAGTATGTTTACGCTCGTCCCATCTTCACCAATTCCCCACCAAAAACCTCTTACAGATTCTCTCCTTCAGCATAGATGTATGCTGTAGACCCTTTCAACATGTCCCCCCCCACACACCCTGTTACAGTCGCTTTCCATCAGCGTTTAGTAAGATGCTGTAGAATCTCTACTTGTCTTCTCTGTATTGTACAGCCCTCCCCATACCCCCTGAGCACACGCATTATACATGCTAAACGTAATGTCCCTTTTCTTTCTCCCCACCCTTATCCCTCCCTTTCCACCCACCATGTCCAGTCCCTTTCTCTTTGGTAACTGTTAGTCCACTCTCGGGTTCTGTGAGTCTGCTGCTGTTTTTTTCCTTCAGTTTTTCTTTGTTGTTATACTCCACACATGAGTGAAATCATTTGGTACTTGTCTTACTCCACCTGGCCTATTTCACTGAGCATACTACCATCTTGCTCCATCCGCATCAATACAAATGGTAGGAATTATTTTCTTCTTATGGCTGCTTACTGTCTTTTTAAACTAGATTTCATTTTCGTTTTTGTCTGTAGTTTCGCTATGTGCTTTCACCATTGATAACCCGGTTATGAGCAATAACTTTGTGTTAATCGATATGTATCTGAATCTATCTATCTGTCTGTCTGTCTCTCTCTCTATTTATCAATCTATCTATCTATCCTTCTATCTTCCTATCTATCTATCTATTTATCTTCCTTTCATCTATCTATCACGTCTATCATCTATCTATCATCTGTCATCTATCTATCTATCTATCTATGAATCACTCATCTTTTTGTCCTCCCATTTATACTTATGTACAGAACAGTCAACAACATCGCCTATGTCACTTCCCTATATTATGTTTCCAAAAATCTTGCAAAGTAACTAGGCCGTAGGGAGAGTACTAGGTTCACTGAGACACTTGCAGGACGAGTCAGCCGAGTGTGCTTACAAAACCAGTAAATTGTGGTGCAGGGACTTGAACCCGTATCTCTGTACTCTGTCCTCTTTTACCTCCTTCTCGCTTGCTGACTGTATTTAGCCACATTCATTGACTAAGTGCTCCTTGAAGACCACAAGTATCCTTCTTCTGGGCCTGTTGTAGACAGAAAAGTAAACGTGGTACTTTGCTTACCAACGTGTTTGAGGGACATCGGTGTGATCACTGCTGATAGGAGGAGGGAAAATTAAAAATGAACACCAACTTCTAGACAGAAGCAGTTGGGAGCAAAGAGTGTTCTGAGGAGTGACGTGTTTATTTGAGTGTCTAAACTTCCCTCTGTATGTGGTTATTACATCTTTCCATTCGTGAACATCATAAAACCCTCTGATTTCAAAGGCCCAGATGCATATTATTACAGCAATTTAGTTTTTGAGGTGAGAGAAAATGGGAAGGATGTTGCTTCACCACTAAATTTATGGCTGGGCACTGCTGAAACGAAGGAAAAGAATTCACGTTGGCCAGATAGGGCTATTTTCTACTGACTGTCTGCGGTGACTCAAACAGAATCCATTGGTTTGTTTGTTTGTTTCTCAGTTTCACTTGTGAAGGGTACCTGTCCACGCTTCTTCAGCTTTTAGTTTGTCTGTGTCCTTGGATCTTAAGTGAGTCTCCTGTAAGGGAGCACATAGATGGTCTTGAGTGAAAGATAGCTTTGTTTAGTATGATGCTTTCTTATCTATCTTCCTACCTATCTCTTTAACTATCTATATAATCTATCTACCTATCTATCTATCTGTCATCTATCTATCTATGATCTATCATCTACCTACTATCATCTGTGTATCTATCTGATTAATCTATCATCTATATGTATGTATATCAATCCAATCCATATATCAATCATCTGTCTGTTTATCTGTTTTCTCACTTTTGTCAACGTTCTTTCACTAGGTGCACTTTGATTCCTCTATGTCCTTCTCAGTCTCAATTCCTTGTGTTTGTTTATGTGAGTTAGCTGTGTGTTTGGGACTTGAGAGGATTGGCCTTGGGTGGGAACTTCTCCTGCGTAGGTGGCACGAGACTCCTGGGTTTGGATGGTGTGGTTGGCGGGCTACGCTCTTCAACCTGTGCATGACAGGGCACTCCGGCTGCTCTGCCTGTGCCATTCCTGCTGTGGCGGCTGCGTGAGCTGCCGAGCATATCCGATGCCCCACGCAGGGATCACAATGGCTGGCCTGCGTGTTCCAGGGCATGTGCATGCCCAGTAGTAGGTCTTCATTCCTGTGCACCGATGTCACCTCGGAGGCCCTGCTTGGTGACCCATCTCCAGAGAGCATGCGTGTAGTCACCGTTTAAGTGAACTGCCTATTGGTGACATGCAGGGCTCCTGTGGGCTTGTGGCCCATGGGCTTGCTGAGGTGGCAGCCCAGCTAGCTTGTGGGGAAACTGCTCCCCTCTGCTGTCAAGGTGGAGGTAGAGTTTCAGTGCATTTAGGCATTTAGATGTGAGTGAGGTCTATCTGAAATGAAATAGTAGCGTTGAGAGCTATGTTTCTGTTCATATGAAAAGGGTACTGATTATAAAGAGTTGGGTGATGGTGGCAGGAATTCTAGGAATGTTTATGTCCCCGCACTTATTTAATTTCTGTTAAGGGAGGTGATTCTGAAGTAACTTTTTACTAACGGATGAAGGTGATGTATAAGGTCATCCCACGTCAGCCATAGTGAGATGAAGTGGTGTAGTAGAATTAAATCCTGTACACCTTGGCCTGATGCATAGGAGACACACCGAGGGTGTTCTTTGCTGCTCTCCTCTTCTCGCTATTTACCTTAACTAACTTGACGGTTCAGAGTGGTCCCAGCAACATTTCCAGCAAGATCTTTCTAAAATCGCATAGAAACACTTGGCAAAGATATCCCCAGAGTCTAGTGGAAAAATTTTATTCTTTCTGGTCATAGTTTGCAAGATGTTTGCCCTATTCTGCGTTCTTTTGTTACTTTTGATACTCCTGTGATAGTACACCTATAGGGGCAGTGGTGTACACACACACAAGCACACTCACAGACACATATACACGGCTGAGAGTTAACGGAGACCCAAGTTATTGGAAACTGCAGCCCACACTTTAAAAAAGAAACGTGCATAAGTTGTGCACCTGGTGTTCCCCCCAAAGGGAGCAGACTTCAAAGTGCTGACATGGTTAAACACAGATACCTATGCAGGCACCTAAGCACAGATATCTATGCATAGGCTCTCTCCATCCGTCATCTCATTGCATCTCTGCTTACCTACATATCTATGTTAGTCTACTCAAGCTGATAACCAGAGTGTCATTGAGTGGGGGCTTAATCGATAGACACTGATTTCTCGCAATTCTGTAAGCAGAAGTCCTAGATCAAGTCAGGTTCAGTTCCTGGTGAGGTCCCTTCTTCTGGCTTGCATATGGCTGCATCCCTGCTGTGTCCTCACAGGGTCGAGTGAGAAAGCTCTGTCCTCTGTTCCTCTAAATAGCACTGATTGCATAATGTCAGCTCCACCCACACCCTCATGATATCTTCCAAACCTAATTACCTCCAAAGGCCTCACCTCCCAATACCATGACAGTGGGGGTTAGGGCTTCAACCCTGAATGAGTTCAAATATGAACTTGTGTGTGTGTGTGTGTTTGTGTGTGTGTGGTGGTGGTGGGGTGTTAGGAGGAGCGAAAGATTGTGAGGTGAGGGCCCATAAATTCAGTTCATAACTCTGTATCTATATATCCTCTATTTGTCTAATCTAACCTACCTATATCATCTATCCTATCTAGTCTATCATCTTTCATCTTTATATATCTTATCTATCTGTCATCTCTGTCAATCTAATCTATGAATATCTAACATCTGTCTAATGTATCTATTTCCAATCAATCTATCACATGTCATCTGTCTGTCATCTACCTTTCGTCATCATTTTGTCTACCCATCTCCTTATGTACAGAACAGTGTAAGATAAATTCTAGCTGAAATAAGAAGGTGAAGAGAGGCAACAAAGGGCCCGGTAGTTTATTTGAACGCAAATACCTGGGCAAGATTTCCCCAGTCTATAGCAATTAAGGCTGGGGAGTTCACACATAAGTAGACAGGCAGCAAGATTTTAAAGAAGGTAGGGGGAGGCAGAGCTAAAGATTTACAGCAGCATGAGGATTTGCTAGCCCAAAGCATATTTTTCAGGTTGGGAGGGGGCAACTGCCAAGAACTTGGGCACATAATCAGTGTCCCATGTGGGAGGAGGCAGCAGCCGGAGACATTGGCACATCATCAGTGTCCGATGTGCTTGCTCCTCCCATCAGTAACCCCAGCCTTACACACAGTTAACAACATGGCTATCTATTATGGCTATCTATCTATCTATCCATCTATCTATCTATCCATCTATCTATCTATTCGATCTATCTATACCTATCATCTATCCTATCTAATCTGTCATCTATCTGTCTATCTGTCCTATCTATCAATATCTTTTTTTCTACCCATCTATCCATATGCACAGAACAGTTCACAAGATGGTTTATATGTCATTTCCCTACTTATGTTTCCAAAAGCCTGCAAGGTAACTAGGACTTAGAGACAGACAGCACTGGGTTCACTGAGACATTTGCACATCGTATCAACAGCATGTGACTACAAAACTAGTAAATGGTGGTGCAAGGACTTCAACCCATATCTCTGTCCCAGGTCTTCTTTTCCCACCTTTTTGACAGTATTCTAGCCGCATTTGTTGACTGACTGCTCCCTGAAGACCACAAGCATCCTTCCTCTTGACTTTTTCAGTAATTTATCCCATTGTATGGAATGCTTTACGCTCAGATACCTGCTTCTGTCACCTCCTTCTAGACTGTTCAAGTCCCACCTCCCTGGTGAGGCTTACCCTGCCCACTGTTTATTTTGAAAGCCCTGCTTCTCTCTGCCTATAAACTCAGTCCTCCATATCCTGCTTTTTATTCTTCATAGTGTTTGTTACTGGCTTAGCTACCAGAGAACTTACAGATGTTTATAGTCTCTTTCCTCCCCTCCAACTAGAACGTGGTCTTCACAGGTTGATAATTCTGCGTGTATTAAGTCTGGTGGAGACCCTGCAGACTCTAGGATCAGCGAGAAGTGGGCACAGTTGTAACTCAAAGTGGTTTGACATGTTAGCAGTATAGGTTAGAGTCAGGCCAGGCAGTTATTAAGGAGGGCCTTTTCTGATATTACTAAGCTACTTGATAAATTCAAAGCTTAAAATTTCAATTATCACACAGCAGTGAGAAACAATTCCTTCTGTCATTCCTCCAGCCTCGAGGACCTGGATGCCAAATCCAATCTCTCAATGGGAAGTGGGAATGTGTGAGGAAGATCGGCCAAAGTCTTAAGTTATACAAGGCACACACATACAGAATTAAGCATGTTTAAAAACCAAAATGATAAGAGTGGTTTCCTGTGTCACAGCCAGGATTCCCTAGCCTCCAGTGATCTCAGAGCAGTGGGAGAGGAGAGGGAAAGGGCCACATAAGCCAACCGGGTCTCCTTCCTCTGGGCTTGCCTCCCCCTGGGTTGTCATCCATTAAACGCTCAGCACGCAGACCTCACGGTGAGCACGCACAGTCATAAAACGCGGCTACTTCCACATCCCAGTCACTGGGGCATGGAACATGTTGCATATTTAAGTGTGGCTCAGAACATTATCACTCATGTATGTATGTTCTTCCACTGTCCCCTTGTCAAAGAGTAAACAGAGCAGAGGCATACTAGCAAGAGCAGGGTTTAGTGTGAGTATATAATATACACACATATTGTGGGAAAGATTTTGTTAAATAAATAGGAGGACATAGGCCTTGTCTGGAGCCAGGGGAGATCTGTAGGTGCCATTGGCAAGGTCTGTGGCGTGTCCACCGGGTCAGAGGCCGATTTAGGTGTATGGCCGAGTTATTCGGCTGTGCCTCCCATGGCATCGTATGGGTCCAGGTCTGACCGTATGATGACCGCCCACGTGGTGTTTTTCTCAGGTGCAAAGGAGGCCAGCGGTAGTGATGCCCATGGCCTAGTGTGGGTCCCGGTGGGGACCAGAAGATGACGGCTAGTGATGGTGGCTTCGTGTCCATTGGCTTGTATAGAGAGATTGAGTGAGCTTTCGTGACAGCATTTGTGCTGCCCACTGCGTCATCTGGGGCACGGGGGATAGAGTAGGTGCCTTTCCCCATGGTGGTGGAATGCCATTGGGTCCTAGTCCGACTTGCGGGTAGGACCGAGGCCATCGTCTGTGCCTCCCACAGCACCCTGTGGGTCCAGGGGAGCCGGGAGGATGACTCCCCATCCTGTGGGTGTCTGAGGTGCGCAGGACGATGGCGGTGCAGCTACCCACGGAATCGTGTGGAACTGGGGGGTGACCGGAAGATGACAGCCATTGAGGGAGGTGTTGTGTCACATCGGCTCATCCTGAGCATCAGTGTCAGCGTTCGGGCAGGCGCTTGTGCTGCCTTGTGCTTTGTCTGGGACCGGAGGGAAGTTGTATGTGCCTTTCCTGAGGGCAGTGGAGTGCCCATCCGGTCAGAGGCTGACTTACAGGTAGGGCCGAGGTAGTTTTCTGTGCTTCCCATGGCATCATATGGGGCCAGGGGAGACCAGACGATGACCGCTCATGCGGTAGTTGTCTAAGGTGCACAGGTGGCCAGAGGTTTTTCTGCCTACGGTCCCTTGCAGAGCCGTTGCCAACGGAGGATGAAGGCTATCGAGGGTGTTGTCGTGTGAATGTGCTTACCTTGAGCGTCATTGCCGGCCCTTGGGCCGAAGGTGGAGCTTCCCACGGCCTCATGTGTGGTCAGGGGCTAATGGAAGATGACGGCCATCGAGGATGGTATCATGTCCATCGGCTCGTTTTGAGCATCAGCCTTCAGAATGGCGCCTGGGTAGCCCACGGACTTGTCCAAGGCCAGAGGGCAGTTGTAGGTGCCTCTCCCGAAAGCGGTGGCTTGCAGATCGGGTCATCGTCTGCCTTGCGGGGAGAGCCGAGGCCATCATCTGTGCCTCCCATGGCATCGTATGGGGCCAGGGAAGACCAGATGAAGACCGCCCACGTGGTGGTCGTCTGAGGCCCACAGGAGGCCGGCGGTGGTGCTGCCCATGGTCTCGTGCGGTGCCTAGGGGAACCGGAAGACGATGGCTAGCAGTGGTGTAGTCGTGTCTATCGGCTTGTCCAGAGCATCAGAGCCAGCCATCGGGCCGGTGCTTGTGCTGCAAAAGGCCTGGTCTTTTGACTGACTCTGTATGGCGGTTTTGCAGAGATAGTACACCTCGAGGCGGGCTGGTAGTGGTTCCCATGTGCCCTGGAGAGGAGGAGCTCGTCTGGGTGGTCTCTCTCCAGCCGTCTGCTGGGAGCCTAGGATGGTCAAGAGGCTCAGGACTGCTCCAAGTGGTAGAGGGATCTCTGCTGGTTAAAGTGGGAAAAGCCAGCTGCTAAAGGCACAGGATCCCGGTGGAACAGCCTGTGACACGGGCAACGGGCATGTGCATGGTTCTCCCTGGCAGGAGGGATAGGGAGCAGCTCCCCGAGGACCGGAAGTATCGGCGGGCAAAGAAGTTGGTGCTGGGGAGGTGGCCGGCGGGGTGGGGTACGATCCTAAGGAAGGAGGAAACAGTCCACACGGAAAAACGGTTTGTGGTGTGTGCCAAACGATCTGAAGAAAGGGTCTGAATCTAGGGAGAGGGTCTCCTTTGCCACTAACTCTTTCTCAGGCCAAGCACGCACTGAGCTGCCCTGGTAGGGCTTGCCTGGTATGTATGTCAGCCAGGGGATGCATTACAAAGAGCCCTGGGCTGCTGTGATGTCACCCAGGGGCTGCTGCACAACGCCCCCATTGCCTTAAGCACACTGGCCACACCCAGAGGAGACACTGGGCCAAAGCCACGGTGCGTCCCCAAGGCGAACCCCAGAAGAATCCCTAGCCCCCGGAATTGCCCGCTGAGGGAAGTGCAGGTGTTCGGACCAACGAGGCCACCATGTGGACAGTCGAGGGCTGCAGTGCCCGTGTCTGTCAGAACTCAGCCTACCCGGTTGCCAGCTCTGCATGGGCTTAGCACCCGGGGTGTTGCGGGCGGCAAGCTCCTTGCCTCCACCACTCCCCCTTGCTCGCGGTGAGCATGTCCTGAACACAGCCCGGCATGGAGCCACCAAGAGGCTGCCCGGGGCACGGCCCACCCTTTCCCGAGCTTTCCCTGCTTCTCTGGGACACCTGGAGCCAGGCAAGCCTTCTCGGCCATGGCCAGCCATGTGGCTGACTTCTGAGGAAGGAGCAGACTCCATAACTTGCCTTTCTATCTAGCGGGCAGGTTCTTTCTTTGCTTCTCACAGAAAGCGTAGGTCGGGGACCAACGGGTCTCAGCATAGACACATCCCGCATTCTGACTGGGCCTGGCCGCCCAGATTTTCTCTCTGATCTAGTTTTGGGGGCCTGTGTCTCGTACGTAAATAACACAACACAGAAAACTGGGAAACACTTTTATTTTTAAAATACTTCTCCTTTTGACTCTTGGTCTTGATGGCATCGTTCTTCTTGCCCGTCAGCCAAGCTGGAAGTTTGTGGGGCAACCTTGCCTCCTCTCAGTAGTCAGCCTGTCCATTTCCGATCCTGACTGTTCATCCTTTATGTTATAACCTATGAAATTCATGTCCCGTGTCAGTAACCCTGCTTCTAGTTCTCAGGTCTTTCCTTTTGGACCTAAGCCCTGCTTGCTCACTGCTTCACTGTGGAAGCACTGACGTTGTTACAGAATAAAATGTGAAATTCTCCAGCCCCAACTCAGGGTCAGGTCTTCACATTGTCTACATTTCCATCCCTATGAGACAACCTCCCTGCTCCTTGAAAAGATCCTGTCTCGTGTCTTTTAGCCTCTGAATTATTTCCTCTGGGGGTTTCCACCTCTTGCCTCTGGTTTTTAAGACATTTCACCCCAGCAGAAGAACATGGATCGTTGAAGACCCACCTCTCTATTCAAATCCTCTTGGAGGCTTCCAGTGCACTCTCACTTGCGTGCCCTCCTCTCCGATCTCCGTCCTTGGTGAGAACCTCCCTTATCAAATGTGAGTCTGTCAGCTCGTGCACATCACTTCTCGGGTCACGGGATCTGTTGAACAGTGGTGACAGTGAATGACTGTACTCAGCTTCAAAGCTCAGCTGCCCGTTCAGTTGTACCTGGTGCTGATCGCACGCCCACCAACCGTTCGTTATGTTCCAAACCATGCGGAACATAAATGTGGGCGAGATGCCACTGATGACCCCTCAGTCCCCACTGTGTATGCCTCTGGGTGCTTAGGGAGAGGCTCGGCGAGCCAAGCCAACGAACTTATCTTTAACGGCGATGAGCGCAGAGCGTGTGGGGCAGGCCCCAGCTACTGCTACTGCTGCTGCTGCTGTGAAAACTCCTCTCTCTGGCCCAGTGGGGTAAGATTCCAGATCTCTTCTTGTTCTTTGCCTGTGCTTTCTCCGTAGTGGTGTAGTTTTGTTGTATGGGGGCGGCTCCTTTCGCGTCTCTGATGGAATTAAGTATGGGTCTCGGAAGTCCCTTGTGTCAGTTTTCATTGTACAGTACCATCTTGTATTTCTACGTCTTTGGGTTTTCTCCCACTGCTACTGCTTTTCCTCTGGGAGGACCTGTACCACAGGCCTGTATTAGACAGAAGAGTAAACTTGGTGCTTTCCTCACCACCATGTTTGAGGGACATCGGCATCACTGCTGATATTAGGAGGGACAGGTAAATAGGAACACCGAGTTCTAGATGGGAGCAGTTGGGAGCAAAGAGTGTGTTGTGGAGTGATGTGTTCGGTTGAGCATCCAAACTTCCCTCGGTATCTGGTTATTGCTTCTTTACATTCGTAAACATCATAAAATCCACTGATTTCAAAAGCCCAGATGCATATTATTACAGCAATTCAGTTGTTGAGGTGAGAAAAAATGAGAAGGGCATTGCTATACCACTGAATCTATGCCTGGGCACGACCAAAACCAAACAGAAAGCATCCACGGTGGCAGGAAGGGATATTTTCTCCTGACTCTTTCTCTGGGCAGTCAACAGAATCACTTTTTTTTGTTGTTGTTGTCAGTAATGTACAATTACATGAGCAACATTATGGTTACTAGTCTCCCTCTGCCTCCCCCTCCCCCCCATTATCAAGTTCACTCTCCGCACCCCATTACAGTCGCTGTCCATCGATGTAGTAAGATGCTATAGAATCACTACCTGTTTTCTGTGTGTTATACTGCAATCCCCGTGGCCCTACACCCCCTACATTATGTGTGCAGATCGTAATGCCCCCTTTACCCCCTTATCCCTCCCATCCCACCCATCCTCATATGTCCCTTTCCGTTTGGTACCTGTTAGTCCATTCTTTGGTTCTGTGATTCTGCTGCTGTTTTGTTCCTTCCCGTTTTCCTTTGTTCACATACCTCACAGAGGAGTGAAATCCTTGGATACTTTTCTTTCTCCACCTGGCTTATTTCACTGAGCATAACACCCTCTAGCTCTGTCTGTGTTGTTGCAAATGGTGGTAGGATTTGTTTTCTTCTTATGGCTGAATAATATTCCATAGTGTGTATGTACCACCTCTTCTTTATCCATTCATTTCCGGATGGACACTTAGGTTGCATCCATTTCTTGGCTATTGTAAGAGTGCTGTGATCAACATAGGGGTGCATCTGTCTCTTTCAAACTGGGCCCCTGCAATCTTAGGATAAATTCCTAGGAAAGGATTTCCTTTGTCAAATGGTATTTCTGTTCTTTGGTTTTTTGTTGAATCTCCATACTGCTTTCCACAATGGTTGAGCTGACGGACATTCCCACCAGCAGTGTAGGAGGTTTCCCCTTTCTCCACACCTTTGCCGACATCTGCTGTTTTCTGTATTTTGTTTGGTGGCCATCCTAACTGGTGTTAGGTGATACCCCATTGTGGTTTTAATGTGTATTTCTCTTATGGTTAGCGATGTGGAACGTCTTTTCATGTGCCTGTCGGCCACCTGAAATTGCTTCTGTGGAGAAGTGTCTGTTCAGATCCTCTGCCCATTTTGTAATTGGATTCATTTTCTTTTTGTGTGTTGGGGTTCTTGAGCTCTTGATACATATTTTGGATGGCAACACCTTATCAAATATGTCATCAGTGTGTATATTCTCCCATACTGAAGGACGTCTTTTGATTCTACTAATGGTGGTCAAACAGAATCTTACTGAACCCAACACCACTTCATTCCAGCTCTGAGTAATTTTATTTTCTTTCCAGAACACCAACCAGCCGAGAAAACTGGAACAAAGTGGAGAAGCTCTGATGCAGGAACATGTAGCGTAAAACTGAGAGGTGAGGTGTTGTGGAGAATCGTAGGTTGTATCTTTCCATGTGCTGCTTTCAAATGTCATAGGGAAAAAAGATTGCCAAGGAGATGAAGCCCGGGGTGTTGACATCACCTGTTATCGGTGGAGCCACGTAGCCTCTAGCCATTGATTTGAAAGCTACCATGCGGCATTGTAGCCTTTCCTGCAGAGTTATATGGGCGACATCCCCCGTTTGCAGTTCAGTCAGTGCGCGTGTGGGATTGTCCTGGCACCGGAAGTGGTGGACCCGAGAGCTGTGCCATTCCTGCTGGTCTGTCGCAGCACCTCTCTTGGAACAGGGCCTCAGGAGCGCTCACAGGAGAGCGAGAGTGAGAGAGAATTGCGCTCAAGAAACAGGGACAGTTTTATTTACTGTAGGTCCCTAAGCATGCTCCTGATGTTTATTTTGAGATCTCTTTTTCAGGAAGATTGATTGGAGTCCAGTTACCAGGTTCATTTGAAGGTTCATATTTGTAGGTGGTGTCCTCTAGCTCCCAGAAGCTTTAATCTCTGGAGATGCTCAGCCCTTGGGGTGTGGTCCAGGTCACAGGGGAGCGGTGCCGGTGCCCACACCCATCAAGAGGAAAGAGGTCTTTCCTGCTTCCCTGCCGCATTGCCGGTCTCCACTGCCAGTGCCAGTTTGCTGAGCATGCAGGGAGAAGTTGCCATAGCTGGGGTCAGCCGTTTTGCAGGCCGGTCCCAGTGGGGAGGCAGGCCGTGTACCAGTCACAGCACAGTAAGGGGCCTCAGAGCTGCTAGGACAGTCAGGGGGATGGAGCGCCCATAGCTCCTGAAAGCTCCCCTGCCTTCCGTACAGAGTGTATTGTGGCCAGATAGGGATATTTTCTACTGACTGTCTCTGGGGACTCAAACAGAATCGATTTGTTTATTTGTTTTTCTGTTTCAGTTGTGTAGGTTACCTGTCCCAACCCCTTCGGATTGTAGTTTGTCTGTGTCTTTGGATCTCAAGTGATTCTCCTGTAAGGGAGCACATAGGTGCTCTTGAGTTTTCATCCCTTCTTTTAACCCTGTATGTTTTGTTTGGAATACGCAAAGCCTGTCCTTTTATTCTGATGATTCAGCGCTGTGCCCTTATTGCACTTAATAAATTTCTTTTCTTATCATTAATCTACAATCATGTGAAGAACATTATGTTTACTAGGCTCCCCCCTTCACCAAGACTGACAAAAAACCTCTTACAGTCTCTGTCCATCAGCATAGTTCTTTGCTCTAGACCCCTTCACCATGTCCCTCCCCACACACCCCATTACAGTCGCTGTCCATCAGCGTGTAGTAAGATGCTGTACAATGTCTACTTGTCTTTGTGTTGTACAGCTCTCCCTTTGCCCCCCGACCCCACGCATTTTACGTGCTAATCCTAGTATCCACTTTCATTCTCCCCGACCTTATCCCTCCCTACCCACCCACCCTGCCCAGTCCCTTTCCCTTTGGTAACTGTTCGTCCACTATCGGGTTCTGTAAGTCTGCTGCTGTTTTTTTTCCTTCAGTTTTTCTTTGTTGTTATACTCCACAGATGAGTGAAATCATTTGGTACATGTCTTTCTCTGCCTGGCCTATATCACTGAGCATACTACCATCTAGCTCCATGCACGTCATTGCAAATGGTAGGATTTGTTTTCTTCTTATGGCTGCTTACTGCACTTCTTAAACTGGATTTCATTCTTCCTTTTTGTTTGTAGTATAACTATGTGCCTTCACAATTGAACACCTGGTTATGAGTAGTAGCTTCTTGTTAATCAATATGTATCTGTATCTATTTAACTATCTGTCTGTTTGTCTATCTATCTATCCTTCTATCTTTCTATCTATCTATCCTTCTATCTTTCTATCTATCTAAGTATCTATCTATCTACCTATCTATCTGTCTATCTATCCATCTTCCTATCATCTGTCTATCGTGTCTATCACCTATCTCTCTATGTATCTATCTATCTGTCATCTATCTATCTATCGATCTATCTATCTATCTATGAATCAATCGTCTTTCTGTCTGCCTATCTTGTCTTATGTACAGAACATATAACAACATGGCCTACGTCACTTCCCTTAATTATGGTTACAAAAATCTTGTGAGGTGACTAGGACATAGTTAGATTACTGGGTTCTCAGACACTTGCAGGTCGAATTAGCTACGTGTGCTTACAAAACCAGTAAATGGTGGTGCATGGACTTGAACCTGTATCTCTGTCCTCTGTCCTCTTTTACCTCCTTCTCGCTTGCTGAGTGTAATTAGCCACATTCATTAACTAATTCCTCCCTGAAGGCCACAAGTATCCTGCCTCTGGGCCTTTTGTAGACAGAAAAGAATACTTAGTGCTTTTAGCACCACCAAGTTTGAGGGACATTTGTGTGATCACCGCTGATAGTAGGAGAGACATAAAAAGGAACACCTATTTCTGGACAAGAGCAGTTGGGAACAAAGTGTGTGTTGTGGAGTGACATGTTTATTTGAGTGTCCAAACTTCTGTCTTTAGGTGGTTATTACTATTTTACATAAATGAACATCATAAAATGCACTGATTTCAAAAGCCCAGATGCATATTATTACAGCAATTCAGTTATTGAGGTTAGAAAAAATGAGAAGGATATTGCTGTACCACTACATCTATGGTTGGGCAACGCTGAAACCAAACAAAAAGAATTCATTGTGACTAGATAGGGCTATTTTGTACTGACTGTCTCTTGGGATTCAATCAGAATCCATTTGTGTGTTTGTTTGTTTCTCAGTTTAACTTGTGTAGGGTACCTGTCCCCGCCCCTTCGGCAAATTTCCCTCGGTATCTGGTTATTGCTTCTTTACATTCGTAAACATCATAAAATCCGCTTATTTCAAAAGCCCAGACACATATTATTACAGCAATTCAGTTTTAGAGCTGAGGAAAAATGAGAAGGGCCTCGCTATACCACTGAATCTATGACTGAGCACTGCCAAATCCAAAGAGAAAGCATCCACGGTGGCAGGAAGGGCTGTTTTCTACAGACTGTCTCTCTGGGCACTCAAGAAGTATCACTTTTTTTTTTGGTGTCAGTAATGTACAATTACATGAGCAACATTTTGTTTACTAGACTCCCCCTAATCCCCCCTACCAACATTAGCAAGTCCACTCCGCACACCCCATTACAGTCGTTGTCCATCAATGTATTAAGATGCTATGGAAACACTACCTGTCTTCAGTGTGTTATACTGCAATCCCCGTGGACCCCACACCCTACATTATGTGTGTGGATCGTAATGCCCCCTTTACCCCTGTATCAACCCTTCCCACCCACAATCCCAGGTCCCTTTCCCTTTGGTAGCTGTTTGTCCATTCTTGGGTTCTGTGAGTCTGCTGCTGTTTTTTACCTTCCCATTTTTGCTTTGTTCTTATACCTCACAGAGGAGTGACATAATTGGATAATTGTCTTTCTCCACCTGGCTTATTTCACTGAGCATAACACCCTCTAGCTCCGTCCGTGTTGTTGCAAATGGTGGTAGGATTAGTTTTCTTCTTATGGCTGAATGATATTCCATTGTGTGTATATACAATCTCTTCTTTAGCAGTCGAGAGATGTAGGCCATAGAAACAATGGTCTCGCACTTTTTGCCTAGGTCTCTAGTTTCTTAACCCTGCAACGTTTAGGAAAGATCAATTGACCCAGCTTGCGATTAGACTGCTGGGATACAGATTAAGCAGCTGCTGTGATAACATCTCCTCCTTAGTTAAACCTTCTGTCTTTTCTCAGTAATCCCCCACCCATGATCTTTTCCAGAGAACATTCTTCTGATAGGTATCCTAGCAACCTAGATAATCCTTGCCACTTCAGCTGGGGCTTTTTCCCCCTCCTAGATCCTATATAATATTCCTTGTTAGAATAAACTTTGAGACTTTGATCAGACTTTCGACTTGTTCTCCTTCTTTGTGTCTGGTTTGTCTCTCATCCAGGATAACTTCCCCTCGAGCCCTTGTTGACCTCCCCACCGGCCGGGGCATGTGGCGCCCAACGTGGGGCTCGAGGTACGAAGCCTTATCTGGACGTCGCTCATATGGACGGCCGTCCTTCTTTCTTTGGATCGGCACACCAGCGGTGAGTGAAGATCCGCATGAAGATCACCACAGGATTACACGCCTGTGACACAGATTGATAAAGGTAAGGAAAGCGACGCAATCATGGGGCAAACACTAAATAAGCATGAGTTATTTGTTAAGGGACTTAAGGCTTCTCTCAAGACACGAGGAATATGGGTTAAGAAAAAAGATTTAGTTTATTTTCCTTATGTTGCTAGAGGATGTCTGCCCATTGTTCCCCCAGGAAGGAACTATAGATGAAAAACAATGGCGCCGAGTTGGCAACTGCCACAATGATTATTATCATTCCTTTGGCCCTGAGAAGGTCCCAGTACAGGCATTTTCTTATAGGAATCTCATGAACGATGTGTTGCAGGTCCGCCACTGTCACCCAGATGTTTCAAAGATTGTTGATGATAGTGAAAATTATCTGAAGGGAAAGTTTAAAACCAGTCAGACTTCTCTCCACAAAAAGGAGGTCCCCGAGGAACTTCATCCCTCCTCCCCAGCCTCTTATTGTCCCTCTGTCTCCATTCCCATGCCCGAGGTTAAGAATGATCTGCCGTCTAGCGGACCCCACAAAATCTATTTACCCAGTCCTGTTCGGTCTCAAGTCCAACATCCCTGATGATGATCCACTCTGTCCTGAAGAGGAGGCCAAACTAAAAGATGCCGCCACTAAGCTGCATAATCTTGATTGGCCCCCTCAATCATCTTTACGTGCAGGTCCACCTCTCTATAACATACCACACCCTATAACATACCACAACCTTTAACAAGCCACTGTTAAACTCTCTCGGGAGGTGCAGTCCCTTGAGGCACTGCTTCACATCAAAAGGGAGATATCACAAATGCTTAGGCAATTACGTGTCCTTGACTTAGAAATAAGCTACCGCCCGTCGCCCCTGTTCAGAAAATAAAAGTAAGTTTCCATCTGCTCCCCCCGTTCAGAAAGTTAAAACCGAAACTATAACCCTTCATGTCTTCCCGGTGACCCGATCCCAAACTAGACTGACCGAGGGAGAACCAACTGAGGGAGAGTCAAATTAGGCTGAACCACGAGAATCAGAAGGGACAGATACGGATGCAGAAGAGCCTATAGCTCAGCCTGAGTCAGAAAACACTTAGGGAGAGGACGAGAATGCAACTTCAACCATTAGGACTCAGCTGAACCGCCGCCTTAAATTTAAAAGTATAAAAGATTTAAAGAATGCTGTTTCCTCATATGGCCCTGTTGCCCCCTTTACTATTTCATTGTTAGAGTCTCTAAGCGAAGACTGGCTTACAGTTAATGATTGGAGCATGTTAACTAAAGCCATCTGAAGAAGAGGTGACTTTCTCTTATGTAAAGCTGGTTACACTGAAAGATGCCAGGATACTGTGCACCACAATATGGCTGCTGGCAGTCCTTCCAAATCCTGGACATTAGACAAACTTCTGGGCAATCGCCCCTATGACACAAATGAAAAACAGGCTAAGTTTTCTCCAGGCTTACTCACACAAATCCAACATGCAGCCCTTAAGGCCTGGAAGAGCCTCCCTTCTAACGGGTCGGCTGTCACCTCTCTTGCCGAGGTTAGACAGGGGCCGCAGGAACCTTACAGTGAATTCATAGGCCGCCTTACAGAGGCCGCCAAACGCCTCATGGGAAGGGAAGAAACAGATAATGAATTCATTAAGCATCTTGCTTTTGAAAATGCTAACCCAGCTTGCCACGCGGCGGTTATGCGTCATGATCGCCGCAGCAAAAATGTCTCTGTTTTTATAACTTTGTGCCGATGACCAAACCTCTCGCAATACCGGAATAGCCATAGGAACAGCTCTTAAAGAGTTTACTCAGGGAGTCAGGCCCAAGACTTGCTTTAATTGCAAGCAACCAGGTCATTTTTCAAGGGAGTGCACAGCCCCTAGGACCGAACGATTGCTCCCATCATTCCTGTGCCTGCGATGCAAACGGGGTAAACATTGGGCCTCCGAATACCGCTCCAACGCTGATATACAGGGTAATCCTCTGCCTCCGAAGCAGGGAAACTTGTTACAGGACCCACCCCAGGGCCCAAAATACCTACTCGGGACAGAACCCTGGGGTCGTCAGGTTCTTCTCCCAGTCAGTCAAAAATCCAGCGTCACTATCCTCTCTCGAGCAACCGCCGGTAGCACAGGACTGGACCTCTGTTCCAACTCCCAGTCAATATTGACCCCAGAAATGGGGAGTCAAATTCTTCCAACGGGGATTTTTGGCCCTTTGCCACAAGGCACCTTTGGTCTTATTCTGTGTCGTGCCAGCTCCACTATTCAGAGCCTCACTATTTCTCCAGGCGTCATTGACAACAATTATACTGGAGAAATTGAACTTATGGCTACAGCCTATCAGGGACCAATTACCATTTCCTCTGGCCAATGGATTGCTCTCTTAATATTACTCCCCCTCGATGAAAAAAATCCTTGCTATAAGCAAAAGAGAGGCCCCCATGCTTTTGGATCATCAGATGTTTATCGGACACAAGAGATCACTCAAAAATAGACCCCTTCTTAGTTAAAATTAAAAGGAAAAACTTTGAAGGCCTTATAGATACTGGCGCAGATGCCACAATTATTTCCAGTAAGGATTGCCTACATCTTGGCCTCTCATCGCTTACATGACTCACCTTAGATTTATTGGACAGACGTCCAACCCCCTACAAAGCTCGAAAGTTATTCAATGGGAAGATGAAGAAGACAATAACGGTACTGTCCAGCCCTACGTGGTTCCAGGCCTACCTATCAACCTCTGGGGCAGAGATATTCTCTCTCAAGTGAAGCTTATTATGTGCAGCCCTAATGAACTGGTCACTCACCAGATTCTCAATCAAGGCTATCGCCCTGGACAAAGGTTGGGCAAACACTCTCTCAGCCCAAAAGATCCAGTCCCGGTCACCATAAAAACTGATCATGCTGGAATTGGCTATGAAAATTTACCCTAACGGCCGTTGACATACCTGTACCCCATGCAGATAAAATATCCTGTAAACAACAGAGCCTGTATGGATTGATAAATGGCCCTTAACTTCTGAAAAACTGGCTGCAGCCACAATGTTAGTAAAGGAACAACTTGCTGCAGGCCATATCGAGCCCACGACGTCTCCCTGGAATACTCCTATTTTTGTCATAAAGAAAAAATCAGGAAATTGGAGGTTACTTCAAGATCTTAGAGAAATTAATAAAGCTATGGTACCTATGGGGGCCCTTCAAACAGGCCTCCCCACTCCTGTGGCGATTTCTGGGGGATACTGTAAAATCATTATTGACCTAAAAGATCGCTTTTTCACAAACCCCCTACATCCTAAAGATCGCAAGCAATTTACATTTAGTTTGCCGGTGATTAATTTTTAAGGCCTGATGCCAAGATTCCAATGGAAATTTCTGCCCCAAGAAATGGCAAACAGCCCTACGCTGTGCCAAAAATTTGTAGCTCAAATTATAGACCCATTTAGACAAAGATGGCCTTCTACATATTTAATTCACTACATGGACGACATCCTCATGGCTGGTCCTAACCCCACTGAACTCCTTGCTTATTACCAATAGCTTTCTAGGGCCCTTACCAGAGCTGTCTTCAGATAGCCACAGATCAAATTCAATTAAAAAACCCTTACTTGTTTTTAGGCTTTGAAATCTTTCATAAAAAGATTCTTTCACAAAAGGTTCAACTTAAAACCGATTGCTTAAAAACTTTAAATGATTTTCAAAAATTTCTAGGAGAAAATAATGGGCTCAGGCCTTATCTCAAGCTAACTACTGGAGAGCTTAACCCCTTGTTTGATATACTTAAAAGGGACCCAGATTCTACTTCCAGTCGCTCATTAACAGCCCCCGCCCTAGAAGCCCTAAAGGCAGTGGAAGCCGCAATTCTAAACCAAACGGTCACCTTTATCTCTTACGAGAAGCCTCTTCTCCTAGTCATTTGTGCTACTGATTTTACACGCACCGGAGTGTTCTGGCAAGAGGGGCCCCTTTTCTGGGTCCATTTACCTGCCTCCCCACCCAAAGTCTTATCCCCTATACCTCCTGGGTGGCTGAACTGATAAATATCGGACGCCACCACAGCAGGAAAGTATTCGGTAAAGACGCCGACAAAATTATCCTACCCTACCCAAATCCAGTGGTTGATAGAGAATGACAATGAATGGGCAACATCCTGCACCTCTTTTCAGGGAGCCCTTGAGAATCATTACCCTGCTAAGAAGATTCTCCATTTTTTAAGGACCCAACCATTTGTTGTCCCTACATTGACCTCCTCCCAACCCCTTCCTCATGGCCCCCTAGTTTTCACTGATGGTTCCTCCAACGGAGTGGCAGCCTACCCATAGATAATCGAACCACTTCCCTACAATCCCCATTCCACTCCGCTCAATTGGTTGAACTCTTTACAAGTTTACAAGTTTTTCAACAACTCCCAAATACTCCTTTTAACCTATACACTGACAGTGCTTATATTGCTCAAACCATTCCCCTTTTAGAGACCGTGCCTTATATAAAACCCACTACAAACGCCACCCTCTGTTTTTTTCCATCCAGCAGTGCATACATTCCAGGCAACATAAATTTTATATAAGCCATATTCGTGCCCATTATGGTCTTCCTGGACCTCTAGGCACAGGCAATGCTGTGACTGATAAAGCTACCCAACTTGCCCTTCTCGCTGAGCTTGTCCCTGTGGCTCAAACCAAAAAAGCTCACTCTTTACACCACCTTAATGCTCAAACCTTACGTGTTCTTTTAATAATTACTACAGAACAAGCCAGTCAGATTGTTAAACAATGTGCAAATTGTGTCACTCTCCTGCCTGTTCCTCACTTGGGTGTGAACCCTAGGGGACTAGTTCGCAATGAGATCTGGCAAATGGATTTAACACACGTCCCCTCATCGGAAATCTTAAATATCTTCATGTTACTGTAGATACCTTTGGTGGATTTATTTTTGCCAGCCTCCATGTTGGAGAAGCTTCAAAAAATGTTATTGCTCATGTACTCAATTGTCTTAGTGTCATGGGTAAAATCGAGATTATCGAGATTGATAATGGTCCTGGATAGACTGGAAAAAAATTCCAAGAATTTTGTCGCCAATTACAAATTAAGCATTTTACAGGCATACCATACAATCCCCAATGTCAAGGGATTGTCGAACGAGCCCGTTTAACTATTAAAGATACCTTCCACAAATTAAAAATGGGAGATTTATATCCCATGAAAGGCTCTCCAAGAAATATTCTTCATCATGCCTTGTTTATTCTTAATTTTCTAATTCTGGACGCTCATGGCAAATCTGCAGCTGATCGCCTTTGGCACCCACAAACTGTTAAAACTATGTCACTGTCATGTGGAGAGATCCCCTCACTTCCCATTGGAATGGCCCCGATCCCATACTAATATGGGGCTGGCGATCTGCCTGTGTTTTCGTCACCAGAGAAGGAGCTGCTCACTGGCTGCCAGAGTGGTTGAATAAACCAATAGATTTACCAGAAGATTTTTAAAAATCTTATCCAAATGTTCAGGGTGGTGACACCCCCCGAGATATCCTTTTACTTCTCTCCATAGATTCTGGCCGCCGGTTTAGTCCTTTCCTTTATCTTAGGCATAGGACTTGCTGCCTCCACCCCTCCCCAGTGGACCCTTGCACAGCAGACTATTCTTGTTACCACTTACTGGATCCTTTTTGGCATATTCACACTTCTTAACAGCACCTTATAAAAAGATGAAGCCCATCAACTCTCGCGTTTTCACCTTCTTCGCAGAACCTTACAAGATCTTCAAGACCAAATAGATTCCCTTGCAGAAGTAGTCTTACAGAACAGGCGTGGCCTAGACCTTCTCACCACGGAACAAGGTGGAATCTGCTTAGCCTTAGAAGAGAAATGCTGCTTCTATGCAGTCAAGTCCGGAGTAGTTCGTGACAAAATAAAAAGACTTCGAGAAGATCTCGTGCAAAGAAAGAAAAAATTGTTTGAAAATCCCCTATGGACTGGGATGAGCGGGTTTCGTCCTTATCTTCTCCCTATACTAGGACCTTTCCTTAGTCTCATGCTTGTGCTCTCCCTTGGAACTTGGGCCTTCCTGAGAATTACCACCTTCATTAGAGAACAGATCAATACTGCCCTCTGAAGACAGATACAAGTCCACTATCACTGGCTTGACCTGGCGTACTAAGGCTAAGATGTGCCAGATGACGCCCCTCCTTTAGAAGTTGCATAGGATTCAGACCTATGCATATCGGCTCACAATAAAGTGAGTGCAATATGGGCACCAATGTGGGTGCGAAGGTAAGCATCGCAAGGGAAGTTCCGTGAACCGCCTCTGAATTCCCTGAGAGAAAAACCTAATTTGCGTGGAGGTTGGTATCTAAAATAAATACGCCGTTTTTCCCCTAAACAAAAGATACCAAGGGTCAAAGGTGACCCCCGTCAATGGGGAGTCTCGGAGGAGCCAGGTAACTACTCCCCAAATTGGTTAATGCCCACCGCTAAATAGTGGGCCTCCCCCTCTTTTGTATAAAAGAAGGGAGGAGATGTCGGAACCGTAGGCGATAGAAACAATGGTCTCGCCCTTTTCACCTAGACTTCTAGTTTCTCAAGCATGCCCCGTTTAGGAAAGATCAATTGACCAGCTTGAGATTAGACACTGGGATAGAGATTAAGCAGCTGCTGTGATAACATCTCCTCCTTAGTAAAACATTCTGTCTTTTCTCAGTAATCCCCCACACATTATCTTTTCCAGAGAACATTCTTCATTTAGGTATCCTAGCAACCTAGATAATCCTTGCCACTTAAGCGGGGGCAGTTTCCTCCTCCCAGCTCTTATATAATCTACCTTGTAACAATAAACTTTGAGACCTTGATAAGACTTTCGACTTGGTCTCCTTCTTTGTGTCTGGTTTGTCTCTCATCCAGTTTAACTTCCCCTCGAGCCCTTGTTGAACTCCCCACTGGCCGGGGCATTTATCCATTCATCTCCTGATGGACACTTAGGTTTCTTCCATTTCTTGGGTATTGTAAAGAGTGCTGCGATCAACATAGGGGTGCATCTGTCTCTTTCAAACTGGGCTCCTGCACTCTTAGGGTAAATTCCTAGGAGAGGAATTTCTGGGTCAGATGGTAATTGTTCTTTTTTTGGGGGGGAGTCCTCCATACTGCTTTCCACAATGGTTGAGCTAACTGACATTCCCACCAACAGTGTAGGAGGGTTCCCCTTTCTCCACACCCTTGCCGACATCTGTTGTTGTCTGTCTTCTGGGTGGTGGCCATCCTAACTTTTGTGAGGTGATACCCCATGGTGGTTTTAATTGGCATTTCTCTGATGGTTAGCAATGTGGAGCGTCTTTTCATGTGCCTGTCGGCCACTTGAAATTGATTCTGTGGAGAAGTGTCTGTTCAGATCCTCTGCCCATTTTGTAATTGGATTCATTTGCATTTTGTATGTTCAGGTCCATGAGCTCTTCATGCATGTTTTGGATGGCAATGCCTTATCAAATCTGTCTTCAGTGAATATATTCTCCCATACTGAAGGATGTCTTTTGGTTCTACTGATGGTGGTCAAAGAGAATCTTACTAAACCCCCTACCACTTCATTCCAAATCTAACTAATTTTTTTTTAACACCAACGAGCCGAGAAAACTGGAATGAAGAGAAGCTGTGATGCAGGAACATCTAGCGTAAAACTGAGAGGTGAGGTTTTGTGGAGACTGGTAGGTTGTATCTTTCCATGTGCTGCTTTCAAGGGTCATAGGTAAAAAAAATTGCCAAGGAGATGAATCCCGGGGTGTTGATTTCACCTGGTATCGGTGGAGCCATGTAGCCTCTAGCCATTGATGGGAAAGCTAGCATGCGGCACTATTGTCTTTTCTGCGGAGTTAGACGTGCGGCGTCCCCCCTTTGCAGTTCAGTCAGAGCCCATGTGGGAGTGTCCTGGCACTGGCTGGGTGGACCCGAGATCTGTGCAATTCCTGTTCTGCAGTCGCAGCACCCCTCTCAGAACAGGGCCTCAGCAGCGCTCCTGGGAGAAAGTGAGAGGAGAATTTCGTTCGAGTGGCATTGACTGTTTTATTTTCTGTAGCTCCCTTAGCATGCTCCTGATGTTAATTTTGAGATCTCTTTCTCACGAAGATTGATTTCAGTTCAGTTACCACGTTCCCTTGAAGGTTCATATTTGTAGGTGGTGCACTCTAGCTAACAGAAGCTTTAGTCTCTGGAGATGCACAGCCCTTGGTTGGATGGTAGGGGTCCTAGGGGCGCGGTACGGTGCCCAGAACCGCTGGGAGGTAAGAGGTCTTTCCTGCGTCCAAGCCGCAGTGCCCATCTCCACTGCCAGGTCCAGAGTGTGGAGCATGCAGGGAGAAGCTGCCGTAGGTGGGGGTGGCGTTTTGCAGGCCAGTGACGGCGGGGAGTCAGGCCATGTACCAGTTACAGCACATTAAGGGGCCTCAGATCTGCGAGGGCAGCCAGGGGGATGGAGCGACCGGAGCTCCTGAAAGCTACATCGCCTGCCGGGCAGAGTGCACCCATGCAATTTCGCGCAAATGTCCTTTCTACTGAGTGGCGAGCCCTGTGGAAGCCTTTCCACTTTAGCAGTTCTTTCGTTGTTAGGAAGTCTCTCAGACTGTCCACCTTTCTTTTGTCCCACAGCGGCCAGATGTGGATCCCTGTGTTGTTCCACAAGTGGCTGGAACCTCAAGACTCTCGAAGTCTTCTGCCTCTCTTTGCTATTCAACCATACCAATCCTCCTGTGCTCACCACATGTACAGTAGGTTCGTGCTCAGAGAGCACATCTCCAGGGCTGTACGTCACACTTCTCCTTGAGGTGACAGGCTGCCACAGCAGCTTTCCTCCCTGCTGTTCTTCCACGATTTGATGTAGTTGTTCTATTTCCAAATAGTACATATGTGTGTGATTTTGATTTTGGGAGGAGGTTTTTGCATCCACTCTCATGTGAGCCGGGGTCATTAATCCCATCAGCACATCTTTTTTCTGTTTTTCTTTTTCAGTTTCACTTGTCTAGGGTACCTGTTCCCACCCACTCAACTTGTAGTTATTCTTCGTCCTTGGATACCAAGTGAGTCTCCTGTAAGGGAGCACATAGGTGGTCTTGAGTTTTCATCCCTTCTTTTAACCATGTGTCTTTTGATTGGAGCACTCAGAGCCTGTCCGTTTATTATGACAATTGAGAGCTGTGTCCTTATTGCACATAAAATAACTTTTTTGTCATCATTAATCTACAATCACGCGAAGAACATTATGATCACCAAGTACACCAAGTCCATCCCCCAAACCCTGTTATAGTCGCTATCCATCAGCGTTGTTGGATGCTGTACAACCCTTCAACATGTCCCCCCCTACACACAACACGTTACAGTCGCTGTCCATCATCGTGTAGTAAGATGCTGTAGAATCTCTAATTGACTTTTCTGTGTTGTACAGCCCTCGCCATGTGCAAAGGCCCCCACATATTATACATGCTAATCCTAATGCCACGTTCCTTTCTAACTCCCTTATCCTTCCCTTCCCACCCACCTAGCCCAGTCACTATCCCTTTGGTAACTGTTAGTGCACTCTCGGGTTATGTGAGTCCGCTGCTGTTTTTTTCCTTCAGTTTTTCTTTGCTGTTATACTCCACACATGAGTGAAATCAATTGGAACTTGTCTTTCTCCGCCTGGCCTATTTCACTGAGCATAATACCCTCTAGCTCCATCCACATTGTTGCAAATGGTAGGATTTGTTTTCTTCTAACGGCTGCTTACTGCACTTTTTAAACTGGATTTCTATCTTCTCTTTGGTCTGTATTTTCGCTATGTGCTTTCACCATTGCTTTCCTGGTTATGAGCAATACCTTTGTGTTAGTCGATATGTACCTATATTTATCTATCTGTCTGTATGTCTATCTATCTATCAATCAATCAGTCATCTTTTTGTCTGAACATCTGTCCTTGTATGCAGAACAGTTAACAACATAGACTATGTCCCTTCGCTACGTTATGCTTCCAAAAATCTTGCAAGGTATCTAGGTCGTAAGGAGAGTCCTGGGTTCCCCGAGACACTTGCAGGTTGAGTCAGAAGTGTACCTACAAAACCAGAAAATGGTGGTGCAGGGACTTTTACTCGT
This sequence comes from Manis pentadactyla, assembly GCF_030020395.1. Lineage (NCBI taxonomy): Eukaryota > Metazoa > Chordata > Mammalia > Pholidota > Manidae > Manis > Manis pentadactyla. The sequence continues at coordinate 483,307 of NW_026644705.1, forward strand.
GTATCTGTCCTCTCTCCTCTTTTATCTCCTTCTCATTTGCTGACAGTATTTAGCCACATTCATTGACTAAGCGCTCCCTGAAGAGCACAAGAATCCTTCCTCTGGGCCTGATGTCGACAGAAAAGTAAACTTGCTGCTTGCTCACCACCATATTTTAGGAACATCGGCGTGATAAACCCTGATAGGAGGGAGGGAGAAATAAAAAGGAAAACCACTTTCTAGACAGGAGCAGTTGGGATAAAAGAGTGTGTTGTGGAGTGAAGTGTTTATTTGAGTGTGCAAACTTCCCTCTTTATCTGGTTATCACTTCTTTACATTCGTGGACATCATAAAAACCACAGATTTCAAAGGCCCTGACCCTTATTATTACAGCAATTCAGTTGTTGAGTGGAGAGAAAATGAGAAGGATGTTGCTGCACCACTAAATCTATGTCTGGGCACTGCTGATACCAAACAAAAAGCATTCACGGTGGCCAGATAGGGCTATTTTCTACTGACTGTCTCTGGGGACACAAACAGAGTCCATTTGATTGATTGTTTTTCGGATTCACTTGTGTTGGGTACCTCTCCCCACCCCTACGGCTTGTAGTTTGTCTGTGTCCTTCGATCTCTAGTGAATCTCCTGTAAGGGATCACATAGGTGATCTTGAGTTTTCATCCCTTCTTTTAACCCTGTGTCTTTTGATTTGGAGTTCTCAAAGCCTGTCCTTTTATTCTGATGATACAGAGCTGTGCCCTTTTTGCACTTAAAAAATTTTTTTTGTTATCATTAATCAACAATCACGTGAGGAACATTATGTTTACTAGGCTCCTCCCTTCACCAAGTCCCCCCCAAAAACCTCTAGCAGTTACTGTCAATCAGCGGAGATGGATGCTGTAGACTACTTCACCATGTCCCCCCCCACACACCCCGTTACAGTCGCTGTCCATCATCGTTTAGTAAGATGCTGTAGAATCTCTACTTGTCTTCTCTGTGTTGTACAGCCCCACCCATGGCCCTTCGAACACATGCATTATACATGCTAATCCTAATCTCCCATTTCTTTCTCTCCGCCCTTACCCTCCCTTCCCAACCACCCTGCCTAGTCCTTTTCCCTTTGGTAACTGTTAGTCCACTTTCTGGTTTTGTGAGTCTGCTGCTGTTTTTTTCCTTCAGTGTTTCTTTGTTGTTATACTCCACGTTAGTGAAATTATTTGGTACTTGTCTTTCTCCTCCAGGTCTATTTCACTGAGCATACTACCTTCTAGCTTCTTCCACATCATTGCAAATGGTACGATTTGTTTTCTTCTTATGCCTTCTTTCTGCACTTTTTAAACTTGATTTCATTCTTCCTTTTTGTTTGTAGTTTCGCTATATGCTTTTACCATTGATCTCCTGGTTATAAGCAATAGCTTTGTGTTAATCGATATGTATCCATATCTATCTATCCATCTGTCTGTCTGTCTATCTATCCATCCTTCTATCTTTCTTACTATCTATCTATCTATCTGTCTATCTATCTATCATCTATCTATCTATCTAACTATCTATCTTTTATCTATCTATCCTTCTATCTTTCTTTCTGTCTTTCTATATATCTTTTTATCTACCTATCTATCTATCTATCTATCTATCTATCTATCTATCTATCTATCTATCTACCTATCTATCTTCTTATCACCTATCTTTCACGTCTATCATCTATCTATGTATCTATCTATCATCTACCATCCATCTATCTATCTATGAATCAATCATCTTTTTCTCTTCCCATCTATCCTTATGTACAGAACAGTTAACAACATCGCCTATGTCACTTCCTACACTATGCGTTCAAAAATCTTGCAAGTAACTGGGCCGTAGAGAGAGCACTGAGTTCATTGAGACACTTGCAGGTCCAGTCAGCCACGTGTGCTTACAAAACCAGTAAATGGTGTTGCAATGACTTTCACCTATATCTCTGTCCTCTGTACTCTTATAACTACTTCTCGCTTATTGACTGTATTTAGCCACATTCATTTACCAAGTGCTCACTGAAGACCACAAGTATCCTTCCTCTGGGTTTGTTGAAGACAGAAAAGTATACATGGTGCTTTGCTCACCACCAAGTTTGAGGGACATCGGCGTGAGCACCGCTGATAGGAGGAGGGGCAAATAAAAAGGAACATCTATTTCTAGACAGGAGCACTTGGGAGCAATGAGAGAGTTGTGGAGTTACGTGTTTGTTTGATTGTCCAAACTTCCCTCTTTAGGTGGTTATTACTTCTTTACATTCAAGAACATCATAAAACCCACTGATTTCCAAAGCCCAGACGCATATTATAAGAGCAATTCAGTTGTTGATTTAAGAAAAAATGAGTAGGACATTGCTGTACCACTAAATCTATCGCTGATCACTGCTGAAACCAAACGAATTCATGGTGGCTAGATAGGGCTTTTTTCTACTGACTGTCTCTGGGTACTCAAACAGAATCCATTTGTTTGTTTCACAGTTTCACTTTTGTAGGGTACCTGTCCCCGCCCCTTCAGCTTGTAGTTTTTCTGTATCCTTGGATCTCAAGTGAGTCTCCACTAAGGGAGCACATAGGTGGTCTTGAGTTTTCATCCCTTCCTCTTACCCTGTGTATTTTGATTGGAGCACTCAGAGTCTGTCCTTTTATTGTGACAATTGAGAGCTGTGTCCTTATTGTACATAAAAAAAATTTTTTGTTATCATTTATCTACAATCACGTGAATGTCATTATGATCACCAAGTACACAAAGGCCCCCCGAAAAGCCCCGTTACAGTCGCTGTCCATCAGCGTGTAGAAATATGCTGAAGAAACACTACTTCTCTTCTCTGTGTTGTACAGCACTCCCCATGCCCAACCGACCCCATGCATTATTCATGCTAATAATAATGTTCCCTTTCTTTCTTCCTGCCCTTAACCCTCCCTTATCCCCCACCCTGCCAAGTACCTTTCCCTTTGGTATCTGTTATTCCACTCTCAGGTTCTTTGATTCTGCTGCTGTTTATTTCCATCAGTTTTTCTTTGTTGTTGTACTCCACACATGAGTAAAATCATTTGGTTCTTGTGTTTCTCCTCCTGGCCTATTTCACTGAGCATACTACCGTCTAGCTCCATCCACATCATTGTAAATAATAGGATTTGTTTTCTTCTTATGGCTGCTTACTGCACATTTTAAACTGCATTTCATTCTTCCTTTTGTTTTGTAGTATCACTATGTGTTTTCACCATTTATCTCCCAGTTATGAGCAATAGCTTTGTGTTAATCGATATGTATCTGTAACTATCTATCTATCTATCTATCTATCTGTCTGTCTATCTACCTATCTATCTACCTATCTATCTATCTATCTATCTATCTATCTATCTATCTATCTATCTATCTATCTATCTATCTATCTATCTATCTATCTATCTATTTATCTATCTATCTATCTATCTATCTATCTATCTATCTATCTATCTATCTATCTATCTATCTATCTATCTATCTATCAATTTATCTATCTACCTATCTTTCCTACTATCTATCTATCTATATATCTGCTTAACTTCCTATCTATCATTTCTATCATCTATCATCAGTCATCTATCTACCTATCTATGAATCAATCATCTTTTTGTCTGCCCATCTGTCCTTATGTACAGAAAAGTTAACAACATTTCCTATGTCACTTCCCTACATTATGCTTCCAAAACTCTTTCAAGGTAACTAGGATGTAGGAAGAGCACTCGGTTCACTGAGACACTTGCATGTCGAGCCAGCCACGTGTACCTACAAAACCAGTAAATGGTTGTGCAGGGACTTGAACCTGTTTCTGTATCCTCTATTATCTTCTTCTCACTGGCTGACTCTATTTAGCCACATTCATTGACTAAGTGCTCCGTGAAGACCACAAGTATTGTTCCTCTGGGCCTGTTGTCCACAGAAAGAAAACTTGGTGCTTTGCTCACCACCATGTTTGAGGGACATCGGCGTGATCACCGCTGATAGGATGGAACGACAAATGAAAAGGAACACCAGTTGCTAGACAGGAGCAGTTGGGAGCAAAGAGTGTGTTGTGGAGTGACGTGTTTATTTCAGTGTCCAAACTTCCCTCTTTATATAGTTATTCCTTCTTTAAATTCGTGAACTTCATAAAACCCACTGATCTCAAAGGACCAGATGTATACTTTTACAGCAATTCAATTGTTGAGTTGAGAGAAAATGAGAAAGACGTTGCTGTACCACTAAATCTATGGCTGGGCAATGCTGAAACCAAACAAAAAGAATTCACATTGGCCAGATAGGGCTTTTTTCTACTGACTGTCTCTGTGGACTTAAACAGAATCCATTCTAGGATTGTTTGTTTTTCAGTTTCACTGTGTTGGGTACCTGTACACACCCCTTCGGCTTTTAGATTGTCTGTGTCCTGGATCTCAACAGAGTCTCCTGTAAGTAAGGGAGCACGAAGGTGGTCTTGAGTTTTCATCCCTTCTTTTAACCCTGTGTCATTTGTTTGGAGCACTCAAAGCCTGTCCTTTTATTCTGATGATTCAGAGCTGTGCCCTTATTGCACTTAAAAAATTGTTTTTGTTATCATTAATCTACAATCACGTGAAGAACATTATGTTTACTACACTCCCCCTTCACCAAGTTCCTCCCAAAAACCTCTTACAGTTGCTGTCAGTTAGCAGAGATGGATGCTGTAGACCCGTTCACGATGTACCCCACAACACACCCCATTACAGTCGCTGTCCTTCAGCGTGTAGTAAGATGCTGCAGAATATCTACTTGTCTTCTCTGTGTTGTACAGCACTCGCCATGCGACCCTGCCCTCACGCATTATACATGCTTATCCTAATGTCCCTTTTCTTTCTCCCCACCTTTATCCCTCCCTTCCCAACCACCCTTCTCAGTCCTTTTCCCTTTGGTAACTGTTACTCCATATTCGGGTTCTGTGAGTCTGTTGCTGTTTTGTTTTTTCAGTGTTTCTTTGTTGTTATACTCCACCCATGAGTGAAATCATTTGGTACTTGTCTTTCTCCGCCTGGAATATTTCACTGAGCATACTACCGTCTCGCTCCATCCACGTCATTGCAAATGGTAGCATTTGTTTTCTTCTTATGGCTGCAAACGGCAGTTTTTAAACTGGACTTCATTCTTCCTTTTAGGTTGTAGTTTCGCTATGTGCTTTCACCATTGATCTCCTTTTTATGAGCAGTAGCTTTGTGTTATTTAATATGTATCTGTATGTATCTTTCTATCTATCTATCTTTCTGTCCTTCTATCTTTCTATCTATCTATCTATCTATCATCTATCTGTCTATCAATCTATGTTCCTATCTATCTATCATGTCTATCGTCGGTCTATCTGTCATCTGTCATCTATCTATCTATCTATGAATCAATCATCTTTTTGTCTGGCCATCTATCCTTATGTACAGGACAGTTAACAACATCGTCTATGTCAGATAACTACATTATGCTTCCAAAAATATTGCAAAGTAACTAGTCCTTAGGGAGAGCACTGGGTTCACTGAGACGCTTCCAGGTGGAATCAGCTGCTTGTGCTTACAAATCCAGTAATTTATGGTGGTGCAGGGACTTGCACCCATCTCTCTGTCCTCTGTCCTCTTTTACCTCCTTCTCGCTTGCTGACTGTATTCAGCCACATTCGTTGACTAAGTGCTTCAAGAAGACCAGAACTATCCTTCCTCTGGGCCTGTTTAGACAGAAAAGTATACTTGGTGCTTTGCTCACCACCAACTTTGAGGGACAATGGCATGATCACCGCTGATAGGAGGAGGGACAAATAAAAAGAACACCTATTTCTAGGCAGCAGCATTTTGGAGCAAAGAGAGTGTTGTGGAGTTACGTGTTTGTTTGAGTGTCCAAACTATCCTCTTTAGGTGGTTATTACTACTTTACTTTCAAGAACATCATAAAATCCACTGATTTCAAAAGCCCAGACACATATTATTACAGCAATTCAGTTTTTGAGGTGAGAAAAATTGAGAAGGACGTTGCTGTACCACTAAATCTATGGCTGGGCACTGCTGAATCCAAACAAAAAGTATTCACAGTGTCTACGTAGGGCTATTTTCTACTGACTGTCTCTGGGGACTCAAACAAAATCCATTTGTTGGTTTGTTTGCTTTTCAGTTACACTTGTGTAGGGTTGCTGTCCCCACCCCTTAGGATTGTAGTTTGTCTGTGTCTTTGGATCTCAAGTGAGTCTCCTATAGGGGAGCACTTAGGTGATCTTGAGTTTTCATCCCTTCTTTTAACCCTGTGTCTTTTGTTTGGAGCTCGCAAAGCCTGTTTTATTGCTGTGCCCATATTGCACTTAAAAACATTTTTTTTATCATTAATCTGCAATCACGTGAAGAACATCATATTTACTAGGCTCCCACCTTCACCAAGTCCCCACCAAAACCTCTTACAGTCGTTGTCCATAAGCATTGTTGTATGCTGTAGACTGCTTCACCATGTCCCCCCACAAACACCCCATTACAGTCGCTGTCCATCAGCCTGTAGTAAATGCTGTCGGTTTTCTACTTGTCTTCTCTGTGTTGTACATCCCTCCCTTTGCCCCCCCGAGCCCACGCATTATACATGTTAATCCTAATGTCCCCTTTCTTCTCCCTGCCCTTATCCCTCCCTTCCCACACACCCTGCCCATTCCCTTTCCCTTTGGTAACTGTTATTGAACTCTCGGGTTCTGTGAGTCTGCTGCTGTTTATTTCCTCCTGTTTTTCTTTGTTTTTATACTCCACACATGAGTGAAATCATTGGCTACTTGTCTTTGTAAACCTGGTATATATCACTGAGCATGCTACCGTCTAGCTACATTCACATCCTTGCAAATGGTAGGATTTGTTTTCTTCTTATGTCTGCTTACTGCACTTTTTAAACTGGGCTTCATTCTTCCTTTTTGTTTGTAGTTTCCCTATGTGCTTTCACCATTGTTCTGTTGGTTATGAGCAATAGCTTTGTGTTAATCGTTATGTATCTGAATCTGTGTAACTGTCTGTCTATCTATCAATCTATCTATCTATATATCCTTCTATCTTTCTATCTATGTATCTCTCTATCTATCTTCCTATCATCTATGTATCGTGTCTATCATCTATCTATAATCTCTCATCTATCTATGTATCTATGAATCAATCATCTTTGTGTCTTCCCATCTATCCTTATGTACAGAACAGTTAACAACATCGCCTATGTCACTTCCCTACATTATGCTTCCAAAAATCTTGCCAAGTAACTAGGACGTATGGAGAGCACTGGGTACACTGAGACAATTGCAGGTCGAGTCTGCCGCGTGTGCTTACAAAACCAGTAAATGGTTGTCCAGGGACTTGAACCCATATCTCTGTCCTCTGTCCTCTTTTACCTCCTTCTCGCCTGCTGACTCTAACTTGCCACAATAATTGACTAAGTCTTCCCTGAAGACCACAAGTATCCTTCCTCTGGGCCTGTTATAGTCAGAAAAGTATACTTGGTGCTTTGCTCATCACCAAGTATGAAGGACATCGGCGTGATCAACTCTGATAGGAGGAGGGACAAATAAAAATGAACACCTATTTCTAGACAGGAGCAGTTTTGAACAAAGAGTGTGTTGTGGAGTGACGTGTTTATTAGAGTGTCCAACCTTCACTCTTAAGTGGTTATTACATTTTCCATTGATGAACATCATAAAACGCACTGATTTCAAAAGCCCAAATGCATATTATTACAGCAATTCTGTTATTGAGGTGAGAAAAATTGAGAAGGACTTTGCTGTACAACGGAATCTATTTCTGGGCACTGCCGAAACCAAACAAAAAAAATTCATGGTGGCCAGATAGGGCTCTTTTCTACTGACTGTCTCTGGGGACTCAAACAGAATCCATTTGTTTGTTTGTTTGTTTCTCAGTTTCACTTTTTTTGGGTACCTGTCAGCGCCCCTTCAGCTTTTAATTTGTCCATGTCCTTGGATCTCAAGTGAGTCTCCTGTAAGGGAGCACATACATGATCTTGAGTGAAAGATAGCTTAGTTTAGTATGATGCTTTCCTATCTACCTACCTATCTATCTCTTTACCTATCTATGTAATCTTTCTATCTATCTATGTGTCATCTATCTATGTATGGTCTGTAACCTATCTACTATCATCTGTGTATCTATCTAATTAATCTATCATCTATATGTATGTATATCAGTCGAATCTATGTATCAATCATTTGTCTCTCTATATATCTGTTTTCTCACTTTTGTCAACTTTCTGTCCCTAGGTGCACTTTGATTCCTCTGTTTCCTTCTCAATCTCAATTCCTTGTGTTTGTTTTTGTGAGTTAGCTGTGTGTTTGGGTCTTGAGAGGAGTGGCCTTGGGTGGGAACTTCTCTTGCGTAGGTGGCACGAGTCTGCTGGGTGTGGATAGTGTGGTTGGTGGGCTGCGCTCTTGAAACTGTGCAGCCCAGTGCCCTCCAGCTGGTTTTCCCCAGGGCCGTTCCTGCTCTGGCGGCTGCATGAGCTCCAGGGAATATCCGAGGCCACACGCAGGGAGCACCCTGGTGGGCCTGCGGGTCCGTGGTAGGTACATGCCCAGTAGTATGTCTTTTTGCCTGTGCACCGATGTAACCTCGGTGGCCCTGCTTGGTGGCCCATCTTCAGTGAGTATGCGTGTAGTCACTGGTTAAGGGAACAGCCTTTTGGTGACACACGGGGTTCTTCTGGGCCATTGGCCCATGGATTGCTGAGGTGGCAGCACAGCTAGCTTGTGGGGAAACTGCTCCCCTCTGCTGTCAAGGTGGAGGTGGAATTTCAGTGCATTTACGCATTTAGATGTGAGTGAGGTCTATCTGAAATGGAATAGTAGCGTTGAGAGCTATGTTTCCACCCCCTCAACTTGTAGTTCATTTTTGTCTTTGGATCTCAAGTTAGTCTCCTGTAAGGGGGCACGTAGGTGGTCTTGAGTTTTCATCCCTTCTTTTTACCCGGTGTCTTTTCATTGGAGTCCTGAAGAGCCTGTCCTTTTATTCTGAGAATTGAGAGCTATGTCCTTATTGCACATTAAAAAATTTTTTTGTTATCATTAATCCACAATCACGCAAAGAACATTATGATCACCAAGTACACCACGTCCCCCCCCAAAAACCCCGTTACAGTAGCTGTCTATCAGCATAGTTGGATGCTGTAGAACCATTACCATGCCCCCCCACACCCCGTTACAGTCGCTTTCCATCTGCGTGTAGTAAGATGCTGTAGAATCACTACTGGTCTTCTCTGTGTTGTACAGCCCTCCCCATGCTCCCCCCACCCACACATTATACATGCTAATCCTAATGCCCCCTTTTTTTCTCCCCACATTTATCAAACCCTTCCCACCCACCCTGCACAGTCCCTTTCCCTTTGGTAACTGTTAGTCCACTCTTGGGTTCTGTGAGTCTGCTGCTGTTTTTTTCCTTCAATTTTTCTTTGTTGTTATACTAAACATATGAGTGAAATCATTTGGTACTTGTCTTTCTCCGTATGGCCTTTTTCACTGAGCAAAATACCCTCTAGCTCCATCCACGTTGTTCAAATGGTAGGATTTTTTTCTTCTTACAGCTGCTAACTGTTCTTTTTAAACTAGATTTCTGTCTTCTCTTTTGTCTGTAGTTTCGCTATGTGCTTTCAGCATTACTCTCCTCGTTATTAGCAATAACTTTACGTTAATCGATATGTACCTATATCTATCTATTCATCTGTCTATCTATCCATCTGTCTATCTATCTATCTATCTATCTCTGTCAATCACTCAATCATGTTTTAGAATGCCTGTCTGACCTTTTGTGGAGAACATTTAGCAACATAGCCTATATCACTTCATTACATTATGCTTCCAAAAATCTTGCAATGTCAATAGGCCATAGGGAGAGCACTGGGTTCACCGAGACACTTGCAGGTCGAGTTAGCCGCGTGTACCTACAAAACCAGGAAATGGTGCTGCACGGACTTGAACCTGTGTCTGTATTATCTTTTATATTCTTCTCACTAGTTGACTGTATTTAGCCACATTCTTTGACAAAGTGCTCCCTGAAGACCACAAGAATTGATCCAATGGGCCTGTTGTCCACAGAAAGTAAACTTGGTGCTTTGCTCACCACAATATTTGAGGGACATCGGAATGAACACCGCTTATAGGACTGAGGGACAAATAAAATGGAACACCAATGTCTAGATATGTGTAGTTGTGAGCAAAGAGTGTGTTGTGAAGTGTATATTTGAGTGTTCAAACTTCTCTCTTTGTCTGGTTATTACATCTTTACATTCAGGAACATCATTAAACCCACTGATTTCAAAGACCCAGACGCATATTATTACAGCAATTCAGTTGTTGAGGTGAGAGAAAATGAGGAGGACATTGCTGCACCACTAAATCTATGGCTGGGCACTGCTGAAACCAAACAAAAAGAATTCACGGTGGCTAGATATGGCTATTTTCTACTGTCTGTCTCTGGGTAATCAAAGAGAATCCATATGTTTGTTTGTTTGTTTCTCAGTTTCACTTGTGCAGGGTTCCTGTCCGCACCCCTTCGGCTTGTAGTTTGTCTTTTTCCTTGAATCTCAAGGGAGTCTCCAGTAAGGCAGCATGTAGGTGGTCTTGAATTTTCATCCCTACTTCCAACCCTGTGTCTTTTGATAGGAGCACTGAAAGCCTGTCCTTTTATTCTGATATTTGAGAGCTGTGCTTTTACTGCAGTATGAAATATTTATTTATCGCTAATATACAATCACATGATGAACATTATTTTCACTAGTCTACCCCCTTTACCAAGTCCCCCCAAAAATCCAGCTATAGTCGCTGCCCATCAGCATAGTTGGATGCTCTAAAGCCCTTCACCATAACCCCCACACTCACCCTATTACAGTCGCTGTCTATCAGCATGTAGTAATATGCTGTAGAATCACTAATTGTCTTCTATGTGTTGTACAGACCACCCAATGACTCCCCACTCCACACATTATACATGGTAATCCTAATTACCCCTTTCTTTTCCCCACCCTTATTCCTATCTTCCCAACCACCCTGTCCAGTCCCTTTCCCTTTGGTAACTGTTAGTCCACTGTCAGGTTCTGTGAGTCTGCTGTCGTTTTTTTCCTTCAGTTTTTCTTTGTTGTTATACTCCACACATGAGTGAAATCATTTGGTACTTGACTTTCTCCTCCTGGCCTATTTCACTGAGCATAATACCCTCTAGCTCCATCCATGTTTTTGCAAATGATAGGATTTGTTTACTTTTATATCTGCTTAGTGGACATTTTAAACTGGATTTCATTATTCTTTTTTGTTTTTAGTTACGCTCTGTGCTTTCACCATTGCTCTCCTGGTTATGAGCTATAGCTTTGTGTTAATCAATATGTTCCTATATCTATCTATCTGTCTATCTATCTATCTATCTATCTATCTATCTATCTATCTATCTATCTATCTATCTATCTATCTATTAATCAATCAATCAACTTTTTTTCTCCCCATCTGTCCTTGTGTACAGAACAGTTTACCACATAGCCTATGCCACTTCCCTACATTATGCTTCCAAAAATCTTGCAAGATAACAAGGCCATAGGCAGAGCACTGGTTTCACCAGGACACTTGCAGGTCGAGTATGCCACGTGAAATTACAAAACCAGGAAATTGTGGTGCACGGACTTGAAGCCTTGTCTCTGTCCTCTGCCTCTTTTATCTCCTTCTCACTTTCTGACTGTATTTAGCCACATTCAATGACTAAGGGCTCCCTGAAGACCACAAGTATCCTTACTAGGGGCAGGTTTTTAACAGAAAATAAACTTGGTGCTTTGCTCACCACCATGTTTGAGGGACATCGGCGTGATCACCGCTAATAGGATGGAACGACAAATGAAAAGGAACACCAGTTGCTAGACAGGAGCAGTTGGGAGCAAAGAGTGTGTTGTGGAGTGACGTGTTTATTTCAGTGTCCAAACTTCCCTCTTTATATAGTTATTACTTCTTTACATTCATGAACTTCATAAAACCCACTGATTTCAAAGGTCCAGATGTATACTTTTATAGCAATTCAATTGTTGAGTTGAGAGAAAATGAGAAAGACGTTGCTGTACCACTAAATCTATGGCTGGGCAATGCTGAAACTAAACAAAAATAATTCACGTTGTCCAGATAGGGCTATTTTCTACTGACTGTCTCTGTGGACTCAAACAGAATCCATTCTATAATTGTTTGTTTTTCAGTTTCACTGTTTTGGGTACCTGTTCACACCCCTTCGGCTTTTAGATTGTCTGTGTCCTTGGATCACAAGAGAGTCTCCTGTAAGGGAGCACGTAGGTGGTCTTGAGTTTTCATCCCTTCTTTTAACCCTGTGTCATTTGTTTGGAGCACTCAAAGCCTGTCCTTTTATTCTGATGATTCAGAGCTGTGCCCTTATTGCACTTACGAAATTGTTTTTGTTATCATTAATCTACAATCACGTGAAGAACATTATGTTTACTAGACTCCCCCCTTCACCAAGTCCCTCCCAAAAACCTCTTACAGTTGCTGTAAGTTAGCAGATTTGAATGCTGTAGACCCGTTCACGATGTACCCCCACTCACACCCCATTACAGTCGCTGTCCTTCAGCGTGTAGTAATATGCTGTAGAATATCTACTTGTCTTCTCTGTGTTGTACAGCACTCACCATGCGACCCCGCCCTCACGCATTATACATGCTTATCCTAATCTCCCTTTTCTTTCTCCCCACCCTTATCCCTCCCTTCCCAACCACCCTTCCCAGTCCTTTTCCCTTTGGTAACTGTTACTCCACATTCGGGTTCTGTGAGTCTGCTGCTGTTTTTTTTTTTCAGTGTTTCTTTGTTGTTATACTCCACACATGAGTGAAATCATTTGGTACTTGTCGTTCTCCACCTGGAATATTTCACTGAGCCTACTACCGTCTCGCTTCATCCACGTCATTGCAAATGGTAGCATTTGTTTTCTTCTTATGGCTGCAAACGGCAGTTTTTAAACTGGACTTCATTCTTCCTTTTAGTTTATAGTTTCGCTATGTGCTTTCACCATTGATCTCCTGGTTATGAGCAATAGCTTTGTGTTAATTGATATGTATCTGTATGTATCTTTCTATCTACCTATCTATCTATCTGTCTATCCTTCTATCTTTCTTTTTATCTATCTATCTATCTTTCTATCTATCATCTATCTGTCTATCAATCTATCTTCCTATCTACCTATCATGTCTATCATCTGTCATCTATCTATCTATCTTAGAATCAGTCATCTTTTTGTCTGCCTATCTACCCTTACGTACAGAACATTTAACAACATGGCCTACATCACTTCCCTACATTATGCTTCCAAAAATTTTTCAAGGTAACTATGCCGTAGTTAGATTACTGGCTTCTCTGAGACACTTGCAGGTCGAGTTAGCCACTTGTGCTTACAAAACCCGGAAATTGTGGTGCAGGGATGTGAACACGTATCTCTGTCCTCTGTCCTGTTTTACCTCCTTCTCGCTTTCTGACTGTAATTAGCCGCATTAATTGACTAAGTCCACACTGAAGACCACAAGTATCCTTCCTCTGGGCCTGTTGAATACAGAAAAGTATACTTGGTGCTTTGCTCAACACCAAGTTTGAGGGACATTGGCGTGATCATCGCTGATAGGAGGAGGGACAAATAAAAATGAACACCTATTTCTAGACAGGAGTAGTTGGGAACAAAGAGTGTGTAGTGGAGTGATGTGTTTATTTGAATGTCCAAACTTCCCTCTTTAGGTGTCTATTACTCCTTTACCTTCTTGAACATCATAAAACGCACTGATTTCAAAAGCCCAGATGAATATTAATACAGCAATTCATTTATTGAGGTGAGAAAAAATGAGAAGGACGTTGCTGTACCACTATATCTATGGCTGGGCACTGCTGAAACCAAACAAAAAGAATTCACAGTGGCTAGATAGGGCTATTTTCTACTAACTGTCTCTAAGGACTCAGACAGAATTCATTTGTTTGTTTGTATGTTTCTCAGTTTCACTTGTGTTGGGTACCTCTCACAGCCCCTTCAGCTTGTAGTTTTTGTGTGTCCTTGGATCTCAAGTGAGTCTTTGTAAGGGAGCATGTAGATGGTCTTGAGGGAAAGATAGCTTTGTTTAGTATGATGCCTTCCTATCTACCTACCTATCTCTTTATCTATCTATGTAATCTATCTACCTGTCTATATATCTGTCATATATCTATCTATGGTCTTTCATCTATCTACTATCATCTGTGTATCTATCTCATTAATCTATCATCTATATGTATGTATATAAGTCCAATCTATGTATAAATCATCTGTCTGTTTATGTATCTGTTTTCTCACTTTTGTCAACGTTCTGTCACTAGGTGCACTTTGATTCTTCTGTGTTCTTCTCAGTCTCAATTCCTTGTGTTTGTTTATGTGAATTAGCTGGTGTTTGGGTCTTGAGAGGTGTAGCCTAGTGTGGGAACTTCTCCTGCGTAGGTGGCACGAGTTTGCTGGGTGTGGATAGTGTGTTTGTTGGGCTGGGCTCTTTAACCTGTGATGACCAGGGCCTTCTGGCTGCTCTGCCCCTGGGACGTTCCTGCTGTGGCGGCTGCGTGAGCTGCGGGCATATCCGAGGCCCCAGGCAGGGAGCACACTGGCATGCCTGTGGGGCAGAGGCAGGGTCATGCCCAGTAGTAGGTATTTTTGCCTGTGCACTGATGTCACCTCGGCTGCCCTGCTTGGTTTCCCATCTCCAGAGAGCATGCGTGTAGTCACTGGTTAAGGGAACTGACCTTTGGTGACACACGGGGCTCTTGTGGGCCATTGGCCTATGGGCTTGCTGAGGTGGCAGGCCACCTAGCTTGTGGGAGAACTGCTCCCCTCTGCTGTCAAGGTGATGTGGAGTTTCAGTGCATTTAGGCATTTAGATGTGAGTGAGGTCTATCTGTAATGGAAAAGCAGCACTGAGATCTATGGTTCCATTAGTATGAAAAGGGCGCTGAGCATAAAGAGTTGGGTGATGGTGGCAGGAATTCTTGGAATATTTATGTCGCCACACTTATTAATTTTCTTTTAACGGAGGAGATTCTGAAGTAATTTTTTACTCACAGATGAAAGTGATGTATAAGGTTATCCCACGTCAGCCATGCTGAGATGAAGTGGTATAGTAGAATTAAATCCTGTACACCTTGGCCTGATACATAGGAGACACACCGTTTGTGCTCTTTGCTGCTCTCCTGTCCTGGCTTATTACCTTAAGTAACTTGTTGGTTCAGAGTGGTCCCAGCATCATTTCCAGCAAGATCTTTCTAAAATTGCATAGAAACACTTGTCAAAGATATTCCCAGAAGCTAGTGGAAAAGTGTACTCTTTCTGGTCATAGTTTGCAAGATGTTTGCCTTATCCTGCGTTCCTTTGTTACTTTTGCATCTCCTGTGATTGTAGACCGATCGGGGCAATGGTGTACATACACACACACGCACACACACACACACACGTACAGACACACACACATGGCTGAGAGTTAACGGAGACCCCACTTATCGGAAACTGCAGCCCACACATTTAAAAAGAAACGTGCATAAGTTTTGCTCCTATTGTTTCCTCCATACCGAGCAGACTTCAAAGTGCAGAGGTGGTTGGATACAGATACCTATGCAGACAGCTAAGCTCATATATGTATGGGTAGGCTCTCTCCATCCATCATCTAAGTGCGTCTCTGTATACCTACATGTCTGTGTTAGTCTACTCAAACTGATATCCAGAGTGTCATTGAGTGGGGGTTTCATCCATTGACACTGATTTCTCCATATTCTGGAAGCAGAAGTCCAAGACCAAGGCAGGTTCAGTTCCCGGTGAGGTCCCTTCTTCTGCATACGGTCGCATCCCTGATCTGTCCTCACAGGGTCGAGGGAGAATGCTCTGTCCTCAGTTCCTCTTAATAGCACTGATTGCATAATGGCAGCTCCACTCACACCCTCATGGTATCTTCCTAACCCAATTACCTCCAAAGGCCAGACCTCCCAATACCATGACAGCGGGGGTTAGGTCTTCAACCTTGTCTCAGTTCAAATATGAACTTGTGTGTGTGTATGTGTGTGTGTGTGTGTGTGTGTGTGTGGTGGCGGCAGGGGGTAATAGGAGGAGAAGATGGTGAGGTGAGGGCCCAAAATTCAGTTCATAACTCTGTATCTATCATGTATCTATCTAATCTAACATACCTATATCATCTATCCTATCTATTCTATCATCTGTCATTTATATATATCTTATCTATCTGTCATCTCTATCAATCTATTCATCTAATATATGAATATCTATCATCTAATGTATCTATTTCAAAAGTATCATCTATCACCTTTCAACTATATGTCATCTACCTGTCTTTATCTTTTTGTCTACCCATCCATCCTTATTTATAGAACAGTGTAAGATAAATTCTAGCTGAAATAAGCAGGTGCAGAGAGGCAACAAAGGGCCCGGTAGTTTATTTGAACGCAGATACCCAGGCGAGATTTCACCAGTCTATAGAAATGGAGGCTGGGGAATTCCCATTTAGGAAGACAGGCAGCGAGATTTTAAAGAAGGTAGGGTGAGGCAGAACTTAGATTTACAGCAGCGCAAGGATTTGCTAACCCAATGCATATATTTCAGGTTGGGAGGCGGCAACAGCCAAGAACATAGGCACATCATCAGTGTCTGACGTGCTCGCTCCTCCCATCAGCGTCCCCAGCCTTAAAAACAGTTAACAACATGGCCATATATCATGGCTATCTATCTATCTATCTTTCTTTCTATCTTTCTATCTATCTATCTATCTATCTATCTATCTATCTATCTATCTATCTATCTATCTATCTATCTATCTATCTATCTATCTATCTATCACCTATCTGTTCAATCTATCTATACCTATTATCTCTCCTACCTAATCTATCATCTATCTATCTGTCCTATCTATCATCATCTTTTTGTCTAACCATTTATAATTATGTACAGAACAGTTCACACGGTAGCTTATATGTCACTTCCCTACATAAGCTTCCAAAAGCCTGCAAGGTAACTAGGCGCTAGAGACAGATTGCACTGGGTTCATCGAGACATTTGCACATCGAGTCAACAGCGTGTGAGTAAAAAACTAGTAAATGGTGGTGCGTGGATTTCAAACCATACCTCTGTACCCAGTCCTCTTTTCCCTCCTTGCTGACAGTATTCTAGCCGCATTTGTTGACTGACTACTCCCTGAAGACCACAAGCATCCTTCCTCTTGGCTTTTTCAGTAATTTATCCCATTGTATGGAATGATTTTCCCTCAGATACCTTGTTCTGTTACCTCCTTCTATACTGTTCAAGTCCCACATCCCTGGTAAGGCTTAACCGGTCCCCTGCTTATTTTGAAAGCCTTGCTTCTCTCTGCCTTTAAGCTCAGTCCTCCATATCTTGCCTTATTTCTTCATAGTGTTTGTTACCGGCTAAGCTACCAGAAATCTTACAGATATTCATTGTCTCTTTCTTCCCCTCCAACTAGACCATGGTCTTCGCAGGTTAGGAATTCTGCGTTTATTAAGTCTGGTGGAGACCATGCAGACTCTAGGGTCAGAGAGAAGTGGTCACAGTTGTAACTCAACGTGGTTTGACATGTTAGCAGTTTAGGTTAGAGTCAGGCCAGGCAGTCATTAAAGAGGACCTTTTCTGATATAACTAAGCTACTTGATAAATTCTAAGTAAGCTTAAATTTCAATAATCACACAGCAGGCAGAAGCACTTCCTTCTGTCCTTCCTTCAGACTCGAGGACCTTTATGCCAAATCCGTTCTCTCGTGGGGAAGTGGGAATGTGTGAGGATGATCAGCCAATGTCTTAAGTTACACAAGGCACACACATACAGAAATAAACTTGTTTAAAAAAAAATGATAAGAGTGGTTTCCTGTGTCACAGCAGGGATTCCCTAGCACCCAGTGAGCTCAGAGCAGTGGGAGAAGAGAGGGAAGGGGCCACATAAGCCAACCCGGTCTCCTTCCTCTGGACTTGCCTTCCAATGGATTGTCATCCATTAATCACTCAGCACGCAGACCTCACGGTGAGCACGCACAGTCATAAAACGCATCTATTTCCACATCCCAGTCACTCGGGCATGGAACACGTTGCATAGTTAAGTGTGGCTGAGAACATTATCACTCATGTATATGTGTTCTTCCTCCTTTGACGAGTCAAAGAGTAAACAGCAGAGTCATACTAGCAACAGCAGGATTTAGTGTGAATATAAAATATACACACATATTGTGGGAAAGATTTTGTTAAATGGATATGGACATAGGCATTGTCTGGAGCCGGGTTAGACCTGTAGGAGCCGTTGGCAAGGGCTGTGGCGTGTCCACCGTGTCGGAGACTGGGTTAGGGGTAGGGCCGAAGCCATCAGCTCTGCCTACCATGGCATTCTATGGGTCCAGGGCTGACCGGAGGACAACCGCCCGTGCTGTGGGTGTCTGAGGCGTGCAGGATGCTGGTAGTGTTTCTGCCAATGGCCTCGTGTAGGGCCCTGGGGGGCTAGCAAGTTCCTTTCCCGAGGTTGGTGGCATGCACATCAGGTCATCGTCCGACTTGCGTGTAGGTCCGAGGCCGTCGTCTATGCCTACCACGGTATCGTGTGTGTCCAGGGTGGTCCGGAGAATGACTTCCCACATGGTGGGTGTCTGAGGTGTGCAGGAGGCTGGAAGTGCTGCTGCCCATGGCCTCGTGTGGGGCTGGGGGTTGACCGGAAGATGATGGCCATCGAAGGGTGTGTTGTGTCCATGTGCTCGTCTTGAGCATAATTGCCAGACCTCAGGCAGAAAGTGGTGCTGCCCACGGCCCCATGAAGGGCCGTTGGCGACTGGAAGTGACAGCCATCGAGGGTGGTGCCGTGTCCATGGGCTCGTCTTGAGCATCATTACCGGCCCTCACACCGAAGTTGGTGCTGCCCACAGCCCCGTGCGGGGTCGGGTGCGACCGGAAGATGACGGCCTTCGAGGGTGGTGTCGTGTCCATGGGCTCGTCTAGAGCGTCATTGCCGGCCTTTGTGCCAAAGGGGGAGCTGCCCAAAGCCTCGTTTGCGGACGGGGGCTAACGGAAGATGTCGGCAATCGAGGATGGTGTCGTGTCCATCGGCTCTTCTTGGGAATCAGCCTTCAGGCTGGCGACTATGCAGCCCATGGACTCTTCTGGGACCATGGGGTAGTTGTAGATGCCTTTCCCGAAGGCGATAGTGTGACCATTGGGTCGTCGTCCGCCTTGCGGGTAGGGCCGAGGCCATCATCTGTGCCTCTTATGGCATCTTATGGAGCCAGGGGAGACCAGACGACAACCGCCCACGCGGGGGTCATCTGAGGTGCACAGGAGACGGGCAGTGGTGCTGCCCATAGCATCGTGCGGGGCTGAGTGGGTCCGGAAGATGATGGCCAGCGGTGGTGGCGTCGAGTCCATCGGCTCGTCCCGAGCGTCAGTGCCAGCCATCGGGCCTTCGCTTGTGCTGCCCAAGGCCTTGTCTGTTGGCTGACACTGGATGGTTGTTTTGCAGAGGCAGGACACCACACGGCGGGCTGCTAGTGGTGCCCGTGTGCCCTGCGGAGGAGGAGCTCATCTGGGTGGTTTCTCTCCAGCCGTCTGCTGGGAGCCAAGTATGGTCCAGTGGCCCAGGGATGCTCCCCGTGGAAGTGGGAACTCTGCTGGAAAAAGTGGGAAAAGCCAGCCACTAAAGGCACACGATCCCGGAGGAACAGCCTGTGACCAGTGCAGTGAGCAGGTGCAGGGTGCTCCCTGGCAGGAGGGATATGGGGCAACGCCCGGGGACGGTAAGAAACGGCGGGCGAACAAGGTGGATCTGGGAAGGCAGCGAGAGGTGTGGGGCACGAACCTTAGGAAGGAGGAAACGGTCCACATGGAAAAATGGGTTGTGGTGTGCGCCAAACGATCCGAGGAAAGGGTCTGAAGCTAGGGAGAGGGTCTCCTTTGCCACTAACTCCTTCTCAGGCCAAGCACGCACTGAGTTGCTCAGCTAGGGCGAGCCTGGTCCATATGTCAGCTACGGGAAGCATCACAAAGTGGCCTGGGCTGCTGTGACGTCACCCAGGAGACACTTAACCAAGCCCCTATTGCCTTAATCAAACCGGCACCGCCCAGAGGAGACCCTGGTCCAAGGCCATGGCCTGGCCCCGAGGGTAACCCCAGTAGAATCCCTAGCCCCCTGGAATGCCCGCTGAGGTGCCGTGCAGGTGTTTGGAACAATGAGCACACCATGCGGACCATCGAGGGCTGCCGTGCCCGGATCTGTCAGAGCTCAGCCTGTCTGGGTGCCGGCACTGCATGGGCTCGGCACCCAGAGTATGGCGGGAATCAAGTGCCTTGCTCCGCCCTCCCTCACACAATCCCTTAGCCCAGGGCTTGGTCAGGGCCCGGCGCCCAGCTACTACGTGGCTGTCTGGGGCACGGCCCACCCTTTCCTGGGCCTTCCCAGCTTCTCTGGGACACCTGGAGCCAGGCATGCCTTTTCGGCCATGGACAGCCTGGCGGCTGACTTCTGAGGAGTGTGCATACCCCATGAATTGCCTTTCTAGCTAGCGGCAGGGTTTTCCTTTGCTTCTCACAGAAAGCATAGGTCGGGGACCACAGGGTCTCAGCATAGCTACATCCCACGTTCTGACTGGGCTTTGCCACCCAGATTTTCTCTCTGATCTAGTTTTGGGGGCCTGTGTCTCGTAGTTGAATAACACAACACAGTAAAATGGGAAACACTTTCCATTTTTAAAATGCTTCTCCTTTAGACTCTTGGTCTCGATGGCGTCGCTGTTCTTGCCCGTCAGCCAAGCTGGATGCTTGCGGGGCAACCTTGCCTCCTCTCAGCAGTCAACCTGTCCATTCCCAATCCTGACTGTTCATAATTTATGTTATAACCTGTGAAGCTCGTGTCCCGTGTCAGTAATCCTGCTTCTAGTTTCTCAGATCTTTGCTGGTGGACGTAGGCCCTGCTTGCTCACTGCTTCACTGTGGAAGCACTGACATTGTTACAGAATAAAATATTAAATTCTCCATCCCCAATTCACGGTCTGGCCTTCACTTTGTCTACATATCCTTCATTATGAGCCAAGCTCTCTGCTCCTTGAAAAGACCCTGTCTCGTGCCTTTTTCTCTCTGAATTATTTCCTCTGGGGTTTGCCAACTCTTGCATCTGGCTTTTAAGAATTTTCAACCCATCAGAAGAACATGGATCGCTGAAGACCCACCTCTATGTCACCTCCTCTTGGAGGCTTCTGTGCAATCTCAATTAGGGGTGCCTTCCTCTCCATTCTCCATACTTGGTGAGATCATCCCTTATCAAATATGAGTGTGTCAGCTCGTGCACATCACTCTTCGGGTCTTGGGATCTGTTGAACAGTGGTGACATTGAATGACTGGACTCGGCTTCAAAGCTCAGCTGCCCGTCCAGTGGTACCTGATGCCTCTCGCTCCTCTGAAAACCGTTCGTTATGTTCCAAACCGTGTGGAACATAAATGCGGGTGAGATGCCACCGACGACACCTCAGTCCCTGCTGTGTATGCCTCCGGGTGCTTAGGGAGAGGCCCAGCGAGCCGAGTCCCCGAACTTATCTTTAACGGTGATGAGCGCAGAGCGTTTTGGACAGGCCCCATCTGCTGCTGCTACTGCTGCTGCTGTGATGACTCCTCTCTATGGCCCATTGTGGTAAGATACCAGAACTCTTCTTGATCTCTGCCTTTGCTTTCTCCATAGTGGTGTAGTTTTGTTGTATGGGGGTGGCTCCTTTCGCATCTCTGTTGGAATTAAGTACGGGCTCAGAAATCCCTTGTGTCAATTTTCATTGTACTGTACCATCTTCTGTTTCAATGTCTTTGGGTTTTCTCCTGCTGCTACTGCTTTTCCTCTGAGAGGACCTGTACCACAGGCCTGTTGTTGTCAGAAGAGTAAACTTGGTGCTTTACTCACCACCATGTTTGAGGGACATTGGCGTCACCGCTGATAGGAGGAGGGACAGGTAGAAAGGAACACTGAGTTCTAGACGGGAGCAGTTGTGAGCAAAGAGTGTGTTGTGGACTGACGTTTTCTTTTGAGCATCCAAACTTCCCTCGGTATCTGGTTATTGCTTCTTTACATTCGTAAACATCATAAAATCAACTGATTTCAAAAGCCCAGACGCATATTATTACAGCAATTCAGTTGTTGAGGTGAGAAAAAATGAGAAGGGCCTAGCTATAGCACTGAATATATGACTGAGCACTGCCACAACTGAGCAGAAAGAATCCACGGTGGCGGGAAGGGCTATTTACTACTGACTGTCTCTCTGGGCAATCAAACAGAATCACTTTTATTTATTTATTTTTTGGTGTCAGTAATGTACAATTACATGAGCAACTTTATGTTTACTAGGCTCCCCTTCCTACACCATCCCCCACATTGTCAAGTCCACTCCCCACTCCTCATTACAGGCGCTGTCCATCAATGTAGTAAGTTGCTTTTGAATCACTACCTGTCTTCTGAGTGTTATACTGCAATCCCCGTGGCCCCCCACGCCCTACGTTTTGTGTGCAGATTGTAATGCCCCCTTTACACCCTCATCCCTCCTTTCCCACCCATCCTCCCAGGTCCCTTTCCCTTTGGTAACTGTTAGTCCATTCTTGGGTCTGTGAGTCTGCTGCTGTTTTGTTCCTTCCCGTTTTTCCTTTGTTCTCATACCTCACAGAGGAGTGAAATCCTTGGTACTTGTCTTTCTCCACCTGGCTTATTTCACTGAGAATAACACCCTCTAGCTCCTTCCGTGTTGTTGCAAATGGTGGTAGAACTTGTTTTCTTCTTATGGCTGAATGATATTCCATAGTGTGTATGTACCACCTCTTCTTTATCCATTCATCCCCTGATGGACACTTAGGTTGCTTCCATTTCTTTGCTATTGTAAAGAGTGCTGCGATCAACATAGGGGTGCATCTGTCTCTTTCAAACTGGGCTCCTGCACACTTAGGGTAAATTCCTAGGGAGGAATTCACGGGTCAAATAGTATTTCTGTTCTTCGGTTTTTTGGGGAACCTCCATACTGCTTTCCACAATGGTTGAGCTGACTGACATTACCACCAGCAATGTAGGAGGGCTCCCGTTTCTCCACACCTTTGCCGACATCTGTTGTTGTCTGTCTTTTGGGTGGTGGCCATCCTAACTGCTGTGAGTTGATACCCCACTGTGGATTAATGTGTATTTCTCTGATAGTTAGCGATGTGCAGCATCTTTTCATTTGCCTGTTGGCCACCTGAAATTGCTTCTGTGGAGAAGTGTCTGTTCAGATTCTCTGCCCATTTTGTAATTGGATTTATTTGCTATTTGTGTGTTGAGGTTCGTAAGCTCTTGATACATGTTTTGGATGGCAACGCCTTATCAAATGTCTCATCAGTGAATATATTCTCAAATAATGAAGGATGTCTTTTGGTTCTACTGATGGTGGTCAAACAGAATCTTACTATACCCCCTTCCACTTCATTCAAAATCTGACTAATTATTCCTTTTTTCCTGAACACCAACCAGCCGAGAAAATTGGAATGAAGAGGAGAAGCTGTGATGCAGGACCATCTAGTGTAAAACTGAGAGGTGAGGTGGTGTGGAGACTGGTAGGTTGTATCTTGCCATTTGCTGCTTTCAAGGGTCATAGGGAAAAAAGATTGCCAAGGAGATGAAGCCCAGGGTGTTGACGTCTCCTAGTATCGGAGGAGCCACATAGCCTCTAGCCATTGATGGGAAGGCTAGCATGCGGCACTGTTGTCTTTCCTGTGGTGTTAAATGAGCGGCGTCCCCCATATGCAGTTCAGTCAGAGCCCATGTGGGACTGTCCTGACACAGGCTGGGTGGACCCTAGGGCTGTGCCGTTCCTGCTGGGCTCTTGCAGCACCCCTCTCGGGACCGGGCCTTAGCAGCGCTCCCGGAGAAAGAGAGAGAGATAGAGAGAATTGTGCTCTAGAGATAGGGGCAGTTTTATTTTCTGTAGCTCCCTGAGCATGCTCCTGATGTTTATTTTGAGATCTCTTTCTCAGGAAGATTTATTTGAGTCCAGTTACCGGGTTCCTTTGAACGTTCATATTTGTAGGTGGCGCCCTCTAGCTCCGAGAATCTTTACTCTCTGGAGATGCTCAGCCCTTGGGGGGATGGCAGTGGTCCCAGGGGAGCAGTGCCAGTGCCCAACCCCGCCGGGAGTAAAGAGGTCTTTCCTTCTTCCCGACCACAGTGCCCATCTCCACTGCCAGGGCCAGTATGTGGAACATGCAGGGAGATGCTGCCGAAGGTGGGGACGGCCGTTTTGCAGGCCGGTGCTGGTGGTGAGTCAGGCCGTGTACCAGTCAGATCACGGTAAGGGGCCTGGGAGCAGCGAGGCCAGCCAGGGGGATGAAGCGACCAGAGCTCCTGAAAAATTCCCCGCCTGCCGGGCAGAGTGCAACTGGGCAGTTTGGCACACCTGTCCTTTCTCCTGCCTGGCAAGCCCTGTGGAAGCCTTGCCCCTTTAGCAGTTCTCTCACTGTTAGGAGTCTCTCAGACTATCCGCCTTTTTTTTGACCCACAGCGGCCAGATGTGGATCCCTGTGTTGTCCCACAAGTGGCTGGAATCTCAAGGCTCTCGAAGTCTTCTGCCTCTCTTTGCTTTCCAACCCCACCAATCCTCCTGTGCACACCACATGTATGGTAGGTTCATGCTCAGAGAGCACATCTCCAGGGCTGTACAGCACACTTCTCCTTGAGGTGACAGGATGCCGCAGCTGCTTTCCTCCCTGCTGTTCTTCCACGATTTGATGTAGTTGTTCTATTTCCAAATAGTACGTATGTATGTGGTTTTGATTTTGGGAGGATGTTTCCACATCCCCTCTCATGTGAGCCGGGGTCATTAATCCCATCAGCACATCTTTTTTATGTTTTTCTTTTTCAGTTTCACTTGTCTAGTGTACCTGTTCCCAACCCCTCAACTTGTAGTTATGCTTCGTCCTTGGAAACCAAGTGAGTCCCTTGAAAGGGAGCACGTAGGTGGTCTTGAGTTTTCATCCCTTCTTTTAACCATGTGTCTTTTGATTTTTAGCACTCAGAGACTGTCCGTTTATTCTGACAATTGAGAGCTGTGTCCTTATTGCACATGAAATATCTTTTTTGTCATCATTAATCTACAATCACGCGAAGAACATTATGATCACCAAGTACACCAAGTCCTTCCCCAAAACCCTGTTATAGTCGCTATCCATCAGCGTTGGTTGCTGTACACCGATTCAACATGTCCCCCCCCATACACCACGTTACAGTCGCTGTCCATCAGCGTGTCGTAAGATGCTGTAGAATCTCTAATTGACTTCTCTGTGTTGTACAGCCCTCGCCATGCACAACAGCCCCCATGCATTATACATGCTAATCCTAATGCCCCCTTTCTTTCTAACTGCCCTTATCCTTCCCTTCCAACCCACTCAGCCCAGTCACTTTCCCTTTGGTAACTGTTAGGACTCTCTCGGTTTCTGTGAGTCCGCTGCTGTATTTTTCCTTCAGTTTTTCTTTTTTGTTATACTCCACACATCAGTGAAATCATTTGGAACTTGTCTTTCTCTGCCTGGCCTATTTCACTGAGCATAATACCCTCTAGCTCCATCCACATTGTTGCAAATGGTAGGATTTGTTATCTTCTTACGGCTGCTTACTGCACTTTTTAAACTGGATTTCTGTCTTCTCTTTGGTCTGTATTTTCAATATGTGCTTTCACCATTTCTTTCCTGGTTATGAGCAATACCTTTATGTTAATCGATATGTACCTATACTTATCTATCTGTCTGTATGTCTATCTATCAATCAATCAGTCATCTTTTTGTCTGAACATCTGGCCTTGTATGCAGAACAGTTAACAACATAGACAATGTCCCTTTGCTACTTTATGCTTCCAAAAATCTTGCAAGGTAACTAGGTTGTAAGGAGAGTCCTGGGTTCCCTGAGACACTTGCAGGTTGAGTCAGAAGTGTACTTACAAAACCAGAAAATGGTTGTGCCGGGACTTGAACCCGTGTCTCTATCCTCTGTCCTCTTTCATCTCCTTCTAATTTGTTGTCTGTATTTCGATACATTCATTGACTAAGTGCTCCCTGAAGACCACGAGTATCATTCCTCTGGGCCTGTTGTCAACAGAAAAGTAAACTTGTTGCTTTGTACACCACCATGTTTGAAGGACATCAGCGTGATAACCACCGATAGGACGGAGGGTCAAATAAAAAGGAACACCAATTTCTAGACAGGAGCAGTTGGGAGTTAAGAGTGTATTGTGGAGTGACGTGTCTTTTTGAGTGTCCAAACATCCCTCTTTAGGTGGTTATTAGATCTTCACATTCGTGAACATCATAAAACCCACTGATTTCAAAGGCCCAGACCCATATTATTACAGCAATTCAGTTGTTGATTTGAGAGAAAATGAGAAGGATATTGCTGCACCACTAAATCTATGTCTGGGCACTGCTGATACCAAACAAAAAGCATTCACAGTGGCCAGATAGGACTATTTTCTACTGACTGTCTCTGGGGGACACACACAGAATCCATTTGATTGATTGTTTTTTCGGATTCACTTATGTTGGGTACCTCTCACCACCCCTACGGCTTGTAGTTTTTCTGTGTCCTTGGATCTCAAGTGAGTCTCCTCTAAGAGAGAACGTAGGTGTTCTTGAGTTTTCATCCCTTCTTTTATCCCTGTGTCTTTTGTTTTCTAGCACTCAAAGCCTGTCCTTTTACACTAATGATTCAGAGCTGTGCCCTTATTGCACTTTAAAATTCTTTTTTTATCATTAATCTACAATCACTTGAAGAACATTATGTTTACTAGGATCCCCCCTTCATCAAGTCCTCCAGAAAAACCTCTTACAGAATGTGTCCATCAGCATAGTTGGATGCTGTAGACTAATTCAACATGAACCCCCACACACACCCCGTTACAGTCGCTGTCCATCAGCCTGTAGTAAGATGTTGTAGAATCTCTACTTTTCTTCTCTGTGTTGTACAGCACTCCCCATGCCCAACCGTCCGCACGCATTATTCTTGCTAATAATAATATCCCCTTTCTTTCTTCCTGCCCTTATACCTCCCTTATCACCCACCCTGCCCAGTACATTTCCCTTTGGTATCTGTTAGTCCACTCTCGGGTTCTGTGATTCTGCTGCTGTTTATTTATATCAGTTTTTCTATGTTGTTGTACTCTACACATGAGTAAAATCATTTGGTACTTGTCTTTCTCCTCCTGGTCTATTTCACTGAGCATACTACCGTCTAACTCCATCCACATCATTGTAAACGGTAGGATTTGTTTTCTTCTTATGGCTCCTTACTGCACACTTTAACTGGATTTCATTCTTCCTTTTTGTTTTGTACTATCACTATGTGTTTTCACCATTTATCTCCCAGTTATGAGCAATAGCTTTGTGTTAATCGATATGTAGCTCTATCTATCTATCTATCTATCTATCTATCTATCTATCTATCTGTCTGTAACCTATCTATCTGTCTACTTACCTATCTATCTATCTTTCTGTCAATCAATCTATCTATCTATCTATCTATCTATCTATCTATCTATCTATCTATCTATCTATCTGCTTATCTTCCTGTATATCTTTCATGACTATCATCTATCTATCTATCATCTGTCATCTATGTATCTATGAATCTATCATCTTTTTGTGTGCCCATATATTCTTATGTACAGAACAGTTAACAACATCGCGTATGTCACTTACCTACATTATGCTTCCAAAAACAGTGCAAGATGAGTAGGCTGTATTGAGAGCACTGGGTTCACTGAGACAATTGCAGGTTGAGTCAGCATCGTGTCCTTACAAATCCAGTAAATACTGGTGCAGGGACTTGAACTCATATCTCTGTCATCTGTCCTCTTTTCCCTCCTTCTCGATTGCTGACTGTATTTAGCCACATTCATTGACTAAGGTCTACCTTAAGACCACAAGTTTCATTCCTCAGGGCCTCTTGTAGACAGTAAAGTATACTTGGTGCTTTGCTTACCACCATGTTTGAGGGACATCGGCGTGATCACCGCTGATAGGAGGAGTGTCAAATAAAAAGGAACACCTATGTCTAAACAGGAGCATTTGGGAGCAAAGAGAGTGTTGTGGAGTTACGTGTTTGTTTGAGTGTCCAAACTTCACACTTTAGGGGGTTATTACTTCTTTACATTTGTGAACATCATAAAACACACAGATTTCCAAAGCCCAGACTCATATAATTCAGCAATTCTGTTGTTGAGGTGTGAAAAAATGAGAAGGACGTTGCTAAACCACTAAATCAATGGCGGGGCACTGCTGAAAACAAACAAAAAGAATTCACGGTGGCTAGATACTGCTATTTTCTACTGGCTGTCTCTGGGGACTCAAACAGTATCCATTTGTTTGTTTGTTTGTTTCTCAGTTTCGCTTGTGTAGGTTACCCGAATCCGCCCCTTCAGCTTGTAGTTTGTGTCCTTGGATCTCAAGTGAGTCTCCAGTAAGGGAGCACGTAGGTGGTCTTGTGTTTTCATCCCTTATTCTAACCCTGTGTGTTTTGATTGGAGCACTCAAAGAATATCCGTTTATTCTGATGATTCAGAGCTGTTCCTTTATTGCACTAAAAAATTTTCTTCGTTATCATTAATCTACAATCACGTGAAGAACATTACGTTTACTAGGCTTCCCATTCAACATTCCGCATCTAAAACTAATTACAGTCGCTGCCCATCAGCGTGTAGTAACATGGTGTAGAATCCCTACTGTTCTGTCTGTGCTGTACAGTCCTCCCCATGCTACTCCCACCACACACATTATACACACTAATACTAATGCCCCCTTTCTTTCTCCCCACCCTTATCCCTCCCTTTCCACCCAACCTGCCCAGTCACTTTCCAATTGGTAACTGTTAGCAAACTCGCGGGTTCTGTGAGTCTGCTGCTATTTTTTCTTCAGGTTTTCTTGGTTGTTATACTTAACACATGAGTGAAATCATTTGGTTCTTTTCTTTCTCCACCTGGCCTATTTCACTGAGCATAATACCCTCTAGCTCCATCCACGTTGTTGCAAATGGTAGGATTCGTTTTCTTCTTATGGCTGCTTACTGCTCTTTTTAGACTGGAGTTCATTATTATTTTTGTTTGTAGTATCGCTATGTGCTTTCACCATTGCTCTCCTGGTTATGAGCAGTAGCTTTGTGCTAATCGTTATGTACCTATATCTATCTATCTGTCTGTCTATCTATTTATCAATCAATCAATCTATCAGCTTTTTGTCTGCCCATCTGTCCTTGTGTACAGAACAGTTAAACACATAGCCTATGTCACTCTCCTACATTATGCTTCCAAAAATCCTGCAATGTAACTAATATTTAGGGAGAGCACTGGGTTCACCGAGACACTTGAAGATCGAGTCGGCCGCGTGTACCTACAAAAGCAGGAAATGGTTGTGCAGGGACTTGAAACCGTGTCTCTACCCACTGTCCTCTTTCATCTCCTTCTCACTTGCTGTCTGTATTTAGCCACATTCATTGAATAAGTGCTCCCTGAGACCACAAGTATCCTTCCTCTGGGCCTGTTGTCGACAGAAATGTTAACTTGTTGCTTTCCTCACCACCATGTTTGAAGGACATCGACGTGATCAATGCTGATAGGACGGAGGGTCAAATAAAAAGGAACACCAATTTCTAGACAGGAGCAGTTGGGAGCTAAGAGTGTATTGTGGAGTGACATGTTTATTTGAGTGTCCAAACTTCACTCTTTAGGTGGTTATTACTTCACATTCGTGAAGATCATAAAACCCACCGATTTCAAAGGCAAGATGCTTATTATTACAGCAACTAAGTTGCTGAGGTGAGAGAAAATGTGAAGGACGTTGCTGCACCACTAAATCTATGGCTGGGCCCTGCTGAAAACAAACAAAAAGAATTCACTGTGGCCAGATAGAGCTATTTTGTACTGAATGCCTCTGGGGTCTCAAACACAATCCATTTATTGGATTGTTTGTTTTTCAGTTTCACTCGTGTAGGGTACTTGTCCCCACACCTTCAGCTTATAGTTTGTCTGTGTCCTTGGATCTCAAGTGAGTCTCCTGTAAGGAAGCACGTAGGTTTTTTGAGTTTTCATCCATTCTTTAAACCCTGTGTCTTTTGTTTGCAGCACTCAGAGCCTGACCTTTTATACTGATGATTCAGTACTGTGCCCTTATTGCACTTAAAAAATTTTTTTTGTTATCATTAGTTTACAATTACGTGAAGAACCTTATGTTTACTATGCACCCCCTTCAACAAGTCCCCCCGAAAATCCTCTTCAGTCGCTGTCCATCAGAGAGTAGTAAGATGCTATATAATCTCTAATAGTCTTCTCTGTGTTGTACAGCACTCCCCATGCCTTCTCGACCCCACGCAATATACATGCTAACCCTAATGCCCCCATTCTTTCTCCCCAAACTTATCCCTCCCTTCAGAACCTCCCTGCCCAGACCTTTTCCCTTTGGCAACTTTCAGTCAACTCTCGGGTTCTGTGAGTCTGCTGCTGTTTTTTTCCTTTAGTTTTTCTTTGTTGTTATACTCCACACATGATTGAAATCATTTGATACTTGTCTTTCGCTGACTGACTTTTTTCTGTGAACATACTACCGTCTAGCTCCATGCACGTCATTGCAAATGGTAGCATTTGTTTTCTTCTTATGGCTGCTTACTGCACTTTGTAAACAGGGTTTCATTCTTCCTTTTCGTTTGTAGTTTAGCTATGTGCTCTCACCATTCATCTCCTGGTTATGAGCAACAGCTGTGTTTCAATCGATATATATCTGTATCTATTTATTGCTCTGTCTGTCTGTTTATCTATCTATCTTTCTATATAAAATTCTATCTCTCTGTCCTTCTCTCTATATATCTATCCATCTATCTAGCTTCCTTTCAGCTATCATGTGTATCATCTGTCTATCTCTCATCTGTCATCTATCTATCTGTCTATCTATGAATAAATCATCTTTCTCTCTGCCCATCTATCCATATGTACAGAACAGTTAACAACATCACCTTTGTCACTTCCCTACATTATGCTTCCAAAAACATTGCAAGGTCACTAGGCCGCACTTAGAGCACTGGGCTCACTGAGACAGTTACAGATCAGGTCAGCTGCGTGTGCTTACAAAACCAGTAAATGGTGGTGCAGGGACTTGAACCCGTATCTCTGTCCTCTGTCCTCTTAAACCTCTTTCTCGCTTGCTAACTGTATTTAACCACACTCATTGACTAAGTCCTCACTGAAGACTGCAAGAACACATCCTCTGGGCCTGTTGAAGAGAGAAAATTATACTTGGTGCTTTACTCACCACCATGTTTGAGGGACATTGGCGTGTTCACCACTGATAGGAGGAGGGACAAATAAAAAGGAACACCTATTTTTAGACAGGAGCATTTGGGAGCAAATTGTTTGTTGTGGAGAGACGTGTTTGGTTCAGTGTTCAAACTTCCCTCTTTATGTGGTTATTACTTCTTTACAATCGTGAACATCATAAAACCCAGTGATTTCGAAAACCGAGATGCATATTATTACAGCAATTCATTTGCTGCTGTGAGATAAAATGAGAAGGACATTGCAGTACCACTAAATCTATACCTGGTCACTGCTGAAACCAAACAAAAAGAATTCACGGTGGCTAGTTAGGACTATTTTCTAGTGACTATCTCTGGGGACTCAAACAGAATCCATTTGTTTCTTTGTTTCTCAGATGCACTTATATAGGGTACCTGTCCGCACCCCTTCAGCTTGTACTTTGTCTGTGTCCTTGGATCTCAAGTGAGTCTCCAGTAAGGGAGCAAATAGGTGATCTTGAGTTTTCATCAGTACTTCTAACCCTGTGTCTTTTGAGTGGAGCAGTCAAAGCCTGTAATTTTACTCTGATATTTGAGAGCTATGCTCTTACTGCACTTTGAAATATTTTTTTGTTCTCATTAATATACAATTACAAGCAGAACGATATGTTTAGTAGTCTACCTCCTTCACCAAGTCCTTGCCAAATCCCAGTTACAGTTGCTGTCCGTCAGCTTGTAGTATGATGCTGTAGAATCACCACTTCTCTTCTCTGTGTTGTACAGCCCTCCCCATGACACTACACCCTACACATTGTTCATGCAAATCCTAATGCCCCCATTCATTTTCCCCGCCCTTATCACTCCCTTCCCACAAACACTACCAAGTCCATTTCTCTTTGGTAACGGTTAGTCCTCTCTTGGGTACTGTGTGTCTGCTGCTGTTTTTTCCGTCAGTTTTTCTTTGTTGTCGTAATCCACACATGAGTGAAATCATTTCGTACATTTATTTCTCCGACTGGCCTAATTGACTGAGAATAATACCCTCTAGCTCCATCCACATTATAGCCAGTGATAGGATTTGTTTTCTTCTTATGGCTTCTTACTGCACTTTTTAAATTGCATTTTACTCTTCATTTTTGTTTGTAGTTTCGCTGTGTGCTTCAACCATTGCTCTCATTTTTATGAGCAGTAGCTTTGTGTTAATCGATATGTTCCTATATCTATCTATCTGTCTGTCTATCTATCTATCTGTCTAGCTATTTAAAATCAATCAATCATCTTTTTGTCTGCCCATCTGTCCTAGTGTACGGAACAGTTAACCACATAGCCTATGTCACTTTCCTACATTATGCTTCCAAAAATCCTGCAAGGTTACTATTCTGTAGGGAGAGCACTGGGATCACCGAGACACTTGCAGGTCGTGTAGGCCGCGTGTACTACAAAACCAGTAATTGGTTCTGCAAGGACATGAACATGTGTCTCTATCCCCTGTTCTCTTTCATCTCCTTCTAATTTACTCTCTGTATTTAGCCACATTCATTGACTAAGTGTTCCCTGAAGACCACAAGTGTCCTTCCTCTGGGCCTGTAGTCGACAGAAAATTAAACTTCTTGCTTTGATTACCACCATGTTTGAAGGACATCAGCATGATCACTGTGGATAGGACGGAGGGTCAAATAAAAGGAACACCAGTTTCTAGACAGGAGCAGTTGAGAGCTAAGAGTGTACTGTGGAGTGACATGTTTATTTGAGTGTCCAAAATTCCCTCTTTAAGTGGTTATTACTTCACATTCGTGAAGATCATAAAACAAACCAATTTCAATGGCCCAGAATCTTAATATTACAGCAACTCAGTTGTTGAGGTGAGATTAAATGTCAAGGACGTTGCTGCACCAATTAATCTATGGCTGGGCCCTGATGAAAACAAACAAAAAAATTCACGATGGCCAGATAGGGCTATTTACAGTTGACTGTTTCTGGGGGCTCATACAGAATTCATTTGTTTGATTGTTTGTTTTTCAGTTTCATTCGTGTAGGGTACTTGTCCCCACACCTTCAGCTGGTAGTTTGTCTGTGTCCTTGGATCTCAAGTGAGTCTCCTGTAAGGAAGCACGTAGGTTTCTTGAATTTTCATCCGTTCTTTTAATCCTGTTTCATTTGTTTGCAGCACTCAGAGCCTGACCTTTAATTCTGATGATTCAGAGCTGTGCCCTTATTGCACTTAAAACAATTTTTTTGTAGTCATTAATCTACAATCACGTGAAGAATATTATGTTTACTATGCTCCCCATTCACCAAGTCCAACCCCAAAAACCTCTTACAGTCGCTGTCCGTCAGCATAGTTGGATGCTATAGACCCCTTCACCATGTACCCTTTCACAGACACCGTTAAAGTCGCTGTCAATCAGCGAGTAGTAAGATGCTATATAATCTGTACTAGTCTTCTCTGTGTTGACAGCACTCCCCATGACCCCCGACCCCACGCAATATACATGCTAATCCTAATGCCCCCATTCTTTCTCCCCGCACTTATCCCTTCCTTCAGAACCACCCTGCCCAGTTCCTTTCCATTTGGCAACTTTTAGTCAACTCTACGGTTCTGTGAGTCTTCTGCAGCTTTTTTCCTTCAGTTTTTCTTTGTTGTTATATTCCACACATGAGTGAAATCATTTGATACTTGTCTTTCGCCGCCTGACCTATTTCTCTGAACATACTACCGTCTAGCACCATCAACGTCAATGCAAATGGTAGGATTTGTTTTCTTCTTATGGCTGTTTACTGCACTTCGTAAACTAGATTTCATTCTTCCTTTTTTTTGTAGTTTAGCTATGTGTTCTCACCATTCATCTCCTGGTTATGAGCAACAGCTTTGTGTCAATCGATATGTATCTGTATTTAATTATTGCTCTGTCTGTCTGTATATCTATATATCTTTCTATATATCCTACTATCTCTCTGTCCTTCTCTCTATATATCTATCCAACTATCTAGCTTCCTATCATCTATCATGTGTATCATCTATCTATCTCTCATCTGTTATCTATCTGTCTATCTATGAATAAATCATCTCTCTGTCTGCCCATCTATCCTTATGTACAGAACAGTTAACAACATCACCTATGTCACTTCCCTACATTATGCTTCAAAAAACATTGCAAGGTCACTAGGCCGCAGGGAGAGCACTGGGCTCACTGAGACAGTTGCAGATCGAGTCAGCCGCGTGTGCTTACAAAACCAGTAAATGGTGGTGCAGGGACTTGAAACCGTATCTCTGTCCTCTGTCCTCTTATACCTCCTTCTCGCTTGCTAACAGTATTTAGCTACATTCATTGCCTAAGTGCTCTCTGAAGACCCCAAGTATACTTCCTCTCTGCCTGTTGTAGACATAAAAGTATACTTGGTGCTTTACTCACCAACATGTTTTAGGGACATAGGCATGTTCACCACTGATAGGAGGAGGGACAAATAAAAAGGAACACCTATTTCTAGACAGGAGCATTTGGGAGCAAATTGTTTGTTGTGGAGAGACATGTTTGGTTCAGTGTTCAAACTTCCCTCTTTATGTGGTTATTACACCTTTACAATCGTGAACATCATAAAACCCAGTGATTTCAAAAGTCCAGATGCATATTATTACAGCAATTCATTTGTTGATGTGAGAATAAATGAGAAGGACATTGCAATACCACTAAATCTATACCTGGTCACTGCTGAAACTAAACGAAAAGAATTCACGGTGGCTAGGTAGGACTATTTTCTAGTGACTGTCTCTGGGGACTCAAAGAGAATCAATTTGTTTCTTTGTTTCTCAGATTCACTTGTATTGTATACCTGTCCGCGCCCCTTCAGCTTGTAGTTTGTCTCTGTCCTTTGATCTCAAGTGAGTCTCCAGTTAGGGAGCACGCAGGTGCTCTTGAGTTTTCATCAGTTTTTCTAACTGTGTGTCTTTTGATTGGAGCAGTCAAATCCTCTACTTATATTCTGTAAATTGATAGCTCTGCTGTTACTGCACTTTGAAATTTTTTTTGCTCTCATCTATATACAATCACATGCAGAACATTATGTTTACTAGTCTACCCCCTGACCAAGTCCTCGCCAAATCCCAGTTACAGTCGTTATCCGTCAGCATGCATTAAGATACTGTAGAATCACTACTTGTCTTCTCCGTGTTGTAAAGCACTCCCCATGACACTACACCCTACACATTATTCTTGCTAATCCTAAGGGCCCCATTATTTTTTTCCCGACATTATCACTCCCTTCCCACAAACCCTACCGAGTCCCTTGCTCTTTGGTAACTGTTAGTCCACTCTCGGGTTCTGTGAGTCTGCTGCTGTCTTTTCCTTCAGTTTTTCTTTGTTATCATACTCCACACATGAGTGAAATCATTTGGTAAATGTATTTCTCCGACTGGCCTATTTGAGCATAATACCCTCTAGCTCCATCCACTTTATTGCCAATGATAGGATTTGTTTTCTTCTTATGGCTGCTTTCCGCACTTTTAAAAATGGATTTTATTCTTCTTTTTTCTTTTTAGTTTCGCTATGTGCTTCAACCATTGCTCTCATGGTTATGGGCAATAGCTTTGTGTTAAACGATATGTACCTATATCTATCTGGCTGTCTGTCTATCTATCTATCAATCAACCAATCAATTAATCATCATTTGTCTGCATATCTGTCCTTGTGTACAGAACAGTTAACGACATAGCCTATGTCACTTTCCTACATTATACTTCCAAAAATCGTGCAAGGTAACTAGGCTGTAGGGAGAGCACTGGGTTCACCGAGACACTTGCAGTTCGAGTCGGCCGCGTGTACCTACAAAACCAAAAAATGGTTGTGCTGGGACTTGAACCCTTGTCTCTATCCTCTGTCCTCTTTCATCTCCTTCTAACTTGCTGTCTGTATTTAGCCACATTCATTGACTAAGGGCTCCCTGAAGATCTCAAGTATCATTCCTCTGGGCCTGTTGTCGACAGAAAAGGAAACTTGTTGCTTTGCTCACCACCATGTTTGAAGGACATCAGCGTGGTCACCGCCGATAGGACGGAGGGTCAAATAAAAAGGAACACCAATTTCTAGACAGGAGCAGTTGGGAGCTAACAGTGTATTGTGGAGTGACGTGTTTATTTGAGTGTCCAAACTTCCCTCTTTAGGTGGTTATTAGATTTTCACATTCGTGAACATCATAAAATCCACTGATATCAAAGGCCCAGATGTTTATTATTACAGCAACTAGGTTGTTGAGGTGAGAGAAAATGAGAAGAGTGTTGCTGCACCACTAAATCTATGGCTGGGAACTGTTGAAACCAAACAAAAAGAATTCACGGTGGCCAGATAGGGCTATTTTCTGCTGACTGTCTCTGGGGACTCAAACAGAATCCATTTGCTTGATTGTTTGATTTTCCGTTTCACTCATGTAGGGTACTTGTCCACACACCTTCGGATTGTAGTTTGTCTGTGTCCTTGGATCTCAAGTGAGTCTCCTGTAAGTAAGCACTTAGGTGTCTTGAGTTTTCATCCCTTCTTTTATCCCTGTGTCTTTTGTTTGCAGCACTCAGTGCCTGACCTTTTATTCTGATGATTCAGAGCTGTGCACTTATTGCACTTAAAGAATATTTTTTATCATTAATCTACAATCACGTGAAGAAAATTATGTTTACTATGCTCCCCCCTTCACCAAGTCCCCCCGAAAAACCTCTTCAGTCACTGTCGATCAGCGTAGTTGGATGCTGTAGACCTATTCACCATGTCCCCCCCAAAAGTCCCCGTTACAGTCACTGTCCAACAGTGTGTAGTAAGATGCTATATGATCTCTACTAGTCTTCTCTGTGTTGTACAGTACTCCCCATGCACACCCGACCCCGCGCATTATACATGCTAAACTTAATGCCCCCATTCTTTCTCCCCACACTTATCCCTCTCTTCAGACTCACCCTGCCCAGTCCTTTTTCCTTTCGTTACTTTTAGTCAACCCTCGGGTTCAGTGAGTCTGCTGCTGTTTTTTTACTTCAGTTTTTCTTTGTTGTTATACTCCACACATGAGTGAAATCACTTGGTACTTGCCTTTATCCGCCTGACCTATTTTTTATGAACATACTACCGTCTTGCTCCATCCACGTCATTGCAAATGGTAGTATTTGATTTCTCCTTAAGGCTGCTTAGTGCACTTTTTAAACTGGATTTCATTCTTCTTTTTTGTTTGTAGTTTAGCTATGTTATTCACCATTCAACTCCTGATTATGAACAATAGCTTTGTGTCAATCGACATGTATCTGCATCTATCTATCTAAAGGTCTGTCTGTCTATCTATGTATCTATGTATGTATATATCTATGTATCTATGTATCTATCTATGTATCTATCTATCTATCTTCCTATCATCTATCTACGATGTCTATCATCTATTAATCTATGAACCTATCTATCTATCTTTCACCTGTCGTCTGTCTACCTATCTATCTATGAAACAATCATCTTTTTGTCTGCCCATCTATCCTTATGTACAGAACATTTAACAACATAGCCTATGTCTCTTCCCTACATTATGCTTCCAGAAATCTTGCAAGGTAACTAAGCCATAAGGAGAGCACTGTGTTCACCGATACGCTTTCAGGTAGAGTCAGCAGAGTGTGCTTACAAAACCAGTAAATGGAGGTGAAAGGACTTGAACCCGTATCTTTGTCCTCTGTCATCCTTATACTTCCTGCTCGCTTGGTGACTTTATTTAGCCACATTCAGTGAGTAAGTGATCCCTGAAGACCACAAGTATCCTTCGTCTGGGCCTGTTGTCAACAGAAAAGTGTACTTGGCCCTTTGCACACCACCATTTTTGAGGGACATTGGCGTGATCACTGCTGATAGTTGGAGGGACAAATATGAATTAACACCTATTTCTGGACAGGAGCAGTTGGGAACAAAGAGTGTGTTGTGGAGTGAAGTGTTTATTTGAGTGTCCAAACTTCCCTCTTTAGGTGGTTATTACTTCTTTACATTCGTGAACATCATAAAAAGCAATGATTATAAATGCCCAGACGCATATTATTACAGCAATTTATTTGTTGAGGTGAGAGGAAATGAGAAGGAAGTTGCTGCACCACTAAATCTATGTCTGAGCACTGCTGAAACCAAACAAAAAGAATTCACGGTGGCTAGATAGGGCTATTTTCTACTGACTCTCTCTGGGGTCCAAAACAGAATCCATTTCTTTCTTTGTTTCTCAGTTTCACTTGTGTAGGGTACCTGTCCCCGCCCCTTCAGCTTGTAGTTTGTCTGTGTCCTTGGATCTCAAGTGAGTCTCCAGTAAGGGAGCACGTAGGTGGTCTTGAGTTTTCATCAGTTCTTCTAACCCTGTGTCTTTTGATTGGAGCACTCAAAGGCTGTACTTTTATTCTGATATTTGAGAGCTGTGCTCTTACTGCACTTTGAAATTCTTTTTGTTCTCATTAATATACAATCACATGCAGAACATTATGTTATTCTGTCTACCCTCCTCACCAAGTCACCCCAAATCCCAGTTACAGCCGCTCTCCATCAGCATGTACTAAGATGCTGTAGAATCACTACATGTCTTCTCTGTGTTGTACAGCCCTACCCATGACACCCCACCCTACTCATTATACATGCTAATCCTAATGCCCCCATTCTTTTTCCCCGCACTTATTACTCCCTTCCCACAAACCCTACCCAGTCCCTTTCTCTTTGGTAACTGTAGGTCCACTCTCGGGTTCTGTGAGTCTGCTGCTGTCTTTTCCTTCAGTTTTTCTTTGTTATCATACTCCACACATGAGTGAAATCATGTGGTACATGTATTTCTCCGCCTGGCCTATTTGACTGAGCATAATACCCTCTAGCTCCATCCACGTTATTTCAAATGATAGGATTTGTTTTCTTCTTATGGCTCCTTACTGCACTTTTTAAACTGGATTTCATTCTTCTTTTTTGTTTGTAGTTTTGCAATGTGCTTTCACCATTGCTCTCCTTGTTATGAGCTGTAGCTTTGTGCTAATCGATATGTACCTATATCTATTTATCTGTCTGTCTATTTATCAATCACTCAATCAATCATCCTTTTGTCTGTCCATCTGTCCATGTGTACAGAACAGTTAACCATATACCCTATATCACTTTCCTGCACTATGCTCCCAAAAATCCTGCAAAGTATCTAGGCTGCTGAGGGAGCACTGGGTTCACCG
Organism: Manis pentadactyla; assembly: GCF_030020395.1. Taxonomy (NCBI): domain Eukaryota; kingdom Metazoa; phylum Chordata; class Mammalia; order Pholidota; family Manidae; genus Manis; species Manis pentadactyla. The sequence goes on from NW_026644705.1 coordinate 522,830, forward strand.
AGACACTTGCAATTCGAGTCGGCCGCGTGCACCTACAATACCAGGAAATGTATGTGTTGGGACTTGAACTCGTGTCTCTATCCTCTGTCCTCTTTCATCTCCTTCTAACTTGCTGTCTGTATTTAGCCACATTCATTGACTAAGGGCTCCCTGAAGATCTCAAGTATCATTCCTCTGGGCCTGTTGTCGACAGAAAAGGAAACTTGTTGCTTTGCTCACCACCATGTTTGAAGGACATCAGCGTGATCACTGCCGATAGGACGAAGGGTCAAATAAAAAGGAACACCAATTTCTAGACAGGAGCAGTTGGGAGCTAACAGTGTATTGTGGAGTGACGTGTTTATTTGAGTGTCCAAACTTCCCTCTTTAGGTGGTTATTAGATTTTCACATTCGTGAACATCATAAAATCCACTGATTTCAAAGGCCCAGATGCTTATTATTATAGCAACTCAGTTGTTGAGGTGAGAGAAAATGAGAAGTATGTTGCTGCACCACTAAATCTATGGCTGGGAACTGTTGAAACCAAACAAAAGAATTCACGGTGGCCAGATAGGGCTATTTTCTGTTGACTGTCTCTGGGGACTCAAACAGAATCCATTTGCTTGATTGTTTGATTTTCTGTTTCACACGTGTAGGGTACTTGTCCACACACCTTCGGCTTGTAGTTTGTCTGTGTCCTTGGATCTCAAGTGAGTCTCGTGTAAGTAAGCACGTAGGTGTCTTGAGTTTTCATCCCTTCTTTTATCCCTGTGTCTTTTGTTTGCAGCAATCAGTGCCTGACCTTTTATTCTGATGATTCAGAGCTGTGCACTTATTGCACTTAATGAATATGTTTTATCATTAATCTACAATCACGTGAAGAACATTATGTTTACTATGCTCCCCCGTTCAACAAGTCCCCCCGAAAAACCTCTTCAGTCACTGTCGATCAGCGTAGTTGGATGCTGTAGACCCCTTCACCATGTCCCCCCTAAAGTCACCATTACAGTCACTGTCCATCAGTGAGTAGTAAGATGCTATATGATCTCTACTAGTCTTCTCTGTGTTGTACAGTACTCCCCATGCACACCCGACCCCGCGCATTATACATGCTAAACTTAATGCCCCCATTCTTTCTCCCCACACCTATCCCTCCCTTCAGACTCACCCTGCCCAGTCCTTTTTCCTTTGGTTACTTTTAGTCAACTCTCGGGTTCTGTGAGTCTGGTGCTGTTTTTTTACTTCAGTTTTTCTTTGTTGTTATACTCCACACATGAGTGTAATCACTTGGTACTTGCCTTTATCCGCCTGCCCTATTTTTCTGAACATACTACAGTCTTGCTCCATCCACGTCATTGCAAATGGTAGTATTAGTTTTCTTCTTAAGGCTGCTTAGTGCACTTTTTAAACTGGATTTCATTCTTCCTTTTTGTTTGTAGTTTAGCTATGTTATTCACCATTCAACTCCTGGTTATGAACAATAGCTTTGTGTCAATCGACATGTATCTGTATCTATCTATCTAAAGGTCTGTCTGTATATCTATGTATCTATGTATGTATATATCTATGTATCTATGTATCTATCTATGTATCTATCTATCTATCTTCCTATCATCTATCTACGATGTCTATCATCTATTAATCTATGAACCTATCTATCTATCTTTCACCTGTCGTCTGTCTACCTATCTATCTATGAAACAATCATCTTTTTGTCTGCCCATCTATCCTTATGTACAGAACATTTAACAACATAGCCTATGTCTCTTCCCTACATTATGCTTCCAGAAATCTTGCAAGGTAACTAAGCCATAAGGAGAGCACTGTGTTCACTGATACGCTTTCAGGTAGAGTCAGCAGAGTGTGCTTACAAAACCAGTAAATGGAGGTGAAAGGACTTGAACCCGTATTTTTGTCCTCTGCCCTCTTATACTTCCTGATCGCTTGGTGACATTATTTAGCCACATTCAGTGAGTAAGTGATCCCTGAAGACCACAAATATCCTTCGTCTGGGCCTGTTTTCGACAGAAAATTGTACTTGGCCCTTTGCACACCACCATTTTTGAGGGACATTGGCGTGATCGCTGCTGATAGGTGGAGGGACAAATATGAATTAACACCTATTTCTGGACGGGAGCAGTTGGGAACAAAGAGTGTGTTGTGGAGAGAAGTGTTTATTTGAGTGTCCAAACTTCCCTCTTTAGGTGGTTATTACTTCTTTACATTCGTGAACATCATAAAAAGCAATGATTATAAATGCCCAGACGCATATTATTACAGTAATTCATTTGTTGAGGTGAGAGGAAATGAGAAGGAAGTTGCTGCACCACTAAATCTATGCCTGAGCACTGCTGAAACCAAACAAAAAGAATTCACGGTGGCTAGATAGGGCTATTTTCTACTGACTCTCTCTGGGGTCCAAAACAGAATCCATTTCTTTCTTTGTTTCTCAGTTTCACTTGTGTAGGGTACCTGTCCCCGCCCCTTCAGCTTGTAGTTTGTCTGTGTCCTTGGATCTCAAGTGAGTCTCCAGTAAGGGAGCACGTAGGTGGTCTTGAGTTTTCATCAGTTCTTCTAACCCTGTGTCTTTTGATTGGAGCACTCAAAGGCTGTACTTTTATTCTGATATTTGAGAGCTGTGCTCTTACTGCACTTTGAAATTCTTTTTGTTCTCATTAATATACAATCACATGCAGAACATTATGTTATTCTGTCTACCCTCTTCATCAAGTCACCCCAAATCCCAGTTACAGCCGCTCTCCATCAGCATGTACAAATATGCTGTAGAATCACTACATGTCTTCTCTGTGTTTTACAGCCCTACCCATGACACCCCACCCTACACATTATACATGCTAATCCTAATGCCCCCATTCTTTTTCCCGCACTTATTACTCACTTCCCACAAACCCTACCCAGTCCCTTTCTCTTTGGTAACTGTTAGTCCACTCTCGGGTTCTGTGAGTCTCCTGCTGTCTTTTCCTTCAGTTTTTCTTTGTTAACATTCTCCACACATAAGTGAAATCATTTGGTACATGTATTTCTCCGCCTGGCCTATTTGACTGAGCATAATACCCTCTAGCTCCATCCACGTTATTGCAAATGAAAGGATTTGTTTTCTTCTTATGGCTGCTTACTGCACTTTTTAAACTGGATTTCATTCTTCTTTTTTGTTTGTAGTTTTGCTATGTGCTTTCACCATTGCTCTCCTTGTTATGAGCAGTAGCTTAGTGTTAATCGATATGTACCTATATCTATCTATCTGTCTGTCTATCTATTTATCAATCACTCAATCAATCATCTTTTTGTCTGTACATCTGTCCATGTGTACAGAACAGTTAACCATATACCCTATATCACTTTCTTACACTATGCTCCCAAAAATCCTGCAAAGTATCTATGCTGCAGAGGGAGCATTGGGTTCACCGAGACACTTGCAGTTCGAGTCGGCCGCGTGTACCTACAAAACCAGGAAATGGTTGTGCTGGGAGTTGAACCCGTGTCTCTATCCTCTGTCCTCTTTCATCTCCTTCTAACTTGCTGTCTGTATTTAGCCACATTCATTGACTAAGGGCTCCCTGAAGATCTCAAGTATCATTCCTCTGGGCCTGTTGTCGACAGAAAAGTAAACTTGTTGCTTTGCTCACCACCATGTTTGAAGGACATCAGCGTGATCACCGCCGATAGGAGGGAGGGTCAAATAAAAAGGAACACCAATTTCGAGACAGGAGCAGTTGGGAGCTAACAGTGTATTGTGGAGTGACGTGTTTATTTGTGTGTCCAAACTTCCCTCTTTAGGTGGTTATTAGATTTTCACATTCGTGAACATCATAAAATCCACTGATTTCAAAGGCCCAGATGCTTATTATTACAGCAACTCAGATGTTGAGGTGAGAGAAATGAGAAGTATGTTGCTGCACCACTAAATCTATGGCTGGGAACTGTTGAAACCAAACAAAAAGAATTCACGGTGGCCAGATAGGGCTATTTTCTGCTGACTGTCACTGGGGACTCAAACAGAATCCATTTGCTTGATTGTTTGATTTTCCGTTTCACTCGTGTAGGGTACTTGTCCACACACCTTCGGCTTGTAGTTTGTCTGTGTCCTTGGATCTCAAGTGAGTCTCCTGTAAGTAAGCACGTAGGTGTCTTGAGTTTTCATCCGTTCTTTCATCCCTGTGTCTTTTGTTTGCAGCACTCAGTGCCTGACCTTTTATTCTGATGATTCAGAGCTGTGCATTTATTGCACTTAATGAATATGTTTTATCATTAATCTACAATCACGTGAAGAATATTATGTTTACTATGCTCCCCCGTTCACCAAGTCCCCCCTAAAAACCTCTTCAGTCACTGTCGATCAGCGTAGTTGTATGCTGTAGAACCCTTCACCATGTCCCCCACAAATGTCCCCGTTACAGTCACTGTCCATCAGTGAGTAGTAAGATGCTATATGATCTCTACTAGTCTTCTCTGTGTTGTACAGTACTCCCCATGCACACCCGACGCGGCGCATTATACATGCGAAACTTAATGCCCCCATTCTTTCTCCCCACACTTATCCCTCCCTTCAGACTCACCCTGCCCAGTCCTTTTTCCTTTGGTTACTTTTAGTCAACTCTCGGGTTCTGTGAGTCTGCTGCTGTTTCTTAACTTCAGTTTTTCTTTGTTGTTATACTCCACACATGAGTGAAATCACTTGGTACTTGCCTTTATCCGCCCGCCCTATTTTTCTGAACATACTACCGTCTTGCTCCATCCACGTCATTGCAAATGGTACTATTTGTTTTCTTCTTAAGGCTGCTTACTGCACTTTTTAAACTGGATTTCATTCTTCCTTTTTGTTTGTAGTTTAGCTATGTTATTCACCATTCAACTCCTGGTTATGAACAATAGCTTTGTGTCAATCGACATGTATCTGTATCTATCTATCTAAAGGTCTGTCTGTATATCTATGTATCTATGTATGTATATATCTATGTATCTATGTATCTATCTATGTATCTATCTATCTATCTTCCTATCATCTATCTATGATGTCTATCATCTATTAATCTATGTACCTATCTATCTATCTTTCACCTGTCGTCTGTCTACCTACCTATCTATGAAACAATCATCTTTTTGTCTACCCATCTATCCTTATGTACAGAACAGTTAACAACATAGCCTATGTCTCTTCCCTACATTATGCTTCCAGAAAACTTGCAAGGTAACTAAGCCATAAGGAGAGCACTGTGTTCACCGATACGCTTTCAGGTAGAGTCAGCAGAGTGTGCTTACAAAACCAGTAAATGGAGGTGAAAGGACTTGAATCCGTATTTTTGTCCTCTGCCCTCTTATACTTCCTGATCGCTTGGTGACTTTATTTAGCCACATTCAGTGAGTAAGTGATCCCTGAAGACCACAAATATCCTTCGTCTGGGCCTGTTGTCGACAGAAAATTGTACTTGGCCCTTTGCACACCACCATTTTTGAGGGACATTGGCGTGATCGCTGCTGATATGTGGAGGGACAAATATGAATTAACACCTATTTCTGGACGGGAGCAGTTGGGAACAAAGAGTGTGTTGTGGAGTGAAGTGTTTATTTGAGTGTCCAAACTTCCCTCTTTAGGTGGTTATTACTTCTTTACATTCGTGAACATCATAAAAAGCAATGATTATAAATGCCCAGACGCATATTATTACAGTAATTCATTTGTTGAGGTGAGAGGAAATGAGAAGGAAGTTGCTGCACCACTAAATCTATGCCTGAGCACTGCTGAAACCAAACAAAAAGAATTCACGGTGGCTAGATAGGGCTATTTTCTACTGACTCTCTCTGGGGTCCAAAACAGAATCCATTTCTTTCTTTGTTTCTCAGTTTCACTTGTGTAGGGTACCTGTCCCCGCCCCTTCAGCTTGTAGTTTGTCTGTGTCCTTGGATCTCAAGTGAGTCTCCAGTAAGGGAGCACGTAGGTGGTCTTGAGTTTTCATCAGTTCTTCTAACCCTGTGTCTTTTGATTGGAGCACTCAAAGGCTGTACTTTTATTCTGATATTTGAGAGCTGTGCTCTTACTGCACTTTGAAATTCTTTTTGTTCTCATTAATATACAATCACATGCAGAACATTATGTTATTCTGTCTACCCTCTTCACCAAGTCACCCCAAATCCCAGTTACAGCCGCTCTCCGTCAGCATGTACTAATATGCTGTAGAATCACTACATGTCTTCTCTGTGTTGTACAGCCCTACCCATGACACCCCACCCTACACATTATACATGCTAATCCTAATGCCCCCATTCTTTTTCCCCGCACTTATTACTCACTTCCCACAAACCCTACCCAGTCCCTTTCTCTTTGGTAACTGTTAGTCCACTCTCGGGTTCTGTGAGTCTCCTGCTGTCTTTTCCTTCAGTTTTTCTTTGTTAACATTCTCCACACATGAGTGAAATCATTTGGTACATGTATTTCTCCGCCTGGCCTATTTGACTGAGCATAATACCCTCTAGCTCCATCCACGTTATTGCAAATGATAGGATTTGTTTTCTTCCTATGGCTGCTTACTGCACTTTTTAAACTGGATTTCATTCTTCTTTTTTGTTTGTAGTTTTGCTATGTGCTTTCACCATTGCTCTCCTTGTTATGAGCAGTAGCTTAGTGTTAATCGATATGTACCTATATCTATCTATCTGTCTGTCTATCTATTTATCAATCACTCAATCAATCATCTTTTTGTCTGTACATCTGTCCATGTGTACAGAACAGTTAACCATATACCCTATATCACTTTCTTACACTATGCTCCCAAAAATCCTGCAAAGTATCTAGGCTGCAGAGGGAGCACTGGGTTCACCGAGACACTTGCAGTTCGAGTCGGCCGCGTGTACCTACAAAACCAGGAAATGGTTGTGCTGGGACTTGAACCCGTGTCTCTATCCTCTGTCCTCTTTCATCTCCTTCTAACTTGCTGTCTGTATTTAGCCACATTCATTGACTAAGGGCTCCCTGAAGATCTCAAGTATCATTCCTCTGGGCCTGTTGTCGACAGAAAAGTAAACTTGTTGCTTTGCTCACCACCATGTTTGAAGGACATCAGCGTGATCACCGCCGATAGGACGGATGGTCAAATAAAAAGGAACACCAATTTCGAGACAGGAGCAGTTGGGAGCTAACAGTGTATTGTGGAGTGACGTGTTTATTTGAGTGTCCAAACTTCCCTCTTTAGGTGGTTATTAGATTTTCACATTCGTGAACATCATAAAATCCACTGATTTCAAAGGCCCAGATGCTTATTATTACAGCAACTCAGATGTTGAGGTGAGAGAAATGAGAAGTATGTTGCTGCACCACTAAATCTATGGCTGGGAACTGTTGAAACCAAACAAAAAGAATTCACGGTGGCCAGATAGGGCTATTTTCTGCTGACTGTCTCTGGGGACTCAAACAGAATCCATTTGCTTGATTGTTTGATTTTCCGTTTCACTCGTGTAGGGTACTTGTCCACACACCTTCGGCTTGTAGTTTGTCTGTGTCCTTGGATCTCAAGTGAGTCTCCTGTAAGTAAGCACGTAGGTGTCTGAGTTTTCATCCGTTCTTTCATCCCTGTGTCTTTTGTTTGCAGCACTCAGTGCCTGACCTTTTATTCTGATGATTCAGAGCTGTGCATTTATTGCACTTAATGAATATGTTTCATCATTAATCTACAATCACGTGAAGAACATTGTTTACTATGCTCCCCCCTTCACCAAGTCCCCCCGAAAAACCTCTTCAGTCACTGTTGATCAGCGTAGTTGTATGCTGTAGAACCCTTCACCATGTCCCCCACAAATGTCCCCGTTACAGTCACTGTTCATCAGTGAGTAGTAAGATGCTATATGATCTCTACTAGTCTTCTCTGTGTTGTACAGTACTCCCCATGCACACCCGACCCCGCGCATTATACATACGAAACTTAATGCCCCCATTCTTTCTCCCCACACTTATCCCTCCCTTCAGACTCACCCTGCCCAGTCCTTTTTCCTTTGGTTACTTTTAGTCAACTCTCGGGTTCTGTGAGTCTGCTGCTGTTTCTTAACTTCAGTTTTTCTTTGTTGTTATACTCCACACATGAGTGAAATCACTTGGTACTTGCCTTTATCCGCCTGCCCTATTTTTCTGAACATAGTACCGTCTTGCTCCATCCACGTCATTGCAAATGGTACTATTTGTTTTCTTCTTAAGGCTGCTTACTGCACTTTTTAAACTGGATTTCATTCTTCCTTTTTGTTTGTAGTTTAGCTATGTTATTCACCATTCAACTCCTGGTTATGAACAATAGCTTTGTGTCAATCGACATGTATCTGTATCTATCTATCTAAAGGTCTGTCTGTATATCTATGTATCTATGTATGTATATATCTATGTATCTATGTATCTATCTATGTATCTATCTATCTATCTTCCTATCATCTATCTATGATGTCTATCATCTATTAATCTATGTACCTATCTATCTATCTTTCACCTATCGTCTGTCTACCTACCTATCTATGAAACAATCATCTTTTTGTCTACCCATCTATCCTTATGTACAGAACAGTTAACAACATAGCCTATGTCTCTTCCCTACATTATGCTTCCAGAAATCTTGCAAGGTAACTAAGCCATAAGGAGAGCACTGTGTTCACCGATACGCTTTCAGGTAGAGTCAGCAGAGTGTGCTTACAAAACCAGTAAATTGAGGTGAAAGGACTTGAACCCGTATTTTTGTCCTCTGCCCTCTTATACTTCCTGATCGCTTGGTGACTTTATTTAGCCACATTCAGTGAGTAAGTGATCCCTGAAGACCACAAATATCCTTCGTCTGGGCCTGTTGTCGACAGAAAATTGTACTTGGCCCTTTGCACACCACCATTTTTGAGGGACATTGGCGTGATCGCTGCTGATATGTGGAGGGACAAATATGAATTAACACCTATTTCTGGACGGGAGCAGTTGGGAACAAAGAGTGTGTTGTGGAGTGAAGTGTTTATTTGAGTGTCCAAACTTCCCTCTTTAGGTGGTTATTACTTCTTTACATTCGTGAACATCATAAAAAGCAATGATTATAAATGCCCAGACGCATATTATTACAGTAATTCATTTGTTGAGGTGAGAGGAAATGAGAAGGAAGTTGCTGCACCACTAAATCTATGCCTGAGCACTGCTGAAACCAAACAAAAAGAATTCACGGTGGCTAGATAGGGCTATTTTCTACTGACTCTCTCTGGGGTCCAAAACAGAATCCATTTCTTTCTTTGTTTCTCAGTTTCACTTGTGTAGGGTACCTGTCCCCGCCCCTTCAGCTTGTAGTTTGTCTGTGTCCTTGGATCTCAAGTGAGTCTCCAGTAAGGGAGCACGTAGGTGGTCTTGAGTTTTCATCAGTTCTTCTAACCCTGTGCTTTTGATTGGAGCACTCAAAGGCTGTACTTTTATTCTGATATTTGAGAGCTGTGCTCTTACTGCACTTTGAAATTCTTTTTGTTCTCATTAATATACAATCACATGCAGAACATTATGTTATTCTGTCTACCCTCTTCACCAAGTCACCCCAAATCCCAGTTACAGCCGCTCTCCGTCAGCATGTACTAATATGCTGTAGAATCACTACATGTCTTCTCTGTGTTGTACAGCCCTACCCATGACACCCCACCCTACACATTATACATGCTAATCCTAATGCCCCCATTCTTTTTCCCCGCACTTATTACTCACTTCCCACAAACCCTACCCAGTCCCTTTCTCTTTGGTAACTGTTAGTCCACTCTCGGGTTCTGTGAGTCTCCTGCTGTCTTTTCCTTCAGTTTTTCTTTGTTAACATTCTCCACACATGAGTGAAATCATTTGGTACATGTATTTCTCCGCCTGGCCTATTTGACTGAGCATAATACCCTCTAGCTCCATCCACGTTATTGCAAATGATAGGATTTGTTTTCTTCCTATGGCTGCTTACTGCACTTTTTAAACTGGATTTCATTCTTCTTTTTTGTTTGTAGTTTTGCTATGTGCTTTCACCATTGCTCTCCTTGTTATGAGCAGTAGCTTAGTGTTAATCGATATGTACCTATATCTATCTATCTGTCTGTCTATCTATTTATCAATCACTCAATCAATCATCTTTTTGTCTGTACATCTGTCCATGTGTACAGAACAGTTAACCATATACCCTATATCACTTTCTTACACTATGCTCCCAAAAATCCTGCAAAGTATCTAGGCTGCAGAGGGAGCACTGGGTTCACCGAGACACTTGCAGTTCGAGTCGGCCGCGTGTACCTACAAAACCAGGAAATGGTTGTGCTGGGACTTGAACCCGTGTCTCTATCCTCTGTCCTCTTTCATCTCCTTCTAACTTGCTGTCTGTATTTAGCCACATTCATTGACTAAGGGCTCCCTGAAGATCTCAAGTATCATTCCTCTGGGCCTGTTGTCGACAGAAAAGTAAACTTGTTGCTTTGCTCACCACCATGTTTGAAGGACATCAGCGTGATCACCGCCGATAGGACGGATGGTCAAATAAAAAGGAACACCAATTTCGAGACAGGAGCAGTTGGGAGCTAACAGTGTATTGTGGAGTGACGTGTTTATTTGAGTGTCCAAACTTCCCTCTTTAGGTGGTTATTAGATTTTCACATTCGTGAACATCATAAAATCCACTGATTTCAAAGGCCCAGATGCTTATTATTACAGCAACTCAGATGTTGAGGTGAGAGAAATGAGAAGTATGTTGCTGCACCACTAAATCTATGGCTGGGAACTGTTGAAACCAAACAAAAAGAATTCAAGGTGGCCAGATAGGGCTATTTTCTGCTGACTGTCTCTGGGGACTCAAACAGAATCCATTTGCTTGATTGTTTGATTTTCCGTTTCCCTCGTGTAGGGTACTTGTCCACACACCTTCGGCTTGTAGTTTGTCTGTGTCCTTGGATCTCAAGTGAGTCTCCTGTAAGTAAGCACGTAGGTGTCTGAGTTTTCATCCTTTCTTTCATCCTTGTGTCTTTTGTTTGCAGCACTCAGTGCCTGACCTTTTATTCTGATGATTCAGAGCTGTGCATTTATTGCACTTAATGAATATGTTTTATCATTAATCTACAATCACGTGAAGAACATTGTTTACTATGCTCCCCCCTTCACCAAGTCCCCCCGAAAAACCTCTTCAGTCACTGTCGATCAGCGTAGTTGTTTGCTGTAGAACCCTTCACCATGTCACCCACAAATGTCCCCGTTACAGTCACTGTCCATCAGTGAGTAGTAAGATGCTATATGATCTCTACTAGTCTTCTCTGTGTTGTACAGTACTCCCCATGCACACCCGACCCCGCGCATTATACATGCTAAACTTAATGCCCCCATTCTTTCTCCCCACACTTATCCCTCCCTTCAGACTCACCCTGCCCAGTCCTTTTTCCTTTGGTTACTTTTAGTCAACTCTCGGGTTCTGTGAGTCTGCTGCTGTTTCTTAACTTCAGTTTTTCTTTGTTGTTATACTCCACACATGAGTGAAATCACTTGGTACTTGCCTTTATCCGCCTGCCCTATTTTTCTGAACATACTACCGTCTTGCTCCATCCACGTCATTGCAAATGGTAGTATTTGTTTTCTTCTTAAGGCTGCTTACTGCACTTTTTAAACTGGATTTCATTCTTCCTTTTTGTTTGTAGTTTAGCTATGTTATTCACCATTCAACTCCTGGTTATGAACAATAGCTTTGTGTCAATCGACATGTATCTGTATCTATCTATCTAAAGGTCTGTCTGTATATCTATGTATCTATGTATGTATATATCTATGTATCTATGTATCTATTTATGTATCTATCTATCTATCTTCCTATCATCTATCTATGATGTCTATCATCTATTAATCTATGTACCTATCTATCTATTTTTCACCTGTCGTCTGTCTACCTACCTATCTATGAAACAATCATCTTTTTGTCTACCCATCTATCCTTATGTACAGAACAGTTAACAACATAGCCTATGTCTCTTCCCTACATTATGCTTCCAGAAAACTTGCAAGGTAACTAAGCCATAAGGAGAGCACTGTGTTCACCGATACGCTTTCAGGTAGAGTCAGCAGAGTGTGCTTACAAAACCAGTAAATGGAGGTGAAAGGACTTGAACCCGTATTTTTGTCCTCTGCCCTCTTATACTTCCTGATCGCTTGGTGACTTTATTTAGCCACATTCAGTGAGTAAGTGATCCCTGAAGACCACAAATATCCTTCGTCTGGGCCTGTTGTCGACAGAAAATTGTACTTGGCCCTTTGCACACCACCATTTTTGAGGGACATTGGCGTGATCGCTGCTGATATGTGGAGGGACAAATATGAATTAACACCTATTTCTGGACGGGAGCAGTTGGGAACAAAGAGTGTGTTGTGGAGTGAAGTGTTTATTTGAGTGTCCAAACTTCCCTCTTTAGGTGGTTATTACTTCTTTACATTCGTGAACATCATAAAAAGCAATGATTATAAATGCCCAGACGCATATTATTACAGTAATTCATTTGTTGAGGTGAGAGGAAATGAGAAGGAAGTTGCTGCACCACTAAATCTATGCCTGAGCACTGCTGAAACCAAACAAAAAGAATTCACGGTGGCTAGATAGGGCTATTTTCTACTGACTCTCTCTGGGGTCCAAAACAGAATCCATTTCTTTCTTTGTTTCTCAGTTTCACTTGTGTAGGGTACCTGTCCCCGCCCCTTCAGCTTGTAGTTTGTCTGTGTCCTTGGATCTCAAGTGAGTCTCCAGTAAGGGAGCACGTAGGTGGTCTTGAGTTTTCATCAGTTCTTCTAACCCTGTGTCTTTTGATTGGAGCACTCAAAGGCTGTACTTTTATTCTGATATTTGAGAGCTGTGCTCTTACTGCACTTTGAAATTCTTTTTGTTCTCATTAATATACAATCACATGCAGAACATTATGTTATTCTGTCTACCCTCTTCACCAAGTCACCCCAAATCCCAGTTACAGCCGCTCTCCGTCAGCATGTACTAATATGCTGTAGAATCACTACATGTCTTCTCTGTGTTGTACAGCCCTACCCATGACACCCCACCCTACACATTATACATGCTAATCCTAATGCCCCCATTCTTTTTCCCCGCACTTATTACTCACTTCCCACAAACCCTACCCAGTCCCTTTCTCTTTGGTAACTGTTAGTCCACTCTCGGGTTCTGTGAGTCTCCTGCTGTCTTTTCCTTCAGTTTTTCTTTGTTAACATTCTCCACACATGAGTGAAATCATTTGGTACATGTATTTCTCCGCCTGGCCTATTTGACTGAGCATAATACCCTCTAGCTCCATCCACGTTATTGCAAATGATAGGATTTGTTTTCTTCCTATGGCTGCTTACTGCACTTTTTAAACTGGATTTCATTCTTCTTTTTTGTTTGTAGTTTTGCTATGTGCTTTCACCATTGCTCTCCTTGTTATGAGCAGTAGCTTAGTGTTAATCGATATGTACCTATATCTATCTATCTGTCTGTCTATCTATTTATCAATCACTCAATCAATCATCTTTTTGTCTGTACATCTGTCCATGTGTACAGAACAGTTAACCATATACCCTATATCACTTTCTTACACTATGCTCCCAAAAATCCTGCAAAGTATCTAGGCTGCAGAGGGAGCACTGGGTTCACCGAGACACTTGCAGTTCGAGTCGGCCGCGTGTACCTACAAAACCAGGAAATGGTTGTGCTGGGACTTGAACCCGTGTCTCTATCCTCTGTCCTCTTTCATCTCCTTCTAACTTGCTGTCTGTATTTAGCCACATTCATTGACTAAGGGCTCCCTGAAGATCTCAAGTATCATTCCTCTGGGCCTGTTGTCGAAAGAAAAGTAAACTTGTTGCTTTGCTCACCACCATGTTTGAAGGACATCAGCGTGATCACCGCCGATAGGACGGATGGTCAAATAAAAAGGAACACCAATTTCTAGACAGGAGCAGTTGGGAGCTAACAGTGTATTGTGGAGTGACGTGTTTATTTGAGTGTCCAAACTTCCCTCTTTAGGTGGTTATTAGATTTTCACATTCGTGAACATCATAAAATCCACTGATTTCAAAGGCCCAGATGCTTATTATTACAGCAACTCAGATGTTGAGGTGAGAGAAATGAGAAGTATGTTGCTGCACCACTAAATCTATGGCTGGGAACTGTTGAAACCAAACAAAAAGAATTCACGGTGGCCAGATAGGGCTATTTTCTGCTGACTGTCTCTGGGGACTCAAACAGAATCCATTTGCTTGATTGTTTGATTTTCCGTTTCACTCGTGTAGGGTACTTGTCCACACACCTTCGGCTTGTAGTTTGTCTGTGTCCTTGGATCTCAAGTGAGTCTCCTGTAAGTAAGCACGTAGGTGTCTGAGTTTTCGTCCGTTCTTTCATCCCTGTGTCTTTTGTTTGCAGCACTCAGTGCCTGACCTTTTATTCTGATGATTCAGAGCTGTGCATTTATTGCACTTAATGAATATGTTTTATCATTAATCTACAATCACGTGAAGAACATTGTTTACTATGCTCCCCCCTTCACCAAGTCCCCCCGAAAAACCTCTTCAGTCACTGTTGATCAGCGTAGTTGTATGCTGTAGAACCCTTCACCATGTCCCCCACAAATGTCCCCGTTACAGTCACTGTCCATCAGTGAGTAGTAAGATGCTATATGATCTCTACTAGTCTTCTCTGTGTTGTACAGTACTCCCCATGCACACCCGACCCCGCGCATTATACATACGAAACTTAATGCCCCCATTCTTTCTCCCCACACTTATCCCTCCCTTCAGACTCACCCTGCCCAGTCCTTTTTCCTTTGGTTACTTTTAGTCAACTCTCGGGTTCTGTGAGTCTGGTGCTGTTTCTTAACTTCAGTTTTTCTTTGTTGTTATACTCCACACATGAGTGAAATCACTTGGTACTTGCCTTTATCCGCCTGCCCTATTTTTCTGAACATAGTACCGTCTTGCTCCATCCACGTCATTGCAAATGGTACTATTTGTTTTCTTCTTAAGGCTGCTTACTGCACTTTTTAAACTGGATTTCATTCTTCCTTTTTGTTTGTAGTTTAGCTATGTTATTCACCATTCAACTCCTGGTTATGAACAATAGCTTTGTGTCAATCGACATGTATCTGTATCTATCTATCTAAAGGTCTGTCTGTATATCTATGTATCTATGTATGTATATATCTATGTATCTATGTATCTATCTATGTATCTATCTATCTATCTTCCTATCATCTATCTATGATGTCTATCATCTAATAATCTATGTACCTATCTATCTATCTTTCACCTGTCGTCTGTCTACCTACCTATCTATGAAACAATCATCTTTTTGTCTACCCATCTATCCTTATGTACAGAACAGTTAACAACATAGCCTATGTCTCTTCAATACATTATGCTTCCAGAAATCTTGCAAGGTAACTAAGCCATAAGGAGAGCACTGTGTTCACCGATACGCTTTCAGGTAGAGTCAGCAGAGTGTGCTTACAAAACCAGTAAATGGAGGTGAAAGGACTTGAACCCGTATTTTTGTCCTCTGCCCTCTTATACTTCCTGATCGCTTGGTGACTTTATTTAGCCACATTCAGTGAGTAAGTGATCCCTGAAGACCACAAATATCCTTCGTCTGGGCCTGTTGTCGACAGAAAATTGTACTTGGCCCTTTGCACACCACCATTTTTGAGGGACATTGGCGTGATCGCTGCTGATATGTGGAGGGACAAATATGAATTAACACCTATTTCTGGACGGGAGCAGTTGGGAACAAAGAGTGTGTTGTGGAGTGAAGTGTTTATTTGAGTGTCCAAACTTCCCTCTTTAGGTGGTTATTACTTCTTTACATTCGTGAATATCATAAAAAGCAATGATTATAAATGCCCAGACGCATATTATTACAGTAATTCATTTGTTGAGGTGAGAGGAAATGAGAAGGAAGTTGCTGCACCACTAAATCTATGCCTGAGCACTGCTGAAACCAAACAAAAAGAATTCACGGTGGCTAGATAGGGCTATTTTCTACTGACTCTCTCTGGGGTCCAAAATAGAATCCATTTCTTTCTTTGTTTCTCAGTTTCATTTGTGTAGGGTACCTGTCCCCGCCCCTTCAGCTTGTAGTTTGTCTGTGTCCTTGGATCTCAAGTGAGTCTCCAGTAAGGGAGCACGTAGGTGGTCTTGAGTTTTCATCAGTTTTTCTAACCCTGTGTCTTTTGATTGGAGCACTCAAAGGCTGTACTTTTATTCTGATATTTGAGAGCTATGCTCTTACTGCACTTTGAAATTCTTTTTGTTCTCATTAATATACAATCACATGCAGAACATTATGTTATTCTGTCTACCCTCTTCACCAAGTCACCCCAAATCCCAGTTACAGCCGCTCTCCGTCAGCATGTACTAATATGCTGTAGAATCACTACATGTCTTCTCTGTGTTGTACAGCCCTACCCATGACACCCCACCCTACACATTATACATGCTAATCCTAATGCCCCCATTCTTTTTCCCCGCACTTATTACTCACTTCCCACAAACCCTACCCAGTCCCTTTCTCTTTGGTAACTGATAGTCCACTCTCGGGTTCTGTGAGTCTCCTGCTGTCTTTTCCTTCAGTTTTTCTTTGTTAACATTCTCCACACATGAGTGAAATCATTTGGTACATGTATTTCTCCGCCTGGCCTATTTGACTGAGCATAATACCCTCTAGCTCCATCCACGTTATTGCAAATGATAGGATTTGTTTTCTTCCTATGGCTGCTTACTGCACTTTTTAAACTGGATTTCATTCTTCTTTTTTGTTTGTAGTTTTGCTATGTGCTTTCACCATTGCTCTCCTTGTTATGAGCAGTAGCTTAGTGTTAATCGATATGTACCTATATCTATCTATCTGTCTGTCTATCTATTTATCAATCACTCAATCAATCATCTTTTTGTCTGTACATCTGTCCATGTGTACAGAACAGTTAACCATATACCCTATATCACTTTCTTACACTATGCTCCCAAAAATCCTGCAAAGTATCTAGGCTGCAGAGGGAGCACTGGGTTCACCGAGACACTTGCAGTTTGAGTCGGCCGCGTGTACCTACAAAACCAGGAAATGGTTGTGCTGGGACTTGAACCCGTGTCTCTATCCTCTGTCCTCTTTCATCTCCTTCTAACTTGCTGTCTGTATTTAGCCACATTCATTGACTAAGGGCTCCCTGAAGATCTCAAGTATCATTCCTCTGGGCCTGTTGTCGACAGAAAAGTAAACTTATTGCTTTGCTCACCACCATGTTTGAAGGACATCAGCGTGATCACCGCCGATAGGACGGATGGTCAAATAAAAAGGAACACCAATTTCGAGACAGGAGCAGTTGGGAGCTAACAGTGTATTGTGGAGTGACGTGTTTATTTGAGTGTCCAAACTTCCCTCTTTAGGTGGTTATTAGATTTTCACATTCGTGAACATCATAAAATCCACTGATTTCAAAGGCCCAGATGCTTATTATTACAGCAACTCAGATGTTGAGGTGAGAGAAATGAGAAGTATGTTGCTGCACCACTAAATCTATGGCTGGGAACTGTTGAAACCAAACAAAAAGAATTCACGGTGGCCAGATAGGGCTATTTTCTGCTGACTGTCTCTGGGGAGTCAAACAGAATCCATTTGCTTGATTGTTTGATTTTCCGTTTCCCTCGTGTAGGGTACTTGTCCACACACCTTCGGCTTGTAGTTTGTCTGTGTCCTTGGATCTCAAGTGAGTCTCCTGTAAGTAAGCACGTAGGTGTCTTGAGTTTTCATCCGTTCTTTCATCCCTGTGTCTTTTGTTTGCAGCACTCAGTGCCTGACCTTTTATTCTGATGATTCAGAGCTGTGCATTTATTGCACTTAATGAATATGTTTTATCATTAATCTACAATCACGTGAAGAACATTATGTTTACTATGCTCCCCCCTTCACCAAGTCCCCCCGAAAAACCTCTTCAGTCACTGTCGATCACCGTAGTTGTATGCTGTAGAACCCTTCACCATGTCCCCCACAAATGTCCCCGTTACAGTCACTGTCCATCAGTGAGTAGTAAGATGCTATATGATCTCTACTAGTCTTCTCTGTGTTGTACAGTACTCCCCATGCACACCCGACCCCGCGCATTATACATGCTAAACTTAATGCCCCCATTCTTTCTCCCCACACTTATCCCTCCCTTCAGACTCACCCTGCCCAGTCCTTTTTCCTTTGGTTACTTTTAGTCAACTCTCGGGTTCTGTGAGTCTGCTGCTGTTTCTTAACTTCAGTTTTTCTTTGTTGTTATACTCCACACATGAGTGAAATCACTTGGTACTTGCCTTTATCCGCCTGCCCTATTTTTCTGAACATACTACCGTCTTGCTCCATCCACGTCATTGCAAATGGTAGTATTTGTTTTCTTCTTAAGGCTGCTTACTGCACTTTTTAAACTGGATTTCATTCTTCCTTTTTGTTTGTAGTTTAGCTATGTTATTCACCATTCAACTCCTGGTTATGAACAATAGCTTTGTGTCAATCGACATGTATCTGTATCTATCTATCTAAAGGTCTGTCTGTATATCTATGTATCTATGTATGTATATATCTATGTATCTATGTATCTATCTATGTATCTATCTATCTAACTTCCTATAATCTATCTATGATGTCTATCATCTATTAATCTATGTACCTATCTATCTATCTTTCACCTGTCGTCTGTCTACCTACCTATCTATGAAACAATCATCTTTTTGTCTACCCATCTATCCTTATGTACAGAACAGTTAACAACATAGCCTATGTCTCTTCCCTACATTATGCTTCCAGAAAACTTGCAAGGTAACTAAGCCATAAGGAGAGCACTGTGTTCACCGATACGCTTTCAGGTAGAGTCAGCAGAGTGTGCTTACAAAACCAGTAAATGGAGGTGAAAGGACTTGAACCCGTATTTTTGTCCTCTGCCCTCTTATACTTCCTGATCGCTTGGTGACTTTATTTAGCCACATTCAGTGAGTAAGTGATCCCTGAAGACCACAAATATCCTTCGTCTGGGCCTGTTGTCGACAGAAAATTGTACTTGGCCCTTTGCACACCACCATTTTTGAGGGACATTGGCGTGATCGCTGCTGATATGTGGAGGGACAAATATGAATTAACACCTATTTCTGGACGGGAGCAGTTGGGAACAAAGAGTGTGTTGTGGAGTGAAGTGTTTATTTGAGTGTCCAAACTTCCCTCTTTAGGTGGTTATTACTTCTTTACATTCGTGAACATCATAAAAAGCAATGATTATAAATGCCCAGACGCATATTATTACAGTAATTCATTTGTTGAGGTGAGAGGAAATGAGAAGGAAGTTGCTGCACCACTAAATCTATGCCTGAGCACTGCTGAAACCAAACAAAAAGAATTCACGGTGGCTAGATAGGGCTATTTTCTACTGACTCTCTCTGGGGTCCAAAACAGAATCCATTTCTTTCTTTGTTTCTCAGTTTCACTTGTGTAGGGTACCTGTCCCCGCCCCTTCAGCTTGTAGTTTGTCTGTGTCCTTGGATCTCAAGTGAGTCTCCAGTAAGGGAGCACGTAGGTGGTCTTGAGTTTTCATCAGTTCTTCTAACCCTGTGTCTTTTGATTGGAGCACTCAAAGGCTGTACTTTTATTCTGATATTTGAGAGCTGTGCTCTTACTGCACTTTGAAATTCTTTTTGTTCTCATTAATATACAATCACATGCAGAACATTATGTTATTCTGTCTACCCTCTTCACCAAGTCACCCCAAATCCCAGTTACAGCCGCTCTCCGTCAGCATGTACTAATATGCTGTAGAATCACTACATGTCTTCTCTGTGTTGTACAGCCCTACCCATGACACCCCACCCTACACATTATACATGCTAATCCTAATGCCCCCATTCTTTTTCCCCGCACTTATTACTCACTTCCCACAAACCCTACCCAGTCCCTTTCTCTTTGGTAACTGTTAGTCCACTCTCGGGTTCTGTGAGTCTCCTGCTGTCTTTTCCTTCAGTTTTTCTTTGTTAACATTCTCCACACATGAGTGAAATCATTTGGTACATGTATTTCTCCGCCTGGCCTATTTGACTGAGCATAATACCCTCTAGCTCCATCCACGTTATTGCAAATGATAGGATTTGTTTTCTTCCTATGGCTGCTTACTGCACTTTTTAAACTGGATTTCATTCTTCTTTTTTGTTTGTAGTTTTGCTATGTGCTTTCACCATTGCTCTCCTTGTTATGAGCAGTAGCTTAGTGTTAATCGATATGTACCTATATCTATCTATCTGTCTGTCTATCTATTTATCAATCACTCAATCAATCATCTTTTTGTCTGTACATCTGTCCATGTGTACAGAACAGTTAACCATATACCCTATATCACTTTCTTACACTATGCTCCCAAAAATCCTGCAAAGTATCTAGGCTGCAGAGGGAGCACTGGGTTCACCGAGACACTTGCAGTTCGAGTCGGCCGCGTGTACCTACAAAACCAGGAAATGGTTGTGCTGGGACTTGAACCCGTGTCTCTATCCTCTGTCCTCTTTCATCTCCTTCTAACTTGCTGTCTGTATTTAGCCACATTCATTGACTAAGGGCTCCCTGAAGATCTCAAGTATCATTCCTCTGGGCCTGTTGTCGAAAGAAAAGTAAACTTGTTGCTTTGCTCACCACCATGTTTGAAGGACATCAGCGTGATCACCGCCGATAGGACGGATGGTCAAATAAAAAGGAACACCAATTTCTAGACAGGAGCAGTTGGGAGCTAACAGTGTATTGTGGAGTGACGTGTTTATTTGAGTGTCCAAACTTCCCTCTTTAGGTGGTTATTAGATTTTCACATTCGTGAACATCATAAAATCCACTGATTTCAAAGGCCCAGATGCTTATTATTACAGCAACTCAGATGTTGAGGTGAGAGAAATGAGAAGTATGTTGCTGCACCACTAAATCTATGGCTGGGAACTGTTGAAACCAAACAAAAAGAATTCACGGTGGCCAGATAGGGCTATTTTCTGCTGACTGTCTCTGGGGACTCAAACAGAATCCATTTGCTTGATTGTTTGATTTTCCGTTTCACTCGTGTAGGGTACTTGTCCACACACCTTCGGCTTGTAGTTTGTCTGTGTCCTTGGATCTCAAGTGAGTCTCCTGTAAGTAAGCACGTAGGTGTCTGAGTTTTCGTCCGTTCTTTCATCCCTGTGTCTTTTGTTTGCAGCACTCAGTGCCTGACCTTTTATTCTGATGATTCAGAGCTGTGCATTTATTGCACTTAATGAATATGTTTTATCATTAATCTACAATCACGTGAAGAACATTGTTTACTATGCTCCCCCCTTCACCAAGTCCCCCCGAAAAACCTCTTCAGTCACTGTCGATCAGCGTAGTTGTATGCTGTAGAACCCTTCACCATGTCCCCCACAAATGTCCCCGTTACAGTCACTGTCCATCAGTGAGTAGTAAGATGCTATATGATCTCTACTAGTCTTCTCTGTGTTGTACAGTACTCCCCATGCACACCCGACCCCGCGCATTATACATACGAAACTTAATGCCCCCATTCTTTCTCCCCACACTTATCCCTCCCTTCAGACTCACCCTGCCCAGTCCTTTTTCCTTTGGTTACTTTTAGTCAACTCTCGGGTTCTGTGAGTCTGGTGCTGTTTCTTAACTTCAGTTTTTCTTTGTTGTTATACTCCACACATGAGTGAAATCACTTGGTACTTGCCTTTATCCGCCTGCCCTATTTTTCTGAACATAGTACCGTCTTGCTCCATCCACGTCATTGCAAATGGTACTATTTGTTTTCTTCTTAAGGCTGCTTACTGCACTTTTTAAACTGGATTTCATTCTTCCTTTTTGTTTGTAGTTTAGCTATGTTATTCACCATTCAACTCCTGGTTATGAACAATAGCTTTGTGTCAATCGACATGTATCTGTATCTATCTATCTAAAGGTCTGTCTGTATATCTATGTATCTATGTATGTATATATCTATGTATCTATGTATCTATCTATGTATCTATCTATCTATCTTCCTATCATCTATCTATGATGTCTATCATCTATTAATCTATGTACCTATCTATCTATCTTTCACCTGTCGTCTGTCTACCTACCTATCTATGAAACAATCATCTTTTTGTCTACCCATCTATCCTTATGTACAGAACAGTTAACAACATAGCCTATGTCTCTTCCCTACATTATGCTTCCAGAAATCTTGCAAGGTAACTAAGCCATAAGGAGAGCACTGTGTTCACCGATACGCTTTCAGGTAGAGTCAGCAGAGTGTGCTTACAAAACCAGTAAATGGAGGTGAAAGGACTTGAACCCGTATTTTTGTCCTCTGCCCTCTTATACTTCCTGATCGCTTGGTGACTTTATTTAGCCACATTCAGTGAGTAAGTGATCCCTGAAGACCACAAATATCCTTCGTCTGGGCCTGTTGTCGACAGAAAATTGTACTTGGCCCTTTGCACACCACCATTTTTGAGGGACATTGGCGTGATCGCTGCTGATATGTGGAGGGTCAAATATGAATTAACACCTATTTCTGGACGGGAGCAGTTGGGAACAAAGAGTGTGTTGTGGAGTGAAGTGTTTATTTGAGTGTCCAAACTTCCCTCTTTAGGTGGTTATTACTTCTTTACATTCGTGAACATCATAAAAAGCAATGATTATAAATGCCCAGACGCATATTATTACAGTAATTCATTTGTTGAGGTGAGAGGAAATGAGAAGGAAGTTGCTGCACCACTAAATCTATGCCTGAGCACTGCTGAAACCAAACAAAAAGAATTCACGGTGGCTAGATAGGGCTATTTTCTACTGACTCTCTCTGGGGTCCAAAATAGAATCCATTTCTTTCTTTGTTTCTCAGTTTCATTTGTGTAGGGTACCTGTCCCCGCCCCTTCAGCTTGTAGTTTGTCTGTGTCCTTGGATCTCAAGTGAGTCTCCAGTAAGGGAGCACGTAGGTGGTCTTGAGTTTTCATCAGTTCTTCTAACCCTGTGTCTTTTGATTGGAGCACTCAAAGGCTGTACTTTTATTCTGATATTTGAGAGCTGTGCTCTTACTGCACTTTGAAATTCTTTTTGTTCTCATTAATATACAATCACATGCAGAACATTATGTTATTCTGTCTACCCTCTTCACCAAGTCACCCCAAATCCCAGTTACAGCCGCTCTCCGTCAGCATGTACTAATATGCTGTAGAATCACTACATGTCTTCTCTGTGTTGTACAGCCCTACCCATGACACCCCACCCTACACATTATACATGCTAATCCTAATGCCCCCATTCTTTTTCCCCGCACTTATTACTCACTTCCCACAAACCCTACCCAGTCCCTTTCTCTTTGGTAACTGATAGTCCACTCTCGGGTTCTGTGAGTCTCCTGCTGTCTTTTCCTTCAGTTTTTCTTTGTTAACATTCTCCACACATGAGTGAAATCATTTGGTACATGTATTTCTCCGCCTGGCCTATTTGACTGAGCATAATACCCTCTAGCTCCATCCACGTTATTGCAAATGATAGGATTTGTTTTCTTCCTATGGCTGCTTACTGCACTTTTTAAACTGGATTTCATTCTTCTTTTTTGTTTGTAGTTTTGCTATGTGCTTTCACCATTGCTCTCCTTGTTATGAGCAGTAGCTTAGTGTTAATCGATATGTACCTATATCTATCTATCTGTCTGTCTATCTATTTATCAATCACTCAATCAATCATCTTTTTGTCTGTACATCTGTCCATGTGTACAGAACAGTTAACCATATACCCTATATCACTTTCTTACACTATGCTCCCAAAAATCCTGCAAAGTATCTAGGCTGCAGAGGGAGCACTGGGTTCACCGAGACACTTGCAGTTTGAGTCGGCCGCGTGTACCTACAAAACCAGGAAATGGTTGTGCTGGGACTTGAACCCGTGTCTCTATCCTCTGTCCTCTTTCATCTCCTTCTAACTTGCTGTCTGTATTTAGCCACATTCATTGACTAAGGGCTCCCTGAAGATCTCAAGTATCATTCCTCTGGGCCTGTTGTCGACAGAAAAGTAAACTTATTGCTTTGCTCACCACCATGTTTGAAGGACATCAGCGTGATCACCGCCGATAGGACGGATGGTCAAATAAAAAGGAACACCAATTTCGAGACAGGAGCAGTTGGGAGCTAACAGTGTATTGTGGAGTGACGTGTTTATTTGAGTGTCCAAACTTCCCTCTTTAGGTGGTTATTAGATTTTCACATTCGTGAACATCATAAAATCCACTGATTTCAAAGGCCCAGATGCTTATTATTACAGCAACTCAGATGTTGAGGTGAGAGAAATGAGAAGTATGTTGCTGCACCACTAAATCTATGGCTGGGAACTGTTGAAACCAAACAAAAAGAATTCACGGTGGCCAGATAGGGCTATTTTCTGCTGACTGTCTCTGGGGAGTCAAACAGAATCCATTTGCTTGATTGTTTGATTTTCCGTTTCCCTCGTGTAGGGTACTTGTCCACACACCTTCGGCTTGTAGTTTGTCTGTGTCCTTGGATCTCAAGTGAGTCTCAGGTAAGTAAGCACGTAGGTGTCTTGAGTTTTCATCCGTTCTTTCATCCCTGTGTCTTTTGTTTGCAGCACTCAGTGCCTGACCTTTTATTCTGATGATTCAGAGCTGTGCATTTATTGCACTTAATGAATATGTTTTATCATTAATCTACAATCACGTGAAGAACATTATGTTTACTATGCTCCCCCCTTCACCAAGTCCCCCCGAAAAACCTCTTCAGTCACTGTCGATCACCGTAGTTGTATGCTGTAGAACCCTTCACCATGTCCCCCACAAATGTCCCCGTTACAGTCACTGTCCATCAGTGAGTAGTAAGATGCTATATGATCTCTACTAGTCTTCTCTGTGTTGTACAGTACTCCCCATGCACACCCGACCCCGCGCATTATACATGCTAAACTTAATGCCCCCATTCTTTCTCCCCACACTTATCCCTCCCTTCAGACTCACCCTGCCCAGTCCTTTTTCCTTTGGTTACTTTTAGTCAACTCTCGGGTTCTGTGAGTCTGCTGCTGTTTCTTAACTTCAGTTTTTCTTTGTTGTTATACTCCACACATGAGTGAAATCACTTGGTACTTGCCTTTATCCGCCTGCCCTATTTTTCTGAACATACTACCGTCTTGCTCCATCCACGTCATTGCAAATGGTAGTATTTGTTTTCTTCTTAAGGCTGCTTACTGCACTTTTTAAACTGGATTTCATTCTTCCTTTTTGTTTGTAGTTTAGCTATGTTATTCACCATTCAACTCCTGGTTATGAACAATAGCTTTGTGTCAATCGACATGTATCTGTATCTATCTATCTAAAGGTCTGTCTGTATATCTATGTATCTATGTATGTATATATCTATGTATCTATGTATCTATCTATGTATCTATCTATCTAACTTCCTATCATCTATCTATGATGTCTATCATCTATTAATCTATGTACCTATCTATCTATCTTTCACCTGTCGTCTGTCTACCTACCTATCTATGAAACAATCATCTTTTTGTCTACCCATCTATCCTTATGTACAGAACAGTTAACAACATAGCCTATGTCTCTTCCCTACATTATGCTTCCAGAAAACTTGCAAGGTAACTAAGCCATAAGGAGAGCACTGTGTTCACCGATACGCTTTCAGGTAGAGTCAGCAGAGTGTGCTTACAAAACCAGTAAATGGAGGTGAAAGGACTTGAACCCGTATTTTTGTCCTCTGCCCTCTTATACTTCCTGATCGCTTGGTGACTTTATTTAGCCACATTCAGTGAGTAAGTGATCCCTGAAGACCACAAATATCCTTCGTCTGGGCCTGTTGTCGACAGAAAATTGTACTTGGCCCTTTGCACACCACCATTTTTGAGGGACATTGGCGTGATCGCTGCTGATATGTGGAGGGACAAATATGAATTAACACCTATTTCTGGACGGGAGCAGTTGGGAACAAAGAGTGTGTTGTGGAGTGAAGTGTTTATTTGAGTGTCCAAACTTCCCTCTTTAGGTGGTTATTACTTCTTTACATTCGTGAACATCATAAAAAGCAATGATTATAAATGCCCAGACGCATATTAGTACAGTAATTCATTTGTTGAGGTGAGAGGAAATGAGAAGGAAGTTGCTGCACCACTAAATCTATGCCTGAGCACTGCTGAAACCAAACAAAAAGAATTCACGGTGGCTAGATAGGGCTATTTTCTACTGACTCTCTCTGGGGTCCAAAACAGAATCCATTTCTTTCTTTGTTTCTCAGTTTCACTTGTGTAGGGTACCTGTCCCCGCCCCTTCAGCTTGTAGTTTGTCTGTGTCCTTGGATCTCAAGTGAGTCTCCAGTAAGGGAGCACGTAGGTGGTCTTGAGTTTTCATCAGTTCTTCTAACCCTGTGTCTTTTGATTGGAGCACTCAAAGGCTGTACTTTTATTCTGATATTTGAGAGCTGTGCTCTTACTGCACTTTGAAATTCTTTTTGTTCTCATTAATATACAATCACATGCAGAACATTATGTTATTCTGTCTACCCTCTTCACCAAGTCACCCCAAATCCCAGTTACAGCCGCTCTCCGTCAGCATGTACTAATATGCTGTAGAATCACTACATGTCTTCTCTGTGTTGTACAGCCCTACCCATGACACCCCACCCTACACATTATACATGCTAATCCTAATGCCCCCATTCTTTTTCCCCGCACTTATTACTCACTTCCCACAAACCCTACCCAGTCCCTTTCTCTTTGGTAACTGTTAGTCCACTCTCGGGTTCTGTGAGTCTCCTGCTGTCTTTTCCTTCAGTTTTTCTTTGTTAACATTCTCCACACATGAGTGAAATCATTTGGTACATGTATTTCTCCGCCTGGCCTATTTGACTGAGCATAATACCCTCTAGCTCCATTCACGTTATTGCAAATGATAGGATTTGTTTTCTTCCTATGGCTGCTTACTGCACTTTTTAAACTGGATTTCATTCTTCTTTTTTGTTTGTAGTTTTGCTATGTGCTTTCACCATTGCTCTCCTTGTTATGAGCAGTAGCTTAGTGTTAATCGATATGTACCTATATCTATCTATCTGTCTGTCTATCTATTTATCAATCACTCAATCAATCATCTTTTTGTCTGTACATCTGTCCATGTGTACAGAACAGTTAACCATATACCCTATATCACTTTCTTACACTATGCTCCCAAAAATCCTGCAAAGTATCTAGGCTGCAGAGGGAGCACTGGGTTCACCGAGACACTTGCAGTTTGAGTCGGCCGCGTGTACCTACAAAACCAGGAAATGGTTGTGCTGGGACTTGAACCCGTGTCTCTATCCTCTTTCCTCTTTCATCTCCTTCTAACTTGCTGTCTGTATTTAGCCACATTCATTGACTAAGGGCTCCCTGAAGATCTCAAGTATCATTCCTCTGGGCCTGTTGTCGACAGAAAAGTAAACTTGTTGCTTTGCTCACCACCATGTTTGAAGGACATCAGCGTGATCACCGCCGATAGGACGGATGGTCAAATAAAAAGGAACACCAATTTCGAGACAGGAGCAGTTGGGAGCTAACAGTGTATTGTGGAGTGACGTGTTTATTTGAGTGTCCAAACTTCCCTCTTTAGGTGGTTATTAGATTTTCACATTCGTGAACATCATAAAATCCACTGATTTCAAAGGCCCAGATGCTTATTATTACAGCAACTCAGAAGTTGAGGTGAGAGAAATGAGAAGTATGTTGCTGCACCACTAAATCTATGGCTGGGAACTGTTGAAACCAAACAAAAAGAATTCAAGGTGGCCAGATAGGGCTATTTTCTGCTGACTGTCTCTGGGGACTCAAACAGAATTCATTTGCTTGATTGTTTGATTTTCCGTTTCCCTCGTGTAGGGTACTTGTCCACACACCTTCGGCTTGTAGTTTGTCTGTGTCCTTGGATCTCAAGTGAGTCTCCTGTAAGTAAGCACGTAGGTGTCTGAGTTTTCATCCGTTCTTTTATCCCTGTGTCTTTTGTTTACAGCACTCAGTGCCTGACCTTTTATTCTGATGATTCAGAGCTGTGCATTTATTGCACTTAATGAATATGTTTTATCATTAATCTACAATCATGTGAAGAACATTGTTTACTATGCTCCCCCCTTCACCAAGTCCCCCCGAAAAACCTCTTCAGTCACTGTCGATCAGCGTAGTTGTTTGCTGTAGAACCCTTCACCATGTCACCCACAAATGTCCCCGTTACAGTCACTGTCCATCAGTGAGTAGTAAGATGCTATATGATCTCTACTAGTCTTCTCTGTGTTGTACAGTACTCCCCATGCACACCCGACCCCGCGCATTATACATGCTAAACTTAATGCCCCCATTCTTTCTCCCCACACTTATCCCTCCCTTCAGACTCACCCTGCCCAGTCCTTTTTCCTTTGGTTACTTTTAGTCAACTCTCGGGTTCTGTGAGTCTGCTGCTGTTTCTTAACTTCAGTTTTTCTTTGTTGTTATACTCCACACATGAGTGAAATCACTTGGTACTTGCCTTTATCCGCCTGCCCTATTTTTCTGAACATAGTACCGTCTTGCTCCATCCACGTCATTGCAAATGGTAGTATTTGTTTTCTTCTTAAGGCTGCTTACTGCACTTTTTAAACTGGATTTCATTCTTCCTTTTTGTTTGTAGTTTAGCTATGTTATTCACCATTCAACTCCTGGTTATGAACAATAGCTTTGTGTCAATCGACATGTATCTGTATCTATCTATCTAAAGGTCTGTCTGTATATCTATGTATCTATGTATGTATATATCTATGTATCTATGTATCTATCTATGTATCTATCTATCTATCTTCCTATCATCTATCTATGATGTCTATCATCTATTAATCTATATACCTATCTATCTATCTTTCACCTGTCGTCTGTCTACCTACCTATCTATGAAACAATCATCTTTTTGTCTACCCATCTATCCTTATGTACAGAACAGTTAACAACATAGCCTATGTCTCTTCCCTACATTATGCTTCCAGAAATCTTGCAAGGTAACTAAGCCATAAGGAGAGCACTGTGTTCACCGATACGCTTTCAGGTAGAGTCAGCAGAGTGTGCTTACAAAACCAGTAAATGGAGGTGAAAGGACTTGAACCCGTATTTTTGTCCTCTGCCCTCTTATACTTCCTGATCGCTTGGTGACTTTATTTAGCCACATTCAGTGAGTAAGTGATCCCTGAAGACCACAAATATCCTTCGTCTGGGCCTGTTGTCGACAGAAAATTGTACTTGGCCCTTTGCACACCACCATTTTTGAGGGACATTGGCGTGATCGCTGCTGATATGTGGAGGGACAAATATGAATTAACACCTATTTCTGGACGGGAGCAGTTGGGAACAAAGAGTGTGTTGTGGAGTGAAGTGTTTATTTGAGTGTCCAAACTTCCCTCTTTAGGTGGTTATTACTTCTTTACATTCGTGAACATCATAAAAAGCAATGATTATAAATGCCCAGACGCATATTATTACAGTAATTCATTTGTTGAGGTGAGAGGAAATGAGAAGGAAGTTGCTGCACCACTAAATCTATGCCTGAGCACTGCTGAAACCAAACAAAAAGAATTCACGGTGGCTAGATAGGGCTATTTTCTACTGACTCTCTCTGGGGTCCAAAACAGAATCCATTTCTTTCTTTGTTTCTCAGTTTCACTTGTGTAGGGTACCTGTCCCCGCCCCTTCAGCTTGTAGTTTGTCTGTGTCCTTGGATCTCAAGTGAGTCTCCAGTAAGGGAGCACGTAGGTGGTCTTGAGTTTTCATCAGTTCTTCTAACCCTGTGCTTTTGATTGGAGCACTCAAAGGCTGTACTTTTATTCTGATATTTGAGAGCTGTGCTCTTACTGCACTTTGAAATTCTTTTTGTTCTCATTAATATACAATCACATGCAGAACATTATGTTATTCTGTCTACCCTCTTCACCAAGTCACCCCAAATCCCAGTTACAGCCGCTCTCCGTCAGCATGTACTAATATGCTGTAGAATCACTACATGTCTTCTCTGTGTTGTACAGCCCTACCCATGACACAACACCCTACACATTATACATGCTAATCCTAATGCCCCCATTCTTTTTCCCCGCACTTATTACTCACTTCCCACAAACCCTACCCAGTCCCTTTCTCTTTGGTAACTGTTAGTCCACTCTCGGGTTCTGTGAGTCTCCTGCTGTCTTTTCCTTCAGTTTTTCTTTGTTAACATTCTCCACACATGAGTGAAATCATTTGGTACATGTATTTCTCCGCCTGGCCTATTTGACTGAGCATAATACCCTCTAGCTCCATCCACGTTATTGCAAATGATAGGATTTGTTTTCTTCCTATGGCTGCTTACTGCACTTTTTAAACTGGATTTCATTCTTCTTTTTTGTTTGTAGTTTTGCTATGTGCTTTCACCATTGCTCTCCTTGTTATGAGCAGTAGCTTAGTGTTAATCGATATGTACCTATATCTATCTATCTGTCTGTCTATCTATTTATCAATCACTCAATCAATCATCTTTTTGTCTGTACATCTGTCCATGTGTACAGAACAGTTAACCATATACCCTATATCACTTTCTTACACTATGCTCCCAAAAATCCTGCAAAGTATCTAGGCTGCAGAGGGAGCACTGGGTTCACCGAGACACTTGCAGTTCGAGTCGGCCGCGTGTACCTACAAAACCAGGAAATGGTTGTGCTGGGACTTGAACCCGTGTCTCTATCCTCTGTCCTCTTTCATCTCCTTCTAACTTGCTGTCTGTATTTAGCCACATTCATTGACTAAGGGCTCCCTGAAGATCTCAAGTATCATTCCTCTGGGCCTGTTGTCGACAGAAAAGTAAACTTGTTGCTTTGCTCACCACCATGTTTGAAGGACATCAGCGTGATCACCGCCGATAGGATGGAGGGTCAAATAATAAGGAACTCCAATTTCGAGACAGGAGCAGTTGGGAGCTAACAGTGTATTGTGGAGTGACGTGTTTATTTGAGTGTCCAAACTTCCCTCTTTAGGTGGTTATTAGATTTTCACATTCGTGAACATCATAAAATCCACTGATTTCAAAGGCCCAGATGCTTATTATTACAGCAACTCAGATGTTGAGGTGAGAGAAATGAGAAGTATGTTGCTGCACCACTAAATCTATGGCTGGGAACTGTTGAAACCAAACAAAAAGAATTCACGGTGGCCAGATAGGGCTATTTTCTGCTGACTGTCTCTGGGGACTCAAACAGAATCCATTTGCTTGATTGTTTGATTTTCCGTTTCACTCGTGTAGGGTACTTGTCCACACACCTTCGGCTTGTAGTTTGTCTGTGTCCTTGGATCTCAAGTGAGTCTCCTGTAAGTAAGCACGTAGGTGTCTTGAGTTTTCATCCGTTCTTTCATCCCTGTGTCTTTTGTTTGCAGCACTCAGTGCCTGACCTTTTATTCTGATGATTCAGAGCTGTGCATTTATTGCACTTAATGAATATGTTTTATCATTAATCTACAATCACGTGAAGAACATTATGTTTACTATGCTCCCCCCTTCACCAAGTCCCCCCGAAAAACCTCTTCAGTCACTGTCGATCAGCGTAGTTGTATGCTGTAGAACCCTTCACCATGTCCCCCACAAATGTCCCCGTTACAGTCACTGTCCATCAGTGAGTAGTAAGATGCTATATGATCTCTACTAGTCTTCTCTGTGTTGTACAGTACTCCCCATGCACACCCGACCCCGCGCATTATACATGCTAAACTTAATGCCCCCATTCTTTCTCCCCACACTTATCCCTCCCTTCAGACTCACCCTGCCCAGTCCTTTTTCCTTTGGTTACTTTTAGTCAACTCTCGGGTTCTGTGAGTCTGCTGCTGTTTCTTAACTTCAGTTTTTCTTTGTTGTTATACTCCACACATGAGTGAAATCACTTGGTACTTGCCTTTATCCGCCTGCCCTATTTTTCTGAACATACTACCGTCTTGCTCCATCCACGTCATTGCAAATGGTAGTATTTGTTTTCTTCTTAAGGCTGCTTACTGCACTTTTTAAACTGGATTTCATTCTTCCTTTTTGTTTGTAGTTTAGCTATGTTATTCACCATTCAAATCCTGGTTATGAACAATAGCTTTGTGTCAATCGACATGTATCTGTATCTATCTATCTAAAGGTCTGTCTGTATATCTATGTATCTATGTATGTATATATCTATGTATCTATGTATCTATCTATGTATCTATCTATCTATCTTCCTATCATCTATCTATGATGTCTATCATCTATTAATCTATGTACCTATCTATCTATCTTTCACCTGTCGTCTGTCTACCTACCTATCTATGAAACAATCATCTTTTTGTCTACCCATCTATCCTTATGTACAGAACAGTTAACAACATAGCCTATGTCTCTTCCCTACATTATGCTTCCAGAAAACTTGCAAGGTAACTAAGCCATAAGGAGAGCACTGTGTTCACCGATACGCTTTCAGGTAGAGTCAGCAGAGTGTGCTTACAAAACCAGTAAATGGAGGTGAAAGGACTTGAACCCGTATTTTTGTCCTCTGCCCTCTTATACTTCCTGATCGCTTGGTGACTTTATTTAGCCACATTCAGTGAGTAAGTGATCCCTGAAGACCACAAATATCCTTCGTCTGGGCCTGTTGTCGACAGAAAATTGTACTTGGCCCTTTGCACACCACCATTTTTGAGGGACATTGGCGTGATCGCTGCTGATATGTGGAGGGGCAAATATGAATTAACACCTATTTCTGTACGGGAGCAGTTGGGAACAAAGAGTGTGTTGTGGAGTGAAGTGTTTATTTGAGTGTCCAAACTTCCCTCTTTAGGTGGTTATTACTTCTTTACATTCGTGAACATCATATAAAGCAATGATTATAAAGGCCCAGACGCATATTATTACAGTAATTCATTTGTTGAGGTGAGAGGAAATGAGAAGGAAGTTGCTGCACCACTAAATCTATGCCTGAGCACTGCTGAAACCAAACAAAAAGAATTCACGGTGGCTAGATAGGGCTATTTTCTACTGACTCTCTCTGGGGTTCAAAACAGAATCCATTTCTCTCTTTGTTTCTCAGTTTCACTTGTGTAGGGTACCTGTCCCCGCCCCTTCAGCTTGTAGTTTGTCTGTGTCCTTGGATCTCAAGTGAGTCTCCAGTAAGGGAGCACGTAGGTGGTCTTGAGTTTTCATCAGTTCTTCTAACCCTGTGTCTTTTGATTGGAGCACTCAAAGGCTGTACTTTTATTCTGATATTTGAGAGCTGTGCTCTTACTGCACTTTGAAATTCTTTTTGTTCTCATTAATATACAATCACATGCAGAACATTATGTTATTCTGTCTACCCTCTTCACCAAGTCACCCCAAATCCCAGTTACAGCCGCTCTCCGTCAGCATGTACTAATATGCTGTAGAATCACTACATGTCTTCTCTGTGTTGTACAGCCCTACCCATGACACCCCACCCTACACATTATACATGCTAATCCTAATGCCCCCATTCTTTTTCCCCGCACTTATTACTCACTTCCCACAAACCCTACCCAGTCCCTTTCTCTTTGGTAACTGTTAGTCCACTCTCGGGTTCTGTGAGTCTCCTGCTGTCTTTTCCTTCAGTTTTTCTTTGTTAACATTCTCCACACATGAGTGAAATCATTTGGTACATGTATTTCTCCGCCTGGCCTATTTGACTGAGCATAATACCCTCTAGCTCCATCCACGTTATTGCAAATGATAGGATTTGTTTTCTTCCTATGGCTGCTTACTGCACTTTTTAAACTGGATTTCATTCTTCTTTTTTGTTTGTAGTTTTGCTATGTGCTTTCACCATTGCTCTCCTTGTTATGAGCAGTAGCTTAGTGTTAATCGATATGTACCTATATCTATCTATCTGTCTGTCTATCTATTTATCAATCACTCAATCAATCATCTTTTTGTCTGTACATCTGTCCATGTGTACAGAACAGTTAACCATATACCCTATATCACTTTCTTACACTATGCTCCCAAAAATCCTGCAAAGTATCTAGGCTGCAGAGGGAGCACTGGGTTCACCGAGACACTTGCAGTTCGAGTCGGCCGCGTGTACCTACAAAACCAGGAAATGGTTGTGCTGGGACTTGAACCCGTGTCTCTATCCTCTGTCCTCTTTCATCTCCTTCTAACTTGCTGTCTGTATTTAGCCACATTCATTGACTAAGGGCTCCCTGAAGATCTCAAGTATCATTCCTCTGGGCCTGTTGTCGACAGAAAAGTAAACTTGTTGCTTTGCTCACCACCATGTTTGAAGGACATCAGCGTGATCACCGCCGATAGGACGGAGGGTCAAATAAAAAGGAACACCAATTTCGAGACAGGAGCAGTTGGGAGCTAACAGTGTATTGTGGAGTGACGTGTTTATTTGAGTGTCCAAACTTCCCTCTTTAGGTGGTTATTAGATTTTCACATTCGTGAACATCATAAAATCCACTGATTTCAAAGGCCCAGATGCTTATTATTACAGCAACTCAGATGTTGAGGTGAGAGAAATGAGAAGGAAGTTGCTGCACCACTAAATCTATGCCTGAGCACTGCTGAAACCAAACAAAAAGAATTCACGGTGGCCAGATAGGGCTATTTTCTGCTGACACTCTCTGGGGACTCAAACAGAATCCATTTGCTTGATTGTTTGATTTTCCGTTTCACTCGTGTAGGGTACTTGTCCACACACCTTCGGCTTGTAGTTTGTCTGTGTCCTTGGATCTCAAGTGAGTCTCCTGTAAGTAAGCACGTAGGTGTCTTGAGTTTTCATCCGTTCTTTCATCCCTGTGTCTTTTGTTTGCAGCACTCAGTGCCTGACCTTTTATTCTGATGATTCAGAGCTGTGCATTTATTGCACTTAATGAATATGTTTTATCATTAATCTACAATCACGTGAAGAACATTATGTTTACTATGCTCCCCCCTTCACCAAGTCCCCCCGAAAAACCTCTTCAGTCACTGTCGATCAGCGTAGTTGTATGCTGTAGAACCCTTCACCATGTCCCCCACAAATGTCCCCGTTACAGTCACTGTCCATCAGTGAGTAGTAAGATGCTATATGATCTCTACTAGTCTTCTCTGTGTTGTACAGTACTCCCCATGCACACCCGACCCCGCGCATTATACATGCTAAACTTAATGCCCCCATTCTTTCTCCCCACACTTATCCCTCCCTTCAGACTCACCCTGCCCAGTCCTTTTTCCTTTGGTTACTTTTAGTCAACTCTCGGGTTCTGTGAGTCTGCTGCTGTTTCTTAACTTCAGTTTTTCTTTGTTGTTATACTCCACACATGAGTGAAATCACTTGGTACTTGCCTTTATCCGCCTGCCCTATTTTTCTGAACATACTACCGTCTTGCTCCATCCACGTCATTGCAAATGGTAGTATTTGTTTTCTTCTTAAGGCTGCTTACTGCACTTTTTAAACTGGATTTCATTCTTCCTTTTTGTTTGTAGTTTAGCTATGTTATTCACCATTCAAATCCTGGTTATGAACAATAGCTTTGTGTCAATCGACATGTATCTGTATCTATCTATCTAAAGGTCTGTCTGTATATCTATGTATCTATGTATGTATATATCTATGTATCTATGTATCTATCTATGTATCTATCTATCTATCTTCCTATCATCTATCTATGATGTCTATCATCTATTAATCTATGTACCTATCTATCTATCTTTCACCTGTCGTCTGTCTACCTACCTATCTATGAAACAATCATCTTTTTGTCTACCCATCTATCCTTATGTACAGAACAGTTAACAACATAGCCTATGTCTCTTCCCTACATTATGCTTCCAGAAAACTTGCAAGGTAACTAAGCCATAAGGAGAGCACTGTGTTCACCGATACGCTTTCAGGTAGAGTCAGCAGAGTGTGCTTACAAAACCAGTAAATGGAGGTGAAAGGACTTGAACCCGTATTTTTGTCCTCTGCCCTCTTATACTTCCTGATCGCTTGGTGACTTTATTTAGCCACATTCAGTGAGTAAGTGATCCCTGAAGACCACAAATATCCTTCGTCTGGGCCTGTTGTCGACAGAAAATTGTACTTGGCCCTTTGCACACCACCATTTTTGAGGGACATTGGCGTGATCGCTGCTGATATGTGGAGGGGCAAATATGAATTAACACCTATTTCTGTACGGGAGCAGTTGGGAACAAAGAGTGTGTTGTGGAGTGAAGTGTTTATTTGAGTGTCCAAACTTCCCTCTTTAGGTGGTTATTACTTCTTTACATTCGTGAACATCATATAAAGCAATGATTATAAAGGCCCAGACGCATATTATTACAGTAATTCATTTGTTGAGGTGAGAGGAAATGAGAAGGAAGTTGCTGCACCACTAAATCTATGCCTGAGCACTGCTGAAACCAAACAAAAAGAATTCACGGTGGCTAGATAGGGCTATTTTCTACTGACTCTCTCTGGGGTTCAAAACAGAATCCATTTCTCTCTTTGTTTCTCAGTTTCACTTGTGTAGGGTACCTGTCCCCGCCCCTTCAGCTTGTAGTTTGTCTGTGTCCTTGGATCTCAAGTGAGTCTCCAGTAAGGGAGCACGTAGGTGGTCTTGAGTTTTCATCAGTTCTTCTAACCCTGTGTCTTTTGATTGGAGCACTCAAAGGCTGTACTTTTATTCTGATATTTGAGAGCTGTGCTCTTACTGCACTTTGAAATTCTTTTTGTTCTCATTAATATACAATCACATGCAGAACATTATGTTATTCTGTCTACCCTCTTCACCAAGTCACCCCAAATCCCAGTTACAGCCGCTCTCCGTCAGCATGTACTAATATGCTGTAGAATCACTACATGTCTTCTCTGTGTTGTACAGCCCTACCCATGACACCCCACCCTACACATTATACATGCTAATCCTAATGCCCCCATTCTTTTTCCCCGCACTTATTACTCACTTCCCACAAACCCTACCCAGTCCCTTTCTCTTTGGTAACTGTTAGTCCACTCTCGGGTTCTGTGAGTCTCCTGCTGTCTTTTCCTTCAGTTTTTCTTTGTTAACATTCTCCACACATGAGTGAAATCATTTGGTACATGTATTTCTCCGCCTGGCCTATTTGACTGAGCATAATACCCTCTAGCTCCATCCACGTTATTGCAAATGATAGGATTTGTTTTCTTCCTATGGCTGCTTACTGCACTTTTTAAACTGGATTTCATTCTTCTTTTTTGTTTGTAGTTTTGCTATGTGCTTTCACCATTGCTCTCCTTGTTATGAGCAGTAGCTTAGTGTTAATCGATATGTACCTATATCTATCTATCTGTCTGTCTATCTATTTATCAATCACTCAATCAATCATCTTTTTGTCTGTACATCTGTCCATGTGTACAGAACAGTTAACCATATACCCTATATCACTTTCTTACACTATGCTCCCAAAAATCCTGCAAAGTATCTAGGCTGCAGAGGGAGCACTGGGTTCACCGAGACACTTGCAGTTCGAGTCGGCCGCGTGTACCTACAAAACCAGGAAATGGTTGTGCTGGGACTTGAACCCGTGTCTCTATCCTCTGTCCTCTTTCATCTCCTTCTAACTTGCTGTCTGTATTTAGCCACATTCATTGACTAAGGGCTCCCTGAAGATCTCAAGTATCATTCCTCTGGGCCTGTTGTCGACAGAAAAGTAAACTTGTTGCTTTGCTCACCACCATGTTTGAAGGACATCAGCGTGATCACCGCCGATAGGACGGAGGGTCAAATAAAAAGGAACACCAATTTCGAGACAGGAGCAGTTGGGAGCTAACAGTGTATTGTGGAGTGACGTGTTTATTTGAGTGTCCAAACTTCCCTCTTTAGGTGGTTATTAGATTTTCACATTCGTGAACATCATAAAATCCACTGATTTCAAAGGCCCAGATGCTTATTATTACAGCAACTCAGATGTTGAGGTGAGAGAAATGAGAAGGAAGTTGCTGCACCACTAAATCTATGCCTGAGCACTGCTGAAACCAAACAAAAAGAATTCACGGTGGCCAGATAGGGCTATTTTCTGCTGACACTCTCTGGGGACTCAAACAGAATCCATTTGCTTGATTGTTTGATTTTCCGTTTCACTCGTGTAGGGTACTTGTCCACACACCTTCGGCTTGTAGTTTGTCTGTGTCCTTGGATCTCAAGTGAGTCTCCTGTAAGTAAGCACGTAGGTGTCTTGAGTTTTCATCCGTTCTTTCATCCCTGTGTCTTTTGTTTGCAGCACTCAGTGCCTGACCTTTTATTCTGATGATTCAGAGCTGTGCATTTATTGCACTTAATGAATATGTTTTATCATTAATCTACAATCACGTGAAGAACATTATGTTTACTATGCTCCCCCCTTCACCAAGTCCCCCCGAAAAACCTCTTCAGTCACTGTCGATCAGCGTAGTTGTATGCTGTAGAACCCTTCACCATGTCCCCCACAAATGTCCCCGTTACAGTCACTGTCCATCAGTGAGTAGTAAGATGCTATATGATCTCTACTAGTCTTCTCTGTGTTGTACAGTACTCCCCATGCACACCCGACCCCGCGCATTATACATGCTAAACTTAATGCCCCCATTCTTTCTCCCCACACTTATCCCTCCCTTCAGACTCACCCTGCCCAGTCCTTTTTCCTTTGGTTACTTTTAGTCAACTCTCGGGTTCTGTGAGTCTGCTGCTGTTTCTTAACTTCAGTTTTTCTTTGTTGTTATACTCCACACATGAGTGAAATCACTTGGTACTTGCCTTTATCCGCCTGCCCTATTTTTCTGAACATACTACCGTCTTGCTCCATCCACGTCATTGCAAATGGTAGTATTTGTTTTCTTCTTAAGGCTGCTTACTGCACTTTTTAAACTGGATTTCATTCTTCCTTTTTGTTTGTAGTTTAGCTATGTTATTCACCATTCAAATCCTGGTTATGAACAATAGCTTTGTGTCAATCGACATGTATCTGTATCTATCTATCTAAAGGTCTGTCTGTATATCTATGTATCTATGTATGTATATATCTATGTATCTATGTATCTATCTATGTATCTATCTATCTATCTTCCTATCATCTATCTATGATGTCTATCATCTATTAATCTATGTACCTATCTATCTATCTTTCACCTGTCGTCTGTCTACCTACCTATCTATGAAACAATCATCTTTTTGTCTACCCATCTATCCTTATGTACAGAACAGTTAACAACATAGCCTATGTCTCTTCCCTACATTATGCTTCCAGAAAACTTGCAAGGTAACTAAGCCATAAGGAGAGCACTGTGTTCACCGATACGCTTTCAGGTAGAGTCAGCAGAGTGTGCTTACAAAACCAGTAAATGGAGGTGAAAGGACTTGAATCCGTATTTTTGTCCTCTGCCCTCT
Source organism: Manis pentadactyla (assembly GCF_030020395.1). Taxonomy (NCBI): domain Eukaryota; kingdom Metazoa; phylum Chordata; class Mammalia; order Pholidota; family Manidae; genus Manis; species Manis pentadactyla. The sequence goes on from NW_026644705.1 coordinate 562,230, forward strand.
TATACTTCCTGATCGCTTGGTGACTTTATTTAGCCACATTCAGTGAGTAAGTGATCCCTGAAGACCACAAATATCCTTCGTCTGGGCCTGTTGTCGACAGAAAATTGTACTTGGCCCTTTGCACACCACCATTTTTGAGGGACATTGGCGTGATCGCTGCTGATATGTGGAGGGACAAATATGAATTAACACCTATTTCTGGACGGGAGCAGTTGGGAACAAAGAGTGTGTTGTGGAGTGAAGTGTTTATTTGAGTGTCCAAACTTCCCTCTTTAGGTGGTTATTACTTCTTTACATTCGTGAACATCATAAAAAGCAATGATTATAAATGCCCAGACGCATATTATTACAGTAATTCATTTGTTGAGGTGAGAGGAAATGAGAAGGAAGTTGCTGCACCACTAAATCTATGCCTGAGCACTGCTGAAACCAAACAAAAAGAATTCACGGTGGCTAGATAGGGCTATTTTCTACTGACTCTCTCTGGGGTCCAAAACAGAATCCATTTCTTTCTTTGTTTCTCAGTTTCACTTGTGTAGGGTACCTGTCCCCGCCCCTTCAGCTTGTAGTTTGTCTGTGTCCTTGGATCTCAAGTGAGTCTCCAGTAAGGGAGCACGTAGGTGGTCTTGAGTTTTCATCAGTTCTTCTAACCCTGTGTCTTTTGATTGGAGCACTCAAAGGCTGTACTTTTATTCTGATATTTGAGAGCTGTGCTCTTACTGCACTTTGAAATTCTTTTTGTTCTCATTAATATACAATCACATGCAGAACATTATGTTATTCTGTCTACCCTCTTCACCAAGTCACCCCAAATCCCAGTTACAGCCGCTCTCCGTCAGCATGTACTAATATGCTGTAGAATCACTACATGTCTTCTCTGTGTTGTACAGCCCTACCCATGACACCCCACCCTACACATTATACATGCTAATCCTAATGCCCCCATTCTTTTTCCCCGCACTTATTACTCACTTCCCACAAACCCTACCCAGTCCCTTTCTCTTTGGTAACTGTTAGTCCACTCTCGGGTTCTGTGAGTCTCCTGCTGTCTTTTCCTTCAGTTTTTCTTTGTTAACATTCTCCACACATGAGTGAAATCATTTGGTACATGTATTTCTCCGCCTGGCCTATTTGACTGAGCATAATACCCTCTAGCTCCATCCACGTTATTGCAAATGATAGGATTTGTTTTCTTCCTATGGCTGCTTACTGCACTTTTTAAACTGGATTTCATTCTTCTTTTTTGTTTGTAGTTTTGCTATGTGCTTTCACCATTGCTCTCCTTGTTATGAGCAGTAGCTTAGTGTTAATCGATATGTACCTATATCTATCTATCTGTCTGTCTATCTATTTATCAATCACTCAATCAATCATCTTTTTGTCTGTACATCTGTCCATGTGTACAGAACAGTTAACCATATACCCTATATCACTTTCTTACACTATGCTCCCAAAAATCCTGCAAAGTATCTAGGCTGCAGAGGGAGCACTGGGTTCACCGAGACACTTGCAGTTCGAGTCGGCCGCGTGTACCTACAAAACCAGGAAATGGTTGTGCTGGGACTTGAACCCGTGTCTCTATCCTCTGTCCTCTTTCATCTCCTTCTAACTTGCTGTCTGTATTTAGCCACATTCATTGACTAAGGGCTCCCTGAAGATCTCAAGTATCATTCCTCTGGGCCTGTTGTCGACAGAAAAGTAAACTTGTTGCTTTGCTCACCACCATGTTTGAAGGACATCAGCGTGATCACCGCCGATAGGACGGAGGGTCAAATAAAAAGGAACACCAATTTCGAGACAGGAGCAGTTGGGAGCTAACAGTGTATTGTGGAGTGACGTGTTTATTTGAGTGTCCAAACTTCCCTCTTTAGGTGGTTATTAGATTTTCACATTCGTGAACATCATAAAATCCACTGATTTCAAAGGCCCAGATGCTTATTATTACAGCAACTCAGATGTTGAGGTGAGAGAAATGAGAAGGAAGTTGCTGCACCACTAAATCTATGCCTGAGCACTGCTGAAACCAAACAAAAACAATTCACGGTGGCCAGATAGGGCTATTTTCTGCTGACACTCTCTGGGGACTCAAACAGAATCCATTTGCTTGATTGTTTGATTTTCCGTTTCACTCGTGTAGGGTACTTGTCCACACACCTTCGGCTTGTAGTTTGTCTGTGTCCTTGGATCTCAAGTGAGTCTCCTGTAAGTAAGCACGTAGGTGTCTTGAGTTTTCATCCGTTCTTTCATCCCTGTGTCTTTTGTTTGCAGCACTCAGTGCCTGACCTTTTATTCTGATGATTCAGAGCTGTGCATTTATTGCACTTAATGAATATGTTTTATCATTAATCTACAATCACGTGAAGAACATTATGTTTACTATGCTCCCCCCTTCACCAAGTCCCCCCGAAAAACCTCTTCAGTCACTGTCGATCAGCGTAGTTGTATGCTGTAGAACCCTTCACCATGTCCCCCACAAATGTCCCCGTTACAGTCACTGTCCATCAGTGAGTAGTAAGATGCTATATGATCTCTACTAGTCTTCTCTGTGTTGTACAGTACTCCCCATGCACACCCGACCCCGCGCATTATACATGCTAAACTTAATGCCCCCATTCTTTCTCCCCACACTTATCCCTCCCTTCAGACTCACCCTGCCCAGTCCTTTTTCCTTTGGTTACTTTTAGTCAACTCTCGGGTTCTGTGAGTCTGCTGCTGTTTCTTAACTTCAGTTTTTCTTTGTTGTTATACTCCACACATGAGTGAAATCACTTGGTACTTGCCTTTATCCGCCTGCCCTATTTTTCTGAACATACTACCGTCTTGCTCCATCCACGTCATTGCAAATGGTAGTATTTGTTTTCTTCTTAAGGCTGCTTACTGCACTTTTTAAACTGGATTTCATTCTTCCTTTTTGTTTGTAGTTTAGCTATGTTATTCACCATTCAACTCCTGGTTATGAACAATAGCTTTGTGTCAATCGACATGTATCTGTATCTATCTATCTAAAGGTCTGTCTGTATATCTATGTATCTATGTATGTATATATCTATGTATCTATGTATCTATCTATGTATCTATCTATCTATCTTCCTATCATCTATCTATGATGTCTATCATCTATTAATCTATGTACCTATCTATCTATCTTTCACCTGTCGTCTGTCTACCTACCTATCTATGAAACAATCATCTTTTTGTCTACCCATCTATCCTTATGTACAGAACAGTTAACAACATAGCCTATGTCTCTTCCCTACATTATGCTTCCAGAAAACTTGCAAGGTAACTAAGCCATAAGGAGAGCACTGTGTTCACCGATACGCTTTCAGGTAGAGTCAGCAGAGTGTGCTTACAAAACCAGTAAATGGAGGTGAAAGGACTTGAATCCGTATTTTTGTCCTCTGCCCTCTTATACTTCCTGATCGCTTGGTGACTTTATTTAGCCACATTCAGTGAGTAAGTGATCCCTGAAGACCACAAATATCCTTCGTCTGGGCCTGTTGTCGACAGAAAATTGTACTTGGCCCTTTGCACACCACCATTTTTTAGGGACATTGGCGTGATCGCTGCTGATATGTGGAGGGACAAATATGAATTAACACCTATTTCTGGACGGGAGCAGTTGGGAACAAAGAGTGTGTTGTGGAGTGAAGTGTTTATTTGAGTGTCCAAACTTCCCTCTTTAGGTGGTTATTACTTCTTTACATTCGTGAACATCATAAAAAGCAATGATTATAAATGCCCAGACGCATATTATTACAGTAATTCATTTGTTGAGGTGAGAGGAAATGAGAAGGAAGTTGCTGCACCACTAAATCTATGCCTGAGCACTGCTGAAACCAAACAAAAAGAATTCACGGTGGCTAGATAGGGCTATTTTCTACTGACTCTCTCTGGGGTCCAAAACAGAATCCATTTCTTTCTTTGTTTCTCAGTTTCACTTGTGTAGGGTACCTGTCCCCGCCCCTTCAGCTTGTAGTTTGTCTGTGTCCTTGGATCTCAAGTGAGTCTCCAGTAAGGGAGCACGTAGGTGGTCTTGAGTTTTCATCAGTTCTTCTAACCCTGTGTCTTTTGATTGGAGCACTCAAAGGCTGTACTTTTATTCTGATATTTGAGAGCTGTGCTCTTACTGCACTTTGAAATTCTTTTTGTTCTCATTAATATACAATCACATGCAGAACATTATGTTATTCTGTCTACCCTCTTCACCAAGTCACCCCAAATCCCAGTTACAGCCGCTCTCCGTCAGCATGTACTAATATGCTGTAGAATCACTACATGTCTTCTCTGTGTTGTACAGCCCTACCCATGACACCCCACCCTACACATTATACATGCTAATCCTAATGCCCCCATTCTTTTTCCCCGCACTTATTACTCACTTCCCACAAACCCTACCCAGTCCCTTTCTCTTTGGTAACTGTTAGTCCACTCTCGGGTTCTGTGAGTCTCCTGCTGTCTTTTCCTTCAGTTTTTCTTTGTTAACATTCTCCACACATGAGTGAAATCATTTGGTACATGTATTTCTCCGCCTGGCCTATTTGACTGAGCATAATACCCTCTAGCTCCATCCACGTTATTGCAAATGATAGGATTTGTTTTCTTCCTATGGCTGCTTACTGCACTTTTTAAACTGGATTTCATTCTTCTTTTTTGTTTGTAGTTTTGCTATGTGCTTTCACCATTGCTCTCCTTGTTATGAGCAGTAGCTTAGTGTTAATCGATATGTACCTATATCTATCTATCTGTCTGTCTATCTATTTATCAATCACTCAATCAATCATCTTTTTGTCTGTACATCTGTCCATGTGTACAGAACAGTTAACCATATACCCTATATCACTTTCTTACACTATGCTCCCAAAAATCCTGCAAAGTATCTAGGCTGCAGAGGGAGCACTGGGTTCACCGAGACACTTGCAGTTCGAGTCGGCCGCGTGTACCTACAAAACCAGGAAATGGTTGTGCTGGGACTTGAACCCGTGTCTCTATCCTCTGTCCTCTTTCATCTCCTTCTAACTTGCTGTCTGTATTTAGCCACATTCATTGACTAAGGGCTCCCTGAAGATCTCAAGTATCATTCCTCTGGGCCTGTTGTCGACCGAAAAGTAAACTTGTTGCTTTGCTCACCACCATGTTTGAAGGACATCAGCGTGATCACCGCCGATAGGACGGAGGGTCAAATAAAAAGGAACACCAATTTCGAGACAGGAGCAGTTGGGAGCTAACAGTGTATTGTGGAGTGACGTGTTTATTTGAGTGTCCAAACTTCCCTCTTTAGGTGGTTATTAGATTTTCACATTCGTGAACATCATAAAATCCACTGATTTCAAAGGCCCAGATGCTTATTATTACAGCAACTCAGATGTTGAGGTGAGAGAAATGAGAAGGAAGTTGCTGCACCACTAAATCTATGCCTGAGCACTGCTGAAACCAAACAAAAAGAATTCACGGTGGCCAGATAGGGCTATTTTCTGCTGACACTCTCTGGGGACTCAAACAGAATCCATTTGCTTGATTGTTTGATTTTCCGTTTCACTCGTGTAGGGTACTTGTCCACACACCTTCGGCTTGTAGTTTGTCTGTGTCCTTGGATCTCAAGTGAGTCTCCTGTAAGTAAGCACGTAGGTGTCTTGAGTTTTCATCCGTTCTTTCATCCCTGTGTCTTTTGTTTGCAGCACTCAGTGCCTGACCTTTTATTCTGATGATTCAGAGCTGTGCATTTATTGCACTTAATGAATATGTTTTATCATTAATCTACAATCACGTGAAGAACATTATGTTTACTATGCTCCCCCCTTCACCAAGTCCCCCCGAAAAACCTCTTCAGTCACTGTCGATCAGCGTAGTTGTATGCTGTAGAACCCTTCACCATGTCCCCCACAAATGTCCCCGTTACAGTCACTGTCCATCAGTGAGTAGTAAGATGCTATATGATCTCTACTAGTCTTCTCTGTGTTGTACAGTACTCCCCATGCACACCCGACCCCGCGCATTATACATGCTAAACTTAATGCCCCCATTCTTTCTCCCCACACTTATCCCTCCCTTCAGACTCACCCTGCCCAGTCCTTTTTCCTTTGGTTACTTTTAGTCAACTCTCGGGTTCTGTGAGTCTGCTGCTGTTTCTTAACTTCAGTTTTTCTTTGTTGTTATACTCCACACATGAGTGAAATCACTTGGTACTTGCCTTTATCCGCCTGCCCTATTTTTCTGAACATACTACCGTCTTGCTCCATCCACGTCATTGCAAATGGTAGTATTTGTTTTCTTCTTAAGGCTGCTTACTGCACTTTTTAAACTGGATTTCATTCTTCCTTTTTGTTTGTAGTTTAGCTATGTTATTCACCATTCAACTCCTGGTTATGAACAATAGCTTTGTGTCAATCGACATGTATCTGTATCTATCTATCTAAAGGTCTGTCTGTATATCTATGTATCTATGTATGTATATATCTATGTATCTATGTATCTATCTATGTATCTATCTATCTATCTTCCTATCATCTATCTATGATGTCTATCATCTATTAATCTATGTACCTATCTATCTATCTTTCACCTGTCGTCTGTCTACCTACCTATCTATGAAACAATCATCTTTTTGTCTACCCATCTATCCTTATGTACAGAACAGTTAACAACATAGCCTATGTCTCTTCCCTACATTATGCTTCCAGAAAACTTGCAAGGTAACTAAGCCATAAGGAGAGCACTGTGTTCACCGATACGCTTTCAGGTAGAGTCAGCAGAGTGTGCTTACAAAACCAGTAAATGGAGGTGAAAGGACTTGAATCCGTATTTTTGTCCTCTGCCCTCTTATACTTCCTGATCGCTTGGTGACTTTATTTAGCCACATTCAGTGAGTAAGTGATCCCTGAAGACCACAAATATCCTTCGTCTGGGCCTGTTGTCGACAGAAAATTGTACTTGGCCCTTTGCACACCACCATTTTTTAGGGACATTGGCGTGATCGCTGCTGATATGTGGAGGGACAAATATGAATTAACACCTATTTCTGGACGGGAGCAGTTGGGAACAAAGAGTGTGTTGTGGAGTGAAGTGTTTATTTGAGTGTCCAAACTTCCCTCTTTAGGTGGTTATTACTTCTTTACATTCGTGAACATCATAAAAAGCAATGATTATAAATGCCCAGACGCATATTATTACAGTAATTCATTTGTTGAGGTGAGAGGAAATGAGAAGGAAGTTGCTGCACCACTAAATCTATGCCTGAGCACTGCTGAAACCAAACAAAAAGAATTCACGGTGGCTAGATAGGGCTATTTTCTACTGACTCTCTCTGGGGTCCAAAACAGAATCCATTTCTTTCTTTGTTTCTCAGTTTCACTTGTGTAGGGTACCTGTCCCCGCCCCTTCAGCTTGTAGTTTGTCTGTGTCCTTGGATCTCAAGTGAGTCTCCAGTAAGGGAGCACGTAGGTGGTCTTGAGTTTTCATCAGTTCTTCTAACCCTGTGTCTTTTGATTGGAGCACTCAAAGGCTGTACTTTTATTCTGATATTTGAGAGCTGTGCTCTTACTGCACTTTGAAATTCTTTTTGTTCTCATTAATATACAATCACATGCAGAACATTATGTTATTCTGTCTACCCTCTTCACCAAGTCACCCCAAATCCCAGTTACAGCCGCTCTCCGTCAGCATGTACTAATATGCTGTAGAATCACTACATGTCTTCTCTGTGTTGTACAGCCCTACCCATGACACCCCACCCTACACATTATACATGCTAATCCTAATGCCCCCATTCTTTTTCCCCGCACTTATTACTCACTTCCCACAAACCCTACCCAGTCCCTTTCTCTTTGGTAACTGTTAGTCCACTCTCGGGTTCTGTGAGTCTCCTGCTGTCTTTTCCTTCAGTTTTTCTTTGTTAACATTCTCCACACATGAGTGAAATCATTTGGTACATGTATTTCTCCGCCTGGCCTATTTGACTGAGCATAATACCCTCTAGCTCCATCCACGTTATTGCAAATGATAGGATTTGTTTTCTTCCTATGGCTGCTTACTGCACTTTTTAAACTGGATTTCATTCTTCTTTTTTGTTTGTAGTTTTGCTATGTGCTTTCACCATTGCTCTCCTTGTTATGAGCAGTAGCTTAGTGTTAATCGATATGTACCTATATCTATCTATCTGTCTGTCTATCTATTTATCAATCACTCAATCAATCATCTTTTTGTCTGTACATCTGTCCATGTGTACAGAACAGTTAACCATATACCCTATATCACTTTCTTACACTATGCTCCCAAAAATCCTGCAAAGTATCTAGGCTGCAGAGGGAGCACTGGGTTCACCGAGACACTTGCAGTTCGAGTCGGCCGCGTGTACCTACAAAACCAGGAAATGGTTGTGCTGGGACTTGAACCCGTGTCTCTATCCTCTGTCCTCTTTCATCTCCTTCTAACTTGCTGTCTGTATTTAGCCACATTCATTGACTAAGGGCTCCCTGAAGATCTCAAGTATCATTCCTCTGGGCCTGTTGTCGACCGAAAAGTAAACTTGTTGCTTTGCTCACCACCATGTTTGAAGGACATCAGCGTGATCACCGCCGATAGGACGGAGGGTCAAATAAAAAGGAACACCAATTTCGAGACAGGAGCAGTTGGGAGCTAACAGTGTATTGTGGAGTGACGTGTTTATTTGAGTGTCCAAACTTCCCTCTTTAGGTGGTTATTAGATTTTCACATTCGTGAACATCATAAAATCCACTGATTTCAAAGGCCCAGATGCTTATTATTACAGCAACTCAGATGTTGAGGTGAGAGAAATGAGAAGGAAGTTGCTGCACCACTAAATCTATGCCTGAGCACTGCTGAAACCAAACAAAAAGAATTCACGGTGGCCAGATAGGGCTATTTTCTGCTGACACTCTCTGGGGACTCAAACAGAATCCATTTGCTTGATTGTTTGATTTTCCGTTTCACTCGTGTAGGGTACTTGTCCACACACCTTCGGCTTGTAGTTTGTCTGTGTCCTTGGATCTCAAGTGAGTCTCCTGTAAGTAAGCACGTAGGTGTCTTGAGTTTTCATCCGTTCTTTCATCCCTGTGTCTTTTGTTTGCAGCACTCAGTGCCTGACCTTTTATTCTGATGATTCAGAGCTGTGCATTTATTGCACTTAATGAATATGTTTTATCATTAATCTACAATCACGTGAAGAACATTATGTTTACTATGCTCCCCCCTTCACCAAGTCCCCCCGAAAAACCTCTTCAGTCACTGTCGATCAGCGTAGTTGTATGCTGTAGAACCCTTCACCATGTCCCCCACAAATGTCCCCGTTACAGTCACTGTCCATCAGTGAGTAGTAAGATGCTATATGATCTCTACTAGTCTTCTCTGTGTTGTACAGTACTCCCCATGCACACCCGACCCCGCGCATTATACATGCTAAACTTAATGCCCCCATTCTTTCTCCCCACACTTATCCCTCCCTTCAGACTCACCCTGCCCAGTCCTTTTTCCTTTGGTTACTTTTAGTCAACTCTCGGGTTCTGTGAGTCTGCTGCTGTTTCTTAACTTCAGTTTTTCTTTGTTGTTATACTCCACACATGAGTGAAATCACTTGGTACTTGCCTTTATCCGCCTGCCCTATTTTTCTGAACATACTACCGTCTTGCTCCATCCACGTCATTGCAAATGGTAGTATTTGTTTTCTTCTTAAGGCTGCTTACTGCACTTTTTAAACTGGATTTCATTCTTCCTTTTTGTTTGTAGTTTAGCTATGTTATTCACCATTCAACTCCTGGTTATGAACAATAGCTTTGTGTCAATCGACATGTATCTGTATCTATCTATCTAAAGGTCTGTCTGTATATCTATGTATCTATGTATGTATATATCTATGTATCTATGTATCTATCTATGTATCTATCTATCTATCTTCCTATCATCTATCTATGATGTCTATCATCTATTAATCTATGTACCTATCTATCTATCTTTCACCTGTCGTCTGTCTACCTACCTATCTATGAAACAATCATCTTTTTGTCTACCCATCTATCCTTATGTACAGAACAGTTAACAACATAGCCTATGTCTCTTCCCTACATTATGCTTCCAGAAAACTTGCAAGGTAACTAAGCCATAAGGAGAGCACTGTGTTCACCGATACGCTTTCAGGTAGAGTCAGCAGAGTGTGCTTACAAAACCAGTAAATGGAGGTGAAAGGACTTGAATCCGTATTTTTGTCCTCTGCCCTCTTATACTTCCTGATCGCTTGGTGACTTTATTTAGCCACATTCAGTGAGTAAGTGATCCCTGAAGACCACAAATATCCTTCGTCTGGGCCTGTTGTCGACAGAAAATTGTACTTGGCCCTTTGCACACCACCATTTTTTAGGGACATTGGCGTGATCGCTGCTGATATGTGGAGGGACAAATATGAATTAACACCTATTTCTGGACGGGAGCAGTTGGGAACAAAGAGTGTGTTGTGGAGTGAAGTGTTTATTTGAGTGTCCAAACTTCCCTCTTTAGGTGGTTATTACTTCTTTACATTCGTGAACATCATAAAAAGCAATGATTATAAATGCCCAGACGCATATTATTACAGTAATTCATTTGTTGAGGTGAGAGGAAATGAGAAGGAAGTTGCTGCACCACTAAATCTATGCCTGAGCACTGCTGAAACCAAACAAAAAGAATTCACGGTGGCTAGATAGGGCTATTTTCTACTGACTCTCTCTGGGGTCCAAAACAGAATCCATTTCTTTCTTTGTTTCTCAGTTTCACTTGTGTAGGGTACCTGTCCCCGCCCCTTCAGCTTGTAGTTTGTCTGTGTCCTTGGATCTCAAGTGAGTCTCCAGTAAGGGAGCACGTAGGTGGTCTTGAGTTTTCATCAGTTCTTCTAACCCTGTGTCTTTTGATTGGAGCACTCAAAGGCTGTACTTTTATTCTGATATTTGAGAGCTGTGCTCTTACTGCACTTTGAAATTCTTTTTGTTCTCATTAATATACAATCACATGCAGAACATTATGTTATTCTGTCTACCCTCTTCACCAAGTCACCCCAAATCCCAGTTACAGCCGCTCTCCGTCAGCATGTACTAATATGCTGTAGAATCACTACATGTCTTCTCTGTGTTGTACAGCCCTACCCATGACACCCCACCCTACACATTATACATGCTAATCCTAATGCCCCCATTCTTTTTCCCCGCACTTATTACTCACTTCCCACAAACCCTACCCAGTCCCTTTCTCTTTTTTTAACCGATAGTCCACTCTCGGGTTCTGTGAGTCTCCTGCTGTCTTTTCCTTCAGTTTTTCTTTGTTAACATTCTCCACACATGAGTGAAATCATTTGGTACATGTATTTCTCCGCCTGGCCTATTTGACTGAGCATAATACCCTCTAGCTCCATCCACGTTATTGCAAATGATAGGATTTGTTTTCTTCCTATGGCTGCTTACTGCACTTTTTAAACTGGATTTCATTCTTCTTTTTTGTTTGTAGTTTTGCTATGTGCTTTCACCATTGCTCTCCTTGTTATGAGCAGTAGCTTAGTGTTAATCGATATGTACCTATATCTATCTATCTGTCTGTCTATCTATTTATCAATCACTCAATCAATCATCTTTTTGTCTGTACATCTGTCCATGTGTACAGAACAGTTAACCATATACCCTATATCACTTTCTTACACTATGCTCCCAAAAATCCTGCAAAGTATCTAGGCTGCAGAGGGAGCACTGGGTTCACCGAGACACTTGCAGTTCGAGTCGGCCGCGTGTACCTACAAAACCAGGAAATGGTTGTGCTGGGACTTGAACCCGTGTCTCTATCCTCTGTCCTCTTTCATCTCCTTCTAACTTGCTGTCTGTATTTAGCCACATTCATTGACTAAGGGCTCCCTGAAGATCTCAAGTATCATTCCTCTGGGCCTGTTGTTGACAGAAAAGTAAACTTGTTGCTTTGCTCACCACCATGTTTGAAGGACATCAGCGTGATCACCGCCGATAGGACGGAGGGTCAAATAAAAAGGAACACCAATTTCGAGACAGGAGCAGTTGGGAGCTAACAGTGTATTGTGGAGTGACGTGTTTATTTGAGTGTCCAAACTTCCCTCTTTAGGTGGTTATTAGATTTTCACATTCGTGAACATCATAAAATCCACTGATTTCAAAGGCCCAGATGCTTATTATTACAGCAACTCAGATGTTGAGGTGAGAGAAATGAGAAGTATGTTGCTGCACCACTAAATCTATGGCTGGGAACTGTTGAAACCAAACAAAAAGAATTCACGGTGGCCAGATAGGGCTATTTTCTGCTGACTGTCTCTGGGGACTCAAACAGAATCCATTTGCTTGATTTTTTGATTTTCCGTTTCACTCGTGTAGGGTACTTGTCCACACACCTTCGGGTTGTAGTTTGTCTGTGTCCGTGGATCTCAAGTGAGTCTCCTATAAGTAAGCACGTAGGTGTCTTGAGTTTTCATCCGTTCTTTCATCCCTGTGTCTTTTGTTTGCAGCACTCAGTGCCTGACCTTTTATTCTGATGATTCAGAGCTGTGCATTTATTGCACTTAATGAATATGTTTTATCATTAATCTACAATCACGTGAAGAACATTATGTTTACTATGCTCCCCCCTTCACCAAGTCCCCCCGAAAAACCTCTTCAGTCACTGTCGATCAGCGTAGTTGTATGCTGTAGAACCCTTCACCATGTCCCCCACAAATGTCCCCGTTACAGTCACTGTCCATCAGTGAGTAGTAAGATGCTATATGATCTCTACTAGTCTTCTCTGTGTTGTACAGTACTCCCCATGCACACCCGACCCCGCGCATTATACATGCTAAATTTAATGCCCCCATTCTTTCTCTCCACACTTATAGCTCCCTTCAGACTCACCCTGCCCAGTCCTTTTTCCTTTGGTTACTTTTAGTCAACTCTCGGGTTCTGTGAGTCTGCTGCTGTTTCTTAACTTCAGTTTTTCTTTGTTGTTATACTCCACACATGAGTGAAATCACTTGGTACTTGCCTTTATCCGCCTGCCCTATTTTTCTGAACATACTACCGTCTTGCTCCATCCACGTCATTGCAAATGGTAGTATTTGTTTTCTTCTTAAGGCTGCTTACTGCACTTTTTAAACTGGATTTCATTCTTCCTTTTTGTTTGTAGTTTAGCTATGTTATTCACCATTCAACTCCTGGTTATGAACAATAGCTTTGTGTCAATCGACATGTATCTGTATCTATCTATCTAAAGGTCTGTCTGTATATCTATGTATCTATGTATGTATATATCTATGTATCTATGTATCTATCTATGTATCTATCTATCTAACGTCCTATCATCTATCTATGATGTCTATCATCTATTAATCTATGTACCTATCTATCTATCTTTCACCTGTCGTCTGTCTACCTACCTATCTATGAAACAATCATCTTTTTGTCTACCCATCTATCCTTATGTACAGAACAGTTAACAACATAGCCTATGTCTCTTCCCTACATTATGCTTCCAGAAAACTTGCAAGGTAACTAAGCCATAAGGAGAGCACTGTGTTCACCAATACGCTTTCAGGTTGAGTCAGCAGAGTGTGCTTACAAAACCAGTAAATGGAGGTGAAAGGACTTGAACCCGTATTTTTGTCCTCTGCCCTCTTATACTTCCTGATCGCTTGGTGACTTTATTTAGCCACATTCAGTGAGTAAGTGATCCCTGAAGACCACAAATATCCTTCGTCTGGGCCTGTTGTCGACAGAAAATTGTACTTGGCCCTTTGCACACCACCATTTTTGAGGGACATTGGCGTGATCGCTGCTGATATGTGTAGGGGCAAATATGAATTAACACCTATTTCTGGACGGGAGCAGTTGGGAACAAAGAGTGTGTTGTGGAGTGAAGTGTTTATTTGAGTGTCCAAACTTCCCTCTTTAGGTGGTTATTACTTCTTTACATTCGTGAACATCATAAAAAGCAATGATTATAAATGCCCAGACGCATATTATTACAGTAATTCATTTGTTGAGGTGAGAGGAAATGAGAAGGAAGTTGCTGCACCACTAAATCTATGCCTGAGCACTGCTGAAACCAAACAAAAAGAATTCACGGTGGCTAGATAGGGCTATTTTCTACTGACTCTCTCTGGGGTCCAAAACAGAATCCATTTCTTTCTTTGTTTCTCAGTTTCACTTGTGTAGGGTACCTGTCCCCGCCCCTTCAGCTTGTAGTTTGTCTGTGTCCTTGGATCTCAAGTGAGTCTCCAGTAAGGGAGCACGTAGGTGGTCTTGAGTTTTCATCAGTTCTTCTAACCCTGTGTCTTTTGATTGGAGCACTCAAAGGCTGTACTTTTATTCTGATATTTGAGAGCTGTGCTCTTACTGCACTTTGAAATTCTTTTTGTTCTCATTAATATACAATCACATGCAGAACATTATGTTATTCTGTCTACCCTCTTCACCAAGTCACCCCAAATCCCAGTTACAGCCGCTCTCCGTCAGCATGTACTAATATGCTGTAGAATCACTACATGTCTTCTCTGTGTTGTACAGCCCTACCCATGACACCCCACCCTACACATTATACATGCTAATCCTAATGCCCCCATTCTTTTTCCCCGCACTTATTACTCACTTCCCACAAACCCTACCCAGTCCCTTTCTCTTTGGTAACTGTTAGTCCACTCTCGGGTTCTGTGAGTCTCCTGCTGTCTTTTCCTTCAGTTTTTCTTTGTTAACATTCTCCACACATGAGTGAAATCATTTGGTACATGTATTTCTCCGCCTGGCCTATTTGACTGAGCATAATACCCTCTAGCTCCATCCACGTTATTGCAAATGATAGGATTTGTTTTCTTCCTATGGCTGCTTACGGCACTTTTTAAACTGGATTTCATTCTTCTTTTTTGTTTGTAGTTTTGCTATGTGCTTTCACCATTGCTCTCCTTGTTATGAGCAGTAGCTTAGTGTTAATCGATATGTACCTATATCTATCTATCTGTCTGTCTATCTATTTATCAATCACTCAATCAATCATCTTTTTGTCTGTACATCTGTCCATGTGTACAGAACAGTTAACCATATACCCTATATCACTTTCTTACACTATGCTCCCAAAAATCCTGCAAAGTATCTAGGCTGCAGAGGGAGCACTGGGTTCACCGAGACACTTGCAGTTTGAGTCGGCCGCGTGTACCTACAAAACCAGGAAATGGTTGTGCTGGGACTTGAACCCGTGTCTCTATCCTCTGTCCTCTTTCATCTCCTTCTAACTTGCTGTCTGTATTTAGCCACATTCATTGACTAAGGGCTCCCTGAAGATCTCAAGTATCATTCCTCTGGGCCTGTTGTCGACAGAAAAGTAAACTTGTTGCTTTGCTCACCACCATGTTTGAAGGACATCAGCGTGATCACCGCCGATAGGACGGATGGTCAAATAAAAAGGAACACCAATTTCGAGACAGGAGCAGTTGGGAGCTAACAGTGTATTGTGGAGTGACGTGTTTATTTGAGTGTCCAAACTTCCCTCTTTAGGTGGTTATTAGATTTTCACATTCGTGAACATCATAAAATCCACTGATTTCAAAGGCCCAGATGCTTATTATTACAGCAACTCAGAAGTTGAGGTGAGAGAAATGAGAAGTATGTTGCTGCACCACTAAATCTATGGCTGGGAACTGTTGAAACCAAACAAAAAGAATTCAAGGTGGCCAGATAGGGCTATTTTCTGCTGACTGTCTCTGGGGACTCAAACAGAATCCATTTGCTTGATTGTTTGATTTTCCGTTTCCCTCGTGTAGGGTACTTGTCCACACACCTTCGGCTTGTAGTTTGTCTGTGTCCTTGGATCTCAAGTGAGTCTCCTGTAAGTAAGCACGTAGGTGTCTGAGTTTTCATCCGTTCTTTTATCCCTGTGTCTTTTGTTTACAGCACTCAGTGCCTGACCTTTTATTCTGATGATTCAGAGCTGTGCATTTATTGCACTTAATGAATATGTTTTATCATTAATCTACAATCATGTGAAGAACATTGTTTACTACGCTCCCCCCTTCACCAAGTCCCCCCGAAAAACCTCTTCAGTCACTGTCGATCAGCGTAGTTGTTTGCTGTAGAACCCTTCACCATGTCACCCACAAATGTCCCCGTTACAGTCACTGTCCATCAGTGAGTAGTAAGATGCTATATGATCTCTACTAGTCTTCTCTGTGTTGTACAGTACTCCCCATGCACACCCGACCCCGCGCATTATACATGCTAAACTTAATGCCCCCATTCTTTCTCCCCACACTTATCCCTCCCTTCAGACTCACCCTGCCCAGTCCTTTTTCCTTTGGTTACTTTTAGTCAACTCTCGGGTTCTGTGAGTCTGCTGCTGTTTCTTAACTTCAGTTTTTCTTTGTTGTTATACTCCACACATGAGTGAAATCACTTGGTACTTGCCTTTATCCGCCTGCCCTATTTTTCTGAACATAGTACCGTCTTGCTCCATCCACGTCATTGCAAATGGTAGTATTTGTTTTCTTCTTAAGGCTGCTTACTGCACTTTTTAAACTGGATTTCATTCTTCCTTTTTGTTTGTAGTTTAGCTATGTTATTCACCATTCAACTCCTGGTTATGAACAATAGCTTTGTGTCAATCGACATGTATCTGTATCTATCTATCTAAAGGTCTGTCTGTATATCTATGTATCTATGTATGTATATATCTATGTATCTATGTATCTATCTATGTATCTATCTATCTATCTTCCTATCATCTATCTATGATGTCTATCATCTATTAATCTATATATCTATCTATCTATCTTTCACCTGTCGTCTGTCTACCTACCTATCTATGAAACAATCATCTTTTTGTCTACCCATCTATCCTTATGTACAGAACAGTTAACAACATAGCCTATGTCTCTTCCCTACATTATGCTTCCAGAAAACTTGCAAGGTAACTAAGCCATAAGGAGAGCACTGTGTTCACCGATACGCTTTCAGGTAGAGTCAGCAGAGTGTGCTTACAAAACCAGTAAATGGAGGTGAAAGGACTTGAACCCGTATTTTTGTCCTCTGCCCTCTTATACTTCCTGATCGCTTGGTGACTTTATTTAGCCACATTCAGTGAGTAAGTGATCCCTGAAGACCACAAATATCCTTCGTCTGGGCCTGTTGTCGACAGAAAATTGTACTTGGCCCTTTGCACACCACCATTTTTGAGGGACATTGGCGTGATCGCTGCTGATATGTGGAGGGACAAATATGAATTAACACCTATTTCTGGACGGGAGCAGTTGGGAACAAAGAGTGTGTTGTGGAGTGAAGTGTTTATTTGAGTGTCCAAACTTCCCTCTTTAGGTGGTTATTACTTCTTTACATTCGTGAACATCATAAAAAGCAATGATTATAAATGCCCAGACGCATATTATTACAGTAATTCATTTGTTGAGGTGAGAGGAAATGAGAAGGAAGTTGCTGCACCACTAAATCTATGCCTGAGCACTGCTGAAACCAAACAAAAAGAATTCACGGTGGCTAGATAGGGCTATTTTCTACTGACTCTCTCTGGGGTCCAAAACAGAATCCATTTCTTTCTTTGTTTCTCAGTTTCACTTGTGTAGGGTACCTGTCCCCGCCCCTTCAGCTTGTAGTTTGTCTGTGTCCTTGGATCTCAAGTGAGTCTCCAGTAAGGGAGCACGTAGGTGGTCTTGAGTTTTCATCAGTTCTTCTAACCCTGTGCTTTTGATTGGAGCACTCAAAGGCTGTACTTTTATTCTGATATTTGAGAGCTGTGCTCTTACTGCACTTTGAAATTCTTTTTGTTCTCATTAATATACAATCACATGCAGAACATTATGTTATTCTGTCTACCCTCTTCACCAAGTCACCCCAAATCCCAGTTACAGCCGCTCTCCGTCAGCATGTACTAATATGCTGTAGAATCACTACATGTCTTCTCTGTGTTGTACAGCCCTACCCATGACACAACACCCTACACATTATACATGCTAATCCTAATGCCCCCATTCTTTTTCCCCGCACTTATTACTCACTTCCCACAAACCCTACCCAGTCCCTTTCTCTTTGGTAACTGTTAGTCCACTCTCGGGTTCTGTGAGTCTCCTGCTGTCTTTTCCTTCAGTTTTTCTTTGTTAACATTCTCCACACATGAGTGAAATCATTTGGTACATGTATTTCTCCGCCTGGCCTATTTGACTGAGCATAATATCCTCTAGCTCCATCCACGTTATTGCAAATGATAGGATTTGTTTTCTTCCTATGGCTGCTTACTGCACTTTTTAAACTGGATTTCATTCTTCTTTTTTGTTTGTAGTTTTGCTATGTGCTTTCACCATTGCTCTCCTTGTTATGAGCAGTAGCTTAGTGTTAATCGATATGTACCTATATCTATCTATCTGTCTGTCTATCTATTTATCAATCACTCAATCAATCATCTTTTTGTCTGTACATCTGTCCATGTGTACAGAACAGTTAACCATATACCCTATATCACTTTCTTACACTATGCTCCCAAAAATCCTGCAAAGTGTCTAGGCTGCAGAGGGAGCACTGGGTTCACCGAGACACTTGCAGTTCGAGTCGGCCGCGTGTACCTACAAAACCAGGAAATGGTTGTGCTGGGACTTGAACCCGTGTCTCTATCCTCTGTCCTCTTTCATCTCCTTCTAACTTGCTGTCTGTATTTAGCCACATTCATTGACTAAGGGCTCCCTGAAGATCTCAAGTATCATTCCTCTGGGCCTGTTGTCGACAGAAAAGTAAACTTGTTGCTTTGCTCACCACCATGTTTGAAGGACATCAGCGTGATCACCGCCGATAGGACGGAGGGTCAAATAAAAAGGAACACCAATTTCGAGACAGGAGCAGTTGGGAGCTAACAGTGTATTGTGGAGTGACGTGTTTATTTGAGTGTCCAAACTTCCCTCTTTAGGTGGTTATTAGATTTTCACATTCGTGAACATCATAAAATCCACTGATTTCAAAGGCCCAGATGCTTATTATTACAGCAACTCAGATGTTGAGGTGAGAGAAATGAGAAGTATGTTGCTGCACCACTAAATCTATGGCTGGGAACTGTTGAAACCAAACAAAAAGAATTCACGGTGGCCAGATAGGGCTATTTTCTGCTGACTGTCTCTGGGGACTCAAACAGAATCCATTTGCTTGATTGTTTGATTTTCCGTTTCACTCGTGTAGGGTACTTGTCCACACACCTTCGGCTTGTAGTTTGTCTGTGTCCTTGGATCTCAAGTGAGTCTCCTGTAAGTAAGCACGTAGGTGTCTTGAGTTTTCATCCGTTCTTTCATCCCTGTGTCTTTTGTTTGCAGCACTCAGTGCCTGACCTTTTATTCTGATGATTCAGAGCTGTGCATTTATTGCACTTAATGAATATGTTTTATCATTAATCTACAATCACGTGAAGAACATTATGTTTACTATGCTCCCCCCTTCACCAAGTCCCCCCGAAAAACCTCTTCAGTCACTGTCGATCAGCGTAGTTGTATGCTGTAGAACCCTTCACCATGTCCCCCACAAATGTCCCCGTTACAGTCACTGTCCATCAGTGAGTAGTAAGATGCTATATGATCTCTACTAGTCTTCTCTGTGTTGTACAGTACTCCCCATGCACACCCGACCCCGCGCATTATACATGCTAAACTTAATGCCCCCATTCTTTCTCCCCACACTTATCCCTCCCTTCAGACTCACCCTGCCCAGTCCTTTTTCCTTTGGTTACTTTTAGTCAACTCTCGGGTTCTGTGAGTCTGCTGCTGTTTCTTAACTTCAGTTTTTCTTTGTTGTTATACTCCACACATGAGTGAAATCACTTGGTACTTGCCTTTATCCGCCTGCCCTATTTTTCTGAACATACTACCGTCTTGCTCCATCCACGTCATTGCAAATGGTAGTATTTGTTTTCTTCTTAAGGCTGCTTACTGCACTTTTTAAACTGGATTTCATTCTTCCTTTTTGTTTGTAGTTTAGCTATGTTATTCACCATTCAAATCCTGGTTATGAACAATAGCTTTGTGTCAATCGACATGTATCTGTATCTATCTATCTAAAGGTCTGTCTGTATATCTATATATCTATGTATGTATATATCTATGTATCTATGTATCTATCTATGTATCTATCTATCTATCTTCCTATCATCTATCTATGATGTCTATCATCTATTAATCTATGTACCTATCTATCTATCTTTCACCTGTCGTCTGTCTACCTACCTATCTATGAAACAATCATCTTTTTGTCTACCCATCTATCCTTATGTACAGAACAGTTAACAACATAGCCTATGTCTCTTCCCTACATTATGCTTCCAGAAAACTTGCAAGGTAACTAAGCCATAAGGAGAGCACTGTGTTCACCGATACGCTTTCAGGTAGAGTCAGCAGAGTGTGCTTACAAAACCAGTAAATGGAGGTGAAAGGACTTGAACCCGTATTTTTGTCCTCTGCCCTCTTATACTTCCTGATCGCTTGGTGACTTTATTTAGCCACATTCAGTGAGTAAGTGATCCCTGAAGACCACAAATATCCTTCGTCTGGGCCTGTTGTCGACAGAAAATTGTACTTGGCCCTTTGCACACCACCATTTTTTAGGGACATTGGCGTGATCGCTGCTGATATGTGGAGGGACAAATATGAATTAACACCTATTTCTGGACGGGAGCAGTTGGGAACAAAGAGTGTGTTGTGGAGTGAAGTGTTTATTTGAGTGTCCAAACTTCCCTCTTTAGGTGGTTATTACTTCTTTACATTCGTGAACATCATAAAAAGCAATGATTATAAATGCCCAGACGCATATTATTACAGTAATTCATTTGTTGAGGTGAGAGGAAATGAGAAGGAAGTTGCTGCACCACTAAATCTATGCCTGAGCACTGCTGAAACCAAACAAAAAGAATTCACGGTGGCTAGATAGGGCTATTTTCTACTGACTCTCTCTGGGGTTCAAAACAGAATCCATTTCTTTCTTTGTTTCTCAGTTTCACTTGTGTAGGGTACCTGTCCCCGCCCCTTCAGCTTGTAGTTTGTCTGTGTCCTTGGATCTCAAGTGAGTCTCCAGTAAGGGAGCACGTAGGTGGTCTTGAGTTTTCATCAGTTCTTCTAACCCTGTGTCTTTTGATTGGAGCACTCAAAGGCTGTACTTTTATTCTGATATTTGAGAGCTGTGCTCTTACTGCACTTTGAAATTCTTTTTGTTCTCATTAATATACAATCACATGCAGAACATTATGTTATTCTGTCTACCCTCTTCACCAAGTCACCCCAAATCCCAGTTACAGCCGCTCTCCGTCAGCATGTACTAATATGCTGTAGAATCACTACATGTCTTCTCTGTGTTGTACAGCCCTACCCATGACACCCCACCCTACACATTATACATGCTAATCCTAATGCCCCCATTCTTTTTCCCCGCACTTATTACTCACTTCCCACAAACCCTACCCAGTCCCTTTCTCTTTGGTAACTGTTAGTCCACTCTCGGGTTCTGTGAGTCTCCTGCTGTCTTTTCCTTCAGTTTTTCTTTGTTAACATTCTCCACACATGAGTGAAATCATTTGGTACATGTATTTCTCCGCCTGGCCTATTTGACTGAGCATAATACCCTCTAGCTCCATCCACGTTATTGCAAATGATAGGATTTGTTTTTTCCTATGGCTGCTTACTGCACTTTTTAAACTGGATTTCATTCTTCTTTTTTGTTTGTAGTTTTGCTATGTGCTTTCACCATTGCTCTCCTTGTTATGAGCAGTAGCTTAGTGTTAATCGATATGTACCTATATCTATCTATCTGTCTGTCTATCTATTTATCAATCACTCAATCAATCATCTTTTTGTCTGTACATCTGTCCATGTGTACAGAACAGTTAACCATATACCCTATATCACTTTCTTACACTATGCTCCCAAAAATCCTGCAAAGTATCTAGGCTGCAGAGGGAGCACTGGGTTCACCGAGACACTTGCAGTTCGAGTCGGCCGCGTGTACCTACAAAACCAGGAAATGGTTGTGCTGGGACTTGAACCCGTGTCTCTATCCTCTGTCCTCTTTCATCTCCTTCTAACTTGCTGTCTGTATTTAGCCACATTCATTGACTAAGGGCTCCCTGAAGATCTCAAGTATCATTCCTCTGGGCCTGTTGTCGACAGAAAAGTAAACTTGTTGCTTTGCTCACCACCATGTTTGAAGGACATCAGCGTGATCACCGCCGATAGGACGGAGGGTCAAATAAAAAGGAACACCAATTTCGAGACAGGAGCAGTTGGGAGCTAACAGTGTATTGTGGAGTGACGTGTTTATTTGAGTGTCCAAACTTCCCTCTTTAGGTGGTTATTAGATTTTCACATTCGTGAACATCATAAAATCCACTGATTTCAAAGGCCCAGATGCTTATTATTACAGCAACTCAGATGTTGAGGTGAGAGAAATGAGAAGGAAGTTGCTGCACCACTAAATCTATGCCTGAGCACTGCTGAAACCAAACAAAAAGAATTCACGGTGGCCAGATAGGGCTATTTTCTGCTGACACTCTCTGGGGACTCAAACAGAATCCATTTGCTTGATTGTTTGATTTTCCGTTTCACTCGTGTAGGGTACTTGTCCACACACCTTCGGCTTGTAGTTTGTCTGTGTCCTTGGATCTCAAGTGAGTCTCCTGTAAGTAAGCACGTAGGTGTCTTGAGTTTTCATCCGTTCTTTCATCCCTGTGTCTTTTGTTTGCAGCACTCAGTGCCTGACCTTTTATTCTGATGATTCAGAGCTGTGCATTTATTGCACTTAATGAATATGTTTTATCATTAATCTACAATCACGTGAAGAACATTATGTTTACTATGCTCCCCCCTTCACCAAGTCCCCCCGAAAAACCTCTTCAGTCACTGTCGATCAGCGTAGTTGTATGCTGTAGAACCCTTCACCATGTCCCCCACAAATGTCCCCGTTACAGTCACTGTCCATCAGTGAGTAGTAAGATGCTATATGATCTCTACTAGTCTTCTCTGTGTTGTACAGTACTCCCCATGCACACCCGACCCCGCGCATTATACATGCTAAACTTAATGCCCCCATTCTTTCTCCCCACACTTATCCCTCCCTTCAGACTCACCCTGCCCAGTCCTTTTTCCTTTGGTTACTTTTAGTCAACTCTCGGGTTCTGTGAGTCTGCTGCTGTTTCTTAACTTCAGTTTTTCTTTGTTGTTATACTCCACACATGAGTGAAATCACTTGGTACTTGCCTTTATCCGCCTGCCCTATTTTTCTGAACATACTACCGTCTTGCTCCATCCACGTCATTGCAAATGGTAGTATTTGTTTTCTTCTTAAGGCTGCTTACTGCACTTTTTAAACTGGATTTCATTCTTCCTTTTTGTTTGTAGTTTAGCTATGTTATTCACCATTCAAATCCTGGTTATGAACAATAGCTTTGTGTCAATCGACATGTATCTGTATCTATCTATCTAAAGGTCTGTCTGTATATCTATGTATCTATGTATGTATATATCTATGTATCTATGTATCTATCTATGTATCTATCTATCTATCTTCCTATCATCTATCTATGATGTCTATCATCTATTAATCTATGTACCTATCTATCTATCTTTCACCTGTCGTCTGTCTACCTACCTATCTATGAAACAATCATCTTTTTGTCTACCCATCTATCCTTATGTACAGAACAGTTAACAACATAGCCTATGTCTCTTCCCTACATTATGCTTCCAGAAAACTTGCAAGGTTACTAAGCCATAAGGAGAGCACTGTGTTCACCGATACGCTTTCAGGTAGAGTCAGCAGAGTGTGCTTACAAAACCAGTAAATGGAGGTGAAAGGACTTGAATCCGTATTTTTGTCCTCTGCCCTCTTATACTTCCTGATCGCTTGGTGACTTTATTTAGCCACATTCAGTGAGTAAGTGATCCCTGAAGACCACAAATATCCTTCGTCTGGGCCTGTTGTCGACAGAAAATTGTACTTGGCCCTTTGCACACCACCATTTTTTAGGGACATTGGCGTGATCGCTGCTGATATGTGGAGGGACAAATATGAATTAACACCTATTTCTGGACGGGAGCAGTTGGGAACAAAGAGTGTGTTGTGGAGTGAAGTGTTTATTTGAGTGTCCAAACTTCCCTCTTTAGGTGGTTATTACTTCTTTACATTCGTGAACATCATAAAAAGCAATGATTATAAATGCCCAGACGCATATTATTACAGTAATTCATTTGTTGAGGTGAGAGGAAATGAGAAGGAAGTTGCTGCACCACTAAATCTATGCCTGAGCACTGCTGAAACCAAACAAAAAGAATTCACGGTGGCTAGATAGGGCTATTTTCTACTGACTCTCTCTGGGGTCCAAAACAGAATCCATTTCTTTCTTTGTTTCTCAGTTTCACTTGTGTAGGATACCTGTCCCCGCCCCTTCAGCTTGTAGTTTGTCTGTGTCCTTGGATCTCAAGTGAGTCTCCAGTAAGGGAGCACGTAGGTGGTCTTGAGTTTTCATCAGTTCTTCTAACCCTGTGTCTTTTGATTGGAGCACTCAAAGGCTGTACTTTTATTCTGATATTTGAGAGCTGTGCTCTTACTGCACTTTGAAATTCTTTTTGTTCTCATTAATATACAATCACATGCAGAACATTATGTTATTCTGTCTACCCTCTTCACCAAGTCACCCCAAATCCCAGTTACAGCCGCTCTCCGTCAGCATGTACTAATATGCTGTAGAATCACTACATGTCTTCTCTGTGTTGTACAGCCCTACCCATGACACCCCACCCTACACATTATACATGCTAATCCTAATGCCCCCATTCTTTTTCCCCGCACTTATTACTCACTTCCCACAAACCCTACCCAGTCCCTTTCTCTTTGGTAACTGTTAGTCCACTCTCGGGTTCTGTGAGTCTCCTGCTGTCTTTTCCTTCAGTTTTTCTTTGTTAACATTCTCCACACATGAGTGAAATCATTTGGTACATGTATTTCTCCGCCTGGCCTATTTGACTGAGCATAATACCCTCTAGCTCCATCCACGTTATTGCAAATGATAGGATTTGTTTTCTTCCTATGGCTGCTTACTGCACTTTTTAAACTGGATTTCATTCTTCTTTTTTGTTTGTAGTTTTGCTATGTGCTTTCACCATTGCTCTCCTTGTTATGAGCAGTAGCTTAGTGTTAATCGATATGTACCTATATCTATCTATCTGTCTGTCTATCTATTTATCAATCACTCAATCAATCATCTTTTTGTCTGTACATCTGTCCATGTGTACAGAACAGTTAACCATATACCCTATATCACTTTCTTACACTATGATCCCAAAAATCCTGCAAAGTATCTAGGCTGCAGAGGGAGCACTGGGTTCACCGAGACACTTGCAGTTCGAGTCGGCCGCGTGTACCTACAAAACCAGGAAATGGTTGTGCTGGGACTTGAACCCGTGTCTCTATCCTCTGTCCTCATTCATCTCCTTCTAACTTGCTGTCTGTATTTAGCCACATTCATTGACTAAGGGCTCCCTGAAGATCTCAAGTATCATTCCTCTGGGCCTGTTGTCGACAGAAAAGTAAACTTGTTGCTTTGCTCACCACCATGTTTGAAGGACATCAGCGTGATCACCGCCGATAGGACGGAGGGTCAAATAAAAAGGAACACCAATTTCGAGACAGGAGCAGTTGGGAGCTAACAGTGTATTGTGGAGTGACGTGTTTATTTGAGTGTCCAAACTTCCCTCTTTAGGTGGTTATTAGATTTTCACATTCGTGAACATCATAAAATCCACTGATTTCAAAGGCCCAGATGCTTATTATTACAGCAACTCAGATGTTGAGGTGAGAGAAATGAGAAGTATGTTGCTGCACCACTAAATCTATGGCTGGGAACTGTTGAAACCAAACAAAAAGAATTCACGGTGGCCAGATAGGGCTATTTTCTGCTGACTGTCTCTGGGGACTCAAACAGAATCCATTTGCTTGATTGTTTGATTTTCCGTTTCACTCGTGTAGGGTACTTGTCCACACACCTTCGGCTTGTAGTTTGTCTGTGTCCTTGGATCTCAAGTGAGTCTCCTGTAAGTAAGCACGTAGGTGTCTGAGTTTTCATCCGTTCTTTCATCCCTGTGTCTTTTGTTTGCAGCACTCAGTGCCTGACCTTTTATTCTGATGATTCAGAGCTGTGCATTTATTGCACTTAATGAATATGTTTTATCATTAATCTACAATCACGTGAAGAACATTATGTTTACTATGCTCCCCCCTTCACCAAGTCCCCCCGAAAAACCTCTTCAGTCACTGTCGATCAGCGTAGTTGTATGCTGTAGAACCCTTCACCATGTCCCCCACAAATGTCCCCGTTACAGTCACTGTCCATCAGTGAGTAGTAAGATGCTATATGATCTCTACTAGTCTTCTCTGTGTTGTACAGTACTCCCCATGCACACCCGACCCCGCGCATTATACATGCTAAACTTAATGCCCCCATTCTTTCTCCCCACACTTATCCCTCCCTTCAGACTCACCCTGCCCAGTCCTTTTTCCTTTGGTTACTTTTAGTCAACTCTCGGGTTCTGTGAGTCTGCTGCTGTTTCTTAACTTCAGTTTTTCTTTGTTGTTATACTCCACACATGAGTGAAATCACTTGATACTTGCCTTTATCCGCCTGCCCTATTTTTCTGAACATACTACCGTCTTGCTCCATCCACGTCATTGCAAATGGTAGTATTTGTTTTCTTCTTAAGGCTGCTTACTGCACTTTTTAAACTGGATTTCATTCTTCCTTTTTGTTTGTAGTTTAGCTATGTTATTCACCATTCAACTCCTGGTTATGAACAATAGCTTTGTGTCAATCGACATGTATCTATATCTATCTATCTAAAGGTCTGTCTGTATATCTATGTATCTATGTATGTATATATCTATGTATCTATGTATCTATCTATGTATCTATCTATCTATCTTCCTATCATCTATCTATGATGTCTATCATCTATTAATCTATGTACCTATCTATCTATCTTTCACCTGTCATCTGTCTACCTACCTATCTATGAAACAATCATCTTTTTGTCTACCCATCTATCCTTATGTACAGAACAGTTAACAACATAGCCTATGTCTTTTCCCTATATTATGCTTCCAGAAAACTTGCAAGGTAACTAAGCCATAAGGAGAGCACTGTGTTCACCGATACGCTTTCAGGTAGAGTCAGCAGAGTGTGCTTACAAAACCAGTAAATGGAGGTGAAAGGACTTGAACCCGTATTTTTGTCCTCTGCCCTCTTAAACTTCCTGATCGCTTGGTGACTTTATTTAGCCACATTCAGTGAGTAAGTGATCCCTGAAGACCACAAATATCCTTCGTCTGGGCCTGTTGTCGACAGAAAATTGTATTTGGCCCTTTGCACACCACCATTTTTGAGGGACATTGGCGTGATCGCTGCTGATATGTGGAGGGACAAATATGAATTAACACCTATTTCTGGACGGGAGCAGTTGGGAACAAAGAGTGTGTTGTGGAGTGAAGTGTTTATTTGAGTGTCCAAACTTCCCTCTTTAGGTGGTTATTACTTCTTTACATTCGTGAACATCATAAAAAGCAATGATTATAAATGCCCAGACGCATATTATTACAGTAATTCATTTGTTGAGGTGAGAGGAAATGAGAAGGAAGTTGCTGCACCACTAAATCTATGCCTGAGCACTGCTGAAACCAAACAAAAAGAATTCACGGTGGCTAGATAGGGCTATTTTCTACTGACTCTCTCTGGGGTCCAAAACAGAATCCATTTCTTTCTTTGTTTCTCAGTTTCACTTGTGTAGGGTACCTGTCCCCGCCCCTTCAGCTTGTAGTTTGTCTGTGTCCTTGGATCTCAAGTGAGTCTCCAGTAAGGGAGCACGTAGGTGGTCTTGAGTTTTCATCAGTTCTTCTAACCCTGTGTCTTTTGATTGGAGCACTCAAAGGCTGTACTTTTATTCTGATATTTGAGAGCTGTGCTCTTACTGCACTTTGAAATTCTTTTTGTTCTCATTAATATACAATCACATGCAGAACATTATGTTATTCTGTCTACCCTCTTCACCAAGTCACCCCAAATCCCAGTTACAGCCGCTCTCCGTCAGCATGTACTAATATGCTGTAGAATCACTACATGTCTTCTCTGTGTTGTACAGCCCTACCCATGACACCCCACCCTACACATTATACATGCTAATCCTAATGCCCCCATTCTTTTTCCCCGCACTTATTACTCACTTCCCACAAACGCTACCCAGTCCCTTTTTCTTTGGTAACCGTTAGTCCACTCTCGGGTTCTGTGAGTCTCCTGCTGTCTTTTCCTTCAGTTTTTCTTTGTTAACATTCTCCACACATGAGTGAAATCATTTGGTACATGTATTTCTCCGCCTGGCCTATTTGACTGAGCATAATACCCTCTAGCTCCATCCACGTTATTGCAAATGATAGGATTTGTTTTCTTCCTATGGCTGCTTACTGCACTTTTTAAACTGGATTTCATTCTTCTTTTTTGTTTGTAGTTTTGCTATGTGCTTTCACCATTGCTCTCCTTGTTATGAGCAGTAGCTTAGTGTTAATCGATATGTACCTATATCTATCTATCTGTCTGTCTATCTATTTATCAATCACTCAATCAATCATCTTTTTGTCTGTACATCTGTCCATGTGTACAGAACAGTTAACCATATACCCTATATCACTTTCTTACACTATGCTCCCAAAAATCCTGCAAAGTATCTAGGCTGCAGAGGGAGCACTGGGTTCACCGAGACACTTGCAGTTCGAGTCGGCCGCGTGTACCTACAAAACCAGGAAATGGTTGTGCTGGGACTTGAACCCGTGTCTCTATCCTCTGTCCTCTTTCATCTCCTTCTAACTTGCTGTCTGTATTTAGCCACATTCATTGACTAAGGGCTCCCTGAAGATCTCAAGTATCATTCCTCTGGGCCTGTTGTTGACAGAAAAGTAAACTTGTTGCTTTGCTCACCACCATGTTTGAAGGACATCAGCGTGATCACCGCCGATAGGACGGAGGGTCAAATAAAAAGGAACACCAATTTCGAGACAGGAGCAGTTGGGAGCTAACAGTGTATTGTGGAGTGACGTGTTTATTTGAGTGTCCAAACTTCCCTCTTTAGGTGGTTATTAGATTTTCACATTCGTGAACATCATAAAATCCACTGATTTCAAAGGCCCAGATGCTTATTATTACAGCAACTCAGATGTTGAGGTGAGAGAAATGAGAAGTATGTTGCTGCACCACTAAATCTATGGCTGGGAACTGTTGAAACCAAACAAAAAGAATTCACGGTGGCCAGATAGGGCTATTTTCTGCTGACTGTCTCTGGGGACTCAAACAGAATCCATTTGCTTGATTTTTTGATTTTCCGTTTCACTCGTGTAGGGTACTTGTCCACACACCTTCGGGTTGTAGTTTGTCTGTCTCCGTGGATCTCAAGTGAGTCTCCTATAAGTAAGCACGTAGGTGTCTTGAGTTTTCATCCGTTCTTTCATCCCTGTGTCTTTTGTTTGCAGCACTCAGTGCCTGACCTTTTATTCTGATGATTCAGAGCTGTGCATTTATTGCACTTAATGAATATGTTTTATCATTAATCTACAATCACGTGAAGAACATTATGTTTACTATGCTCCCCCCTTCACCAAGTCCCCCCGAAAAACCTCTTCAGTCACTGTCGATCAGCGTAGTTGTATGCTGTAGAACCCTTCACCATGTCCCCCACAAATGTCCCCGTTACAGTCACTGTCCATCAGTGAGTAGTAAGATGCTATATGATCTCTACTAGTCTTCTCTGTGTTGTACAGTACTCCCCATGCACACCCGACCCCGCGCATTATACATGCTAAACTTAATGCCCCCATTCTTTCTCCCCACACTTATCCCTCCCTTCAGACTCACCCTGCCCAGTCCTTTTTCCTTTGGTTACTTTTAGTCAACTCTCGGGTTCTGTGAGTCTGCTGCTGTTTCTTAACTTCAGTTTTTCTTTGTTGTTATACTCCACACATGAGTGAAATCACTTGGTACTTGCCTTTATCCGCCTGCCCTATTTTTCTGAACATACTACCGTCTTGCTCCATCCACGTCATTGCAAATGGTAGTATTTGTTTTCTTCTTAAGGCTGCTTACTGCACTTTTTAAACTGGATTTCATTCTTCCTTTTTGTTTGTAGTTTAGCTATGTTATTCACCATTCAACTCCTGGTTATGAACAATAGCTTTGTGTCAATCGACATGTATCTGTATCTATCTATCTAAAGGTCTGTCTGTATATCTATGTATCTATGTATGTATATATCTATGTATCTATGTATCTATCTATGTATCTATCTATCTAACGTCCTATCATCTATCTATGATGTCTATCATCTATTAATCTATGTACCTATCTATCTATCTTTCACCTGTCGTCTGTCTACCTACCTATCTATGAAACAATCATCTTTTTGTCTACCCATCTATCCTTATGTACAGAACAGTTAACAACATAGCCTATGTCTCTTCCCTACATTATGCTTCCAGAAAACTTGCAAGGTAACTAAGCCATAAGGAGAGCACTGTGTTCACCAATACGCTTTCAGGTTGAGTCAGCAGAGTGTGCTTACAAAACCAGTAAATGGAGGTGAAAGGACTTGAACCCGTATTTTTGTCCTCTGCCCTCTTATACTTCCTGATCGCTTGGTGACTTTATTTAGCCACATTCAGTGAGTAAGTGATCCCTGAAGACCACAAATATCCTTCGTCTGGGCCTGTTGTCGACAGAAAATTGTACTTGGCCCTTTGCACACCACCATTTTTGAGGGACATTGGCGTGATCGCTGCTGATATGTGTAGGGGCAAATATGAATTAACACCTATTTCTGGACGGGAGCAGTTGGGAACAAAGAGTGTGTTGTGGAGTGAAGTGTTTATTTGAGTATCCAAACTTCCCTCTTTAGGTGGTTATTACTACTTTACATTCGTGAACATCATAAAAAGCAATGATTATAAATGCCCAGACGCATATTATTACAGTAATTCATTTGTTGAGGTGAGAGGAAATGAGAAGGAAGTTGCTGCACCACTAAATCTATGCCTGAGCACTGCTGAAACCAAACAAAAAGAATTCACGGTGGCTAGATAGGGCTATTTTCTACTGACTCTCTCTGGGGTCCAAAACAGAATCCATTTCTTTCTTTGTTTCTCAGTTTCATTTGTGTAGGGTACCTGTCCCCGCCCCTTCAGCTTGTAGTTTGTCTGTGTCCTTGGATCTCAAGTGAGTCTCCAGTAAGGGAGCACGTAGGTGGTCTTGAGTTTTCATCAGTTCTTCTAACCCTGTGTCTTTTGATTGGAGCACTCAAAGGCTGTACTTTTATTCTGATATTTGAGAGCTGTGCTCTTACTGCACTTTGAAATTCTTTTTGTTCTCATTAATATACAATCACATGCAGAACATTATGTTATTCTGTCTACCCTCTTCACCAAGTCACCCCAAATCCCAGTTACAGCCGCTCTCCGTCAGCATGTACTAATATGCTGTAGAATCACTACATGTCTTCTCTGTGTTGTACAGCCCTACCCATGACACCCCACCCTACACATTATACATGCTAATCCTAATGCCCCCATTCTTTTTCCCCGCACTTATTACTCACTTCCCACAAACGCTACCCAGTCCCTTTCTCTTTGGTAACCGTTAGTCCACTCTCGGGTTCTGTGAGTCTGCTGCTGTCTTTTCCTTCAGTTTTTCTTTGTTAACATTCTCCACACATGAGTGAAATCATTTGGTACATGTATTTCTCCGCCTGGCCTATTTGACTGAGCATAATACCCTCTAGCTCCATCCACGTTATTGCAAATGATAGGATTTGTTTTCTTCCTATGGCTGCTTACTGCACTTTTTAAACTGGATTTCATTCTTCTTTTTTGTTTGTAGTTTTGCTATGTGCTTTCACCATTGCTCTCCTTGTTATGAGCAGTAGCTTAGTGTTAATCGATATGTACCTATATCTATCTATCTGTCTGTCTATCTATTTATCAATCACTCAATCAATCATCTTTTTGTCTGTACATCTGTCCATGTGTACAGAACAGTTAACCATATACCCTATATCACTTTCTTACACTATGCTCCCAAAAATCCTGCAAAGTATCTAGGCTGCAGAGGGAGCACTGGGTTCACCGAGACACTTGCAGTTCGAGTCGGCCGCGTGTACCTACAAAACCAGGAAATGGTTGTGCTGGGACTTGAACCCGTGTCTCCATCCTCTGTCCTCTTTCATCTCCTTCTAACTTGCTGTCTGTATTTAGCCACATTCATTGACTAAGGGCTCCCTGAAGATCTCAAGTATCATTCCTCTGGGCCTGTTGTTGACAGAAAAGTAAACTTGTTGCTTTGTTCACCACCATGTTTGAAGGACATCAGCGTGATCACCGCCGATAGGACGGAGGGTCAAATAAAAAGGAACACCAATTTCGAGACAGGAGCAGTTGGGAGCTAACAGTGTATTGTGGAGTGACGTGTTTATTTGAGTGTCCAAACTTCCCTCTTTAGGTGGTTATTAGATTTTCACATTCGTGAACATCATAAAATCCACTGATTTCAAAGGCCCAGATGCTTATTATTACAGCAACTCAGATGTTGAGGTGAGAGAAATGAGAAGTATGTTGCTGCACCACTAAATCTATGGCTGGGAACTGTTGAAACCAAACAAAAAGAATTCACGGTGGCCAGATAGGGCTATTTTCTGCTGACTGTCTCTGGGGACTCAAACAGAATCCGTTTGCTTGATTGTTTGATTTTCCGTTTCACTCGTGTAGGGTACTTGTCCACACACCTTCGGCTTGTAGTTTGTCTGTGTCCTTGGATCTCAAGTGAGTCTCCTGTAAGTAAGCACGTAGGTGTCTGAGTTTTCATCCGTTCTTTCATCCCTGTGTCTTTTGTTTGCAGCACTCAGTGCCTGACCTTTTATTCTGATGATTCAGAGCTGTGCATTTATTGCACTTAATGAATATGTTTTATCATTAATCTACAATCACGTGAAGAACATTATGTTTACTATGCTCCCCCCTTCACCAAGTCCCCCCGAAAAACCTCTTCAGTCACTGTCGATAGGCGTAGTTGTATGCTGTAGAACCCTTCACCATGTCCCCCACAAATGTCCCCGTTACAGTCACTGTCCATCAGTGAGTAGTAAGATGCTATATGATCTCTACTAGTCTTCTCTGTGTTGTACAGTACTCCCCATGCACACCCGACCCCGCGCATTATACATGCTAAACTTAATGCCCCCATTCTTTCTCCCCACACTTATCCCTCCCTTCAGACTCACCCTGCCCAGTCCTTTTTCCTTTGGTTACTTTTAGTCAACTCTCGGGTTCTGTGAGTCTGCTGCTGTTTCTTAACTTCAGTTTTTCTTTGTTGTTATACTCCACACATGAGTGAAATCACTTGGTACTTGCCTTTATCCGCCTGCCCTATTTTTCTGAACATACTACCGTCTTGCTCCATCCACGTCATTGCAAATGGTAGTATTTGTTTTCTTCTTAAGGCTGCTTACTGCACTTTTTAAACTGGATTTCATTCTTCCTTTTTGTTTGTTGTTTAGCTATATTATTCACCATTCAACTCCTGGTTATGAAAAATAGCTTTGTGTCAATCGACATGTATCTGTATCTATCTATCTAAAGGTCTGTCTGTATATCTATGTATCTATGTATGTATATATCTATGTATCTATGTATCTATCTATGTATCTATCTATCTATCTTCCTATCATCTATCTATGATGTCTATCATCTATTAATCTATGTACCTATCTATCTATCTTTCACCTGTCGTCTGTCTACCTACCTATCTATGAAACAATCATCTTTTTGTCTACCCATCTATCCTTATGTACAGAACAGTTAACAACATAGCCTATGTCTCTTCCCTACATTATGCTTCCAGAAAACTTGCAAGGTAACTAAGCCATAAGGAGAGCACTGTGTTCACCGATACGCTTTCAGGTTGAGTCAGCAGAGTGTGCTTACAAAACCAGTAAATGGAGGTGAAAGGACTTGAACCCGTATTTTTGTCCTCTGCCCTCTTATACTTCCTGATCGCTTGGTGACTTTATTTAGCCACATTCAGTGAGTAAGTGATCCCTGAAGACCACAAATATCCTTCGTCTGGGCCTGTTGTCGACAGAAAATTGTACTTGGCCCTTTGCACACCACCATTTTTGAGGGACATTGGTGTGATCGCTGCTGATGTGTAGGGGCAAATATGAATTAACACCTATTTCTGGACGGGAGCAGTTGGGAACAAAGAGTGTGTTGTGGAGTGAAGTGTTTATTTGAGTATCCAAACTTCCCTCTTTAGGTGGTTATTACTACTTTACATTCGTGAACATCATAAAAAGCAATGATTATAAATGCCCAGACGCATATTATTACAGTAATTCATTTGTTGAGGTGAGAGGAAATGAGAAGGAAGTTGCTGCACCACTAAATCTATGCCTGAGCACTGCTGAAACCAAACAAAAAGAATTCACGGTGGCTAGATAGGGCTATTTTCTACTGACTCTCTCTGGGGTCCAAAACAGAATCCATTTCTTTCTTTGTTTCTCAGTTTCATTTGTGTAGGGTACCTGTCCCCGCCCCTTCAGCTTGTAGTTTGTCTGTGTCCTTGGATCTCAAGTGAGTCTCCAGTAAGGGAGCACGTAGGTGGTCTTGAGTTTTCATCAGTTCTTCTAACCCTGTGTCTTTTGATTGGAGCACTCAAAGGCTGTACTTTTATTCTGATATTTGAGAGCTGTGCTCTTACTGCACTTTGAAATTCTTTTTGTTCTCATTAATATACAATCACATGCAGAACATTATGTTATTCTGTCTACCCTCTTCACCAAGTCACCCCAAATCCCAGTTACAGCCGCTCTCCGTCAGCATGTACTAATATGCTGTAGAATCACTACATGTCTTCTCTGTGTTGTACAGCCCTACCCATGACACCCCACCCTACACATTATACATGCTAATCCTAATGCCCCCATTCTTTTTCCCCGCACTTATTACTCACTTCCCACAAACGCTACCCAGTCCCTTTCTCTTTGGTAACCGTTAGTCCACTCTCGGGTTCTGTGAGTCTGCTGCTGTCTTTTCCTTCAGTTTTTCTTTGTTAACATTCTCCACACATGAGTGAAATCATTTGGTACATGTGTTTCTCCGCCTGGCCTATTTGACTGAGCATAATACCCTCTAGCTCCATCCACGTTATTGCAAATGATAGGATTTGTTTTCTTCCTATGGCTGCTTACTGCACTTTTTAAACTGGATTTCATTCTTCTTTTTTGTTTGTAGTTTTGCTATGTGCTTTCACCATTGCTCTCCTTGTTATGAGCAGTAGCTTAGTGTTAATCGATATGTACCTATATCTATCTATCTGTCTGTCTATCTATTTATCAATCACTCAATCAATCATCTTTTTGTCTGTACATCTGTCCATGTGTACAGAACAGTTAACCATATACCCTATATCACTTTCTTACACTATGCTCCCAAAAATCCTGCAAAGTATCTAGGCTGCAGAGGGAGCACTGGGTTCACCGAGACACTTGCAGTTCGAGTCGGCCGCGTGTACCTACAAAACCAGGAAATGGTTGTGCTGGGACTTGAACCCGTGTCTCCATCCTCTGTCCTCTTTCATCTCCTTCTAACTTGCTGTCTGTATTTAGCCACATTCATTGACTAAGGGCTCCCTGAAGATCTCAAGTATCATTCCTCTGGGCCTGTTGTTGACAGAAAAGTAAACTTGTTGCTTTGTTCACCACCATGTTTGAAGGACATCAGCGTGATCACCGCCGATAGGACGGAGGGTCAAATAAAAAGGAACACCAATTTCGAGACAGGAGCAGTTGGGAGCTAACAGTGTATTGTGGAGTGACGTGTTTATTTGAGTGTCCAAACTTCCCTCTTTAGGTGGTTATTAGATTTTCACATTCGTGAACATCATAAAATCCACTGATTTCAAAGGCCCAGATGCTTATTATTACAGCAACTCAGATGTTGAGGTGAGAGAAATGAGAAGTATGTTGCTGCACCACTAAATCTATGGCTGGGAACTGTTGAAACCAAACAAAAAGAATTCACGGTGGCCAGATAGGGCTATTTTCTGCTGACTGTCTCTGGGGACTCAAACAGAATCCGTTTGCTTGATTGTTTGATTTTCCGTTTCACTCGTGTAGGGTACTTGTCCACACACCTTCGGCTTGTAGTTTGTCTGTGTCCTTGGATCTCAAGTGAGTCTCCTGTAAGTAAGCACGTAGGTGTCTGAGTTTTCATCCGTTCTTTCATCCCTGTGTCTTTTGTTTGCAGCACTCAGTGCCTGACCTTTTATTCTGATGATTCAGAGCTGTGCATTTATTGCACTTAATGAATATGTTTTATCATTAATCTACAATCACGTGAAGAACATTATGTTTACTATGCTCCCCCCTTCACCAAGTCCCCCCGAAAAACCTCTTCAGTCACTGTCGATAGGCGTAGTTGTATGCTGTAGAACCCTTCACCATGTCCCCCACAAATGTCCCCGTTACAGTCACTGTCCATCAGTGAGTAGTAAGATGCTATATGATCTCTACTAGTCTTCTCTGTGTTGTACAGTACTCCCCATGCACACCCGACCCCGCGCATTATACATGCTAAACTTAATGCCCCCATTCTTTCTCCCCACACTTATCCCTCCCTTCAGACTCACCCTGCCCAGTCCTTTTTCCTTTGGTTACTTTTAGTCAACTCTCGGGTTCTGTGAGTCTGCTGCTGTTTCTTAACTTCAGTTTTTCTTTGTTGTTATACTCCACACATGAGTGAAATCACTTGGTACTTGCCTTTATCCGCCTGCCCTATTTTTCTGAACATACTACCGTCTTGCTCCATCCACGTCATTGCAAATGGTAGTATTTGTTTTCTTCTTAAGGCTGCTTACTGCACTTTTTAAACTGGATTTCATTCTTCCTTTTTGTTTGTAGTTTAGCTATATTATTCACCATTCAACTCCTGGTTATGAACAATAGCTTTGTGTCAATCGACATGTATCTGTATCTATCTATCTAAAGGTCTGTCTGTATATCTATGTATCTATGTATGTATATATCTATGTATCTATGTATCTATCTATGTATCTATCTATCTATCTTCCTATCATCTATCTATGATGTCTATCATCTATTAATCTATGTACCTATCTATCTATCTTTCACCTGTCGTCTGTCTACCTACCTATCTATGAAACAATCATCTTTTTGTCTACCCATCTATCCTTATGTACAGAACAGTTAACAACATAGCCTATGTCTCTTCCCTACATTATGCTTCCAGAAAACTTGCAAGGTAACTAAGCCATAAGGAGAGCACTGTGTTCACCGATACGCTTTCAGGTTGAGTCAGCAGAGTGTGCTTACAAAACCAGTAAATGGAGGTGAAAGGACTTGAACCCGTATTTTTGTCCTCTGCCCTCTTATACTTCCTGATCGCTTGGTGACTTTATTTAGCCACATTCAGTGAGTAAGTGATCCCTGAAGACCACAAATATCCTTCGTCTGGGCCTGTTGTCGACAGAAAATTGTACTTGGCCCTTTGCACACCACCATTTTTGAGGGACATTGGCGTGATCGCTGCTGATATGTGGAGGGGCAAATATGAATTAACACCTATTTCTGTACGGGAGCAGTTGGGAACAAAGAGTGTGTTGTGGAGTGAAGTGTTTATTTGAGTATCCAAACTTCCCTCTTTAGGTGGTTATTACTTCTTTACATTCGTGAATATCATAAAAAGCAATGATTATAAATGCCCAGACGCATATTATTACAGTAATTCATTTGTTGAGGTGAGAGGAAATGAGAAGGAAGTTGCTGCACCACTAAATCTATGCCTGAGCACTGCTGAAACCAAACAAAAAGAATTCACGGTGGCTAGATAGGGCTATTTTCTACTGACTCTCTCTGGGGTCCAAAACAGAATCCATTTCTTTCTTTGTTTCTCAGTTTCACTTGTGTAGGGTACCTGTCCCCGCCCCTTCAGCTTGTAGTTTGTCTGTGTCCTTGGATCTCAAGTGAGTCTCCAGTAAGGGAGCACGTAGGTGGTCTTGAGTTTTCATCAGTTCTTCTAACCCTGTGTCTTTTGATTGGAGCACTCAAAGGCTGTACTTTTATTCTGATATTTGAGAGCTGTGCTCTTACTGCACTTTGAAATTCTTTTTGTTCTCATTAATATACAATCACATGCAGAACATTATGTTATTCTGTCTACCCTCTTCACCAAGTCACCCCAAATCCCAGTTACAGCCGCTCTCCGTCAGCATGTACTAATATGCTGTAGAATCACTATATGTCTTCTCTGTGTTGTACAGCCCTACCCATGACACCCCACCCTACACATTATACATGCTAATCCTAATGCCCCCATTCTTTTTCCCCGCACTTATTACTCACTTCCAACAAACCCTACCCAGTCCCTTTCTCTTTGGTAACTGTTAGTCCACTCTCGGGTTCTGTGAGTCTCCTGCTGTCTTTTCCTTCAGTTTTTCTTTGTTAACATTCTCCACACATGAGTGAAATCATTTGGTACATGTATTTCTCCGCCTGGCCTATTTGACTGAGCATAATACCCTCTAGCTCCATCCACGTTATTGCAAATGATAGGATTTGTTTTCTTCTTATGGCTGCTTACTGCACTTTTTAAACTGGATTTCATTCTTCTTTTTTGTTTGTAGTTTTGCTATGTGCTTTCAACATTGCTCTCCTTGTTATGAGCAGTAGCTTAGTGTTATTCGATATGTACCTATATCTATCTATCTGTCTGTCTATCTATTTATCAATCACTCAATCAATCATCTTTTTGTCTGTACATCTGTCCATGTGTACAGAACAGTTAACCATATACCCTATATCACTTTCTTACACTATGCTCCCAAAAATCCTGCAAAGTATCTAGGCTGCAGAGGGAGCACTGGGTTCACCGAGACACTTGCAGTTCGAGTCGGCCGCGTGTACCTACAAAACCAGGAAATGGTTGTGCTGGGACTTGAACCCGTGTCTCTATCCTCTGTCCTCTTTCATCTCCTTCTAACTTGCTGTCTGTATTTAGCCACATTCATTGACTAAGGGCTCCCTGAAGATCTCAAGTATCATTCCTCTGGGCCTGTTGTCGACAGAAAAGTAAACTTGTTGCTTTGCTCACCACCATGTTTGAAGGACATCAGCTTGATCACCGCCGATAGGTCGGAGGGTCAAATAAAAAGGAACACCAATTTCGAGACAGGAGCAGTTGGGAGCTAACAGTGTA
Source organism: Manis pentadactyla (assembly GCF_030020395.1). Taxonomy (NCBI): domain Eukaryota; kingdom Metazoa; phylum Chordata; class Mammalia; order Pholidota; family Manidae; genus Manis; species Manis pentadactyla. The sequence goes on from NW_026644705.1 coordinate 601,556, forward strand.
TTGTGGAGTGACGTGTTTATTTGAGTGTCCAAACTTCCCTCTTTAGGTGGTTATTAGATTTTCACATTCGTGAACATCATAAAATCCACTGATTTCAAAGGCCCAGATGCTTATTATTACAGCAACTCAGATGTTGAGGTGAGAGAAATGAGAAGTATGTTGCTGCACCACTAAATCTATGGCTGGGAACTGTTGAAACCAAACAAAAAGAATTCACGGTGGCCAGATAGGGCTATTTTCTGCTGACTGTCTCTGGGGACTCAAACAGAATCCATTTGCTTGATTGTTTGATTTTCCGTTTCACTCGTGTAGGGTACTTGTCCACACACCTTCGGCTTGTAGTTTGTCTGTGTCCTTGGATCTCAAGTGAGTCTCCTGTAAGTAAGCACGTAGGTGTCTTGAGTTTTCATCCGTTCTTTCATCCCTGTGTCTTTTGTTTGCAGCACTCAGTGCCTGACCTTTTATTCTGATGATTCAGAGCTGTGCATTTATTGCACTTAATGAATATGTTTTATCATTAATCTACAATCACGTGAAGAACATTATGTTTACTATGCTCCCCCCTTCACCAAGTCCCCCCGAAAAACCTCTTCAGTCACTGTCGATCAGCGTAGTTGTATGCTGTAGAAACCTTCACCATGTCCCCCACAAATGTCCCTGTTACAGTCACTGTCCATCAGTGAGTTGTAAGATGCTATATGATCTCTACTAGTCTTCTCTGTGTTGTACAGTACTCCCCATGCACACCCGACCTCGCGCATTATACATGCTAAACTTAATGCCCCCATTCTTTCTCCCCACACTTATCCCTCCCTTCAGACTCACCCTGCCCAGTCCTTTTTCCTTTGGTTACTTTTAGTCAACTCTCGGGTTCTGTGAGTCTGCTGCTGTTTCTTAACTTCAGTTTTTCTTTGTTGTTATACTCCACACATGAGTGAAATCACTTGGTACTTGCCTTTATCCGCCTGCCCTATTTTTCTGAACATACTACCGTCTTGCTCCATCCACGTCATTGCAAATGGTAGTATTTGTTTTCTTCTTAAGGCTGCTTACTGCACTTTTTAAACTGGATTTCATTCTTCCTTTTTGTTTGTAGTTTAGCTATGTTATTCACCATTCAACTCCTGGTTATGAACAATAGCTTTGTGTCAATCGACATGTATCTGTATCTATCTATCTAAAGGTCTGTCTGTATATCTATGTATCTATGTATGTATATATCTATGTATCTATGTATCTATCTATGTATCTATCTATCTATCTTCCTATCATCTATCTATGATGTCTATCATCTATTAATCTATGTACCTATCTATCTATCTTTCACCTGTCGTCTGTCTACCTACCTATCTATGAAACAATCATCTTTTTGTCTACCCATCTATCCTTATGTACAGAACAGTTAACAACATAGCCTATGTCTCTTCCCTACATTATGCTTCCAGAAAACTTGCAAGGTAACTAAGCCATAAGGAGAGCACTGTGTTCACCGATACGCTTTCAGGTAGAGTCAGCAGAGTGTGCTTACAAAACCAGTAAATGGAGGTGAAAGGACTTGAACACGTATCTTTGTCCTCTGTCCTCTTATACTTCCTGCTCGCTTGTTGACTTTATTTAGCCACATTCAGTGAGTAAGTGATCCCTGAAGACCACAAGTATCCTTCGTCTTGGCCTGTTGTCGTCAGAAAAGTGTACTTGGCCCTTTGCACACCATCATGTTTGAGGGACATTGGCGTGAACACTGCTGATAGGTGGAGGGACAAATATGAATTAACACCTATTTCTGGACAGGAGCAGTTGGGAACAAAGAGTGTGTTGTGGAGTGAAGTGTTTATTTGAGTGTCCAAACTTCCCTCTTTAGGTGGTTATTACTTCTTTACATTCGTGAACATCATAAAAAGCAATGATTATAAATGCCCAGATGCATATTATTACAGCAACTCATTTGTTGAAGTGAGAAGAAATGAGAAGGAAGTTACTGCAACACTAAATCTATGCCTGAGCACTGCTGAAACCAAACAAAAAGAATTCACGGTGGCTAGATAGGGCTATTTTCTACTGACTCTCTCTGGGGTCCAAAACAGAATCCATTTCTTTCTTTGTTTCTCAGTTTCACTTGTGTAGGGTATCTGACCCCGCCCCTTCAGCTTGTAGTTTGTCTGTGTCCTTGGATCTCAAGTGAGTCTCCAGTAAGGGAGCACGTAGGTGGTCTTGAGTTTTCATCAGTTCTTCTAACCCTGTGTCTTTTGATTGGAGCACTCAAAGGCTGTACTTTTATTCTGATATTTGAGAGCTGTTCTCTTACTGCACTTTGAAATTCTTTTTGTTCTCATTAATATACAATCACATGCAGAAAATTATGTTATTCTGTCTACCCTCTTCACCAAGTCACCCCAAATCCCAGTTACAGCCGCTCTCCGTCAGCATGTACTAAGATGCTGTAGAATCACTACATGTCTTCTCTGTGTTGTACAGCCCTACCCATGACACCCTACCCTACACATTATACATGCTAATCCTAATGCCCGCATTCTTTTTCCCCGCACTTATTACTCCCTTCCCACAAACCCTACCCAGTCCCTTTCTCTTTGGTAACTGTTAGTCCACTCTCGGGTTCTGTGAGTCTCCTGCTGTCTTTTCCTTCAGTTTTTCTTTGTTAACATTCTCCACACATGAGTGAAATCATTTGGTACATGTATTTCTCCACCTGGCCTATTTGACTGAGCATAATACCCTCTAGCTCCATCCACGTTATTGCAAATGATAGGATTTGTTTTCTTCTTATTGCTGCTTACTGCACTTTTTAAACTGGATTTCATTCTTCTTTTTTGTTTGTAGTTTTGCTATGTGCTTTTACCATTGCTCTCCTTGTTATGAGCAGTAGCTTAGTGTTAATCGATATGTACCTATATCTATCTATCTGTCTGTCTATCTATTTATCAATCACTCAATCAATCATCTTTTTGTCTGTACATCTGTCCATGTGTACAGAACAGTTAACCATATACCCTATATCACTTTCTTACACTATGCTCCCAAAAATCCTGCAAAGTGTCTAGGCTGCAGAGGGAGCACTGGGTTCACCGAGACACTTGCAGTTCGAGTCGGCCGCGTGTACCTACAAAACCAGGAAATGGTTGTGCTGGGACTTGAACCCGTGTCTCTATCCTCTGTCCTCTTTCATCTCCTTCTAACTTGCTGTCTGTATTTAGCCACATTCATTGACTAAGGGCTCCCTGAAGATCTCAAGTATCATTCCTCTGGGCCTGTTGTCGACAGAAAAGTAAACTTGTTGCTTTGCTCACCACCATGTTTGAAGGACATCAGCGTGATCACCGCCGATAGGACGGAGGGTCAAATTAAAAGGAACACCAATTTCGAGACAGGAGCAGTTGGGAGCTAACAGTGTATTGTGGAGTGACGTGTTTATTTGAGTGTCCAAACTTCCCTCTTTAGGTGGTTATTAGATTTTCACATTCGTGAACATCATAAAATCCACTGATATCAAAGGCCCAGATGCTTATTATTACAGCAACTCAGATGTTGAGGTGAGAGAAATGAGAAGTATGTTGCTGCACCACTAAATCTATGGCTGGGAACTGTTGAAACCAAACAAAAAGAATTCACGGTGGCCAGATAGGGCTATTTTCTGCTGACTGTCTCTGGGGACTCAAACAGAATCCGTTTGCTTGATTGTTTGATTTTCCGTTTCACTCGTGTAGGGTACTTGTCCACACACCTTCGGCTTGTAGTTTGTCTGTGTCCTTGGATCTCAAGTGAGTCTCCTGTAAGTAAGCACGTAGGTGTCTGAGTTTTCATCCGTTCTTTCATCCCTGTGTCTTTTGTTTGCAGCACTCAGTGCCTGACCTTTTATTCTGATGATTCAGAGCTGTGCATTTATTGCACTTAATGAATATGTTTCATCATTAATCTACAATCACGTGAAGAACATTGTTTACTATGCTCCCCCCTTCACCAAGTCCCCCCGAAAAACCTCTTCAGTCACTGTTGATCAGCGTAGTTGTATGCTGTAGAACCCTTCACCATGTCCCCCACAAATGTCCCCGTTACAGTCACTGTTCATCAGTGAGTAGTAAGATGCTATATGATCTCTACTAGTCTTCTCTGTGTTGTACAGTACTCCCCATGCACACCCGACCCCGCGCATTATACATACGAAACTTAATGCCCCCATTCTTTCTCCCCACACTTATCCCTCCCTTCAGACTCACCCTGCCCAGTCCTTTTTCCTTTGGTTACTTTTAGTCAACTCTCGGGTTCTGTGAGTCTGCTGCTGTTTCTTAACTTCAGTTTTTCTTTGTTGTTATACTCCACACATGAGTGAAATCACTTGGTACTTGCCTTTATCCGCCTGCCCTATTTTTCTGAACATAGTACCGTCTTGCTCCATCCACGTCATTGCAAATGGTAGTATTTGTTTTCTTCTTAAGGCTGCTTACTGCACTTTTTAAACTGGATTTCATTCTTCCTTTTTGTTTGTAGTTTAGCTATGTTATTCACCATTCAACTCCTGGTTATGAACAATAGCTTTGTGTCAATCGACATGTATCTGTATCTATCTATCTAAAGGTCTGTCTGTATATCTATGTATCTATGTATGTATATATCTATGTATCTATGTATCTATCTATGTATCTATCTATCTATCTTCCTATCATCTATCTATGATGTCTATCATCTATTAATCTATGTACCTATCTATCTATCTTTCACCTGTCGTCTGTCTACCTACCTATCTATGAAACAATCATCTTTTTGTCTACCCATCTATCCTTATGTACAGAACAGTTAACAACATAGCCTATGTCTCTTCCCTACATTATGCTTCCAGAAAACTTGCAAGGTAACTAAGCCATAAGGAGAGCACTGTGTTCACCGATACGCTTTCAGGTAGAGTCAGCAGAGTGTGCTTACAAAACCAGTAAATGGAGGTGAAAGGACTTGAACACGTATCTTTGTCCTCTGTCCTCTTATACTTCCTGCTCGCTTGTTGACTTTATTTAGCCACATTCAGTGAGTAAGTGATCCCTGAAGACCACAAGTATCCTTCGTCTTGGCCTGTTGTCGTCAGAAAAGTGTACTTGGCCCTTTGCACACCATCATGTTTGAGGGACATTGGCGTGAACACTGCTGATAGGTGGAGGGACAAATATGAATTAACACCTATTTCTGGACAGGAGCAGTTGGGAACAAAGAGTGTGTTGTGGAGTGAAGTGTTTATTTGAGTGTCCAAACTTCCCTCTTTAGGTGGTTATTACTTCTTTACATTCGTGAACATCATAAAAAGCAATGATTATAAATGCCCAGATGCATATTATTACAGCAACTCATTTGTTGAAGTGAGAAGAAATGAGAAGGAAGTTACTGCAACACTAAATCTATGCCTGAGCACTGCTGAAACCAAACAAAAAGAATTCACGGTGGCTAGATAGGGCTATTTTCTACTGACTCTCTCTGGGGTCCAAAACAGAATCCATTTCTTTCTTTGTTTCTCAGTTTCACTTGTGTAGGGTATCTGACCCCGCCCCTTCAGCTTGTAGTTTGTCTGTGTCCTTGGATCTCAAGTGAGTCTCCAGTAAGGGAGCACGTAGGTGGTCTTGAGTTTTCATCAGTTCTTCTAACCCTGTGTCTTTTGATTGGAGCACTCAAAGGCTGTACTTTTATTCTGATATTTGAGAGCTGTTCTCTTACTGCACTTTGAAATTCTTTTTGTTCTCATTAATATACAATCACATGCAGAAAATTATGTTATTCTGTCTACCCTCTTCACCAAGTCACCCCAAATCCCAGTTACAGCCGCTCTCCGTCAGCATGTACTAAGATGCTGTAGAATCACTACATGTCTTCTCTGTGTTGTACAGCCCTACCCATGACACCCTACCCTACACATTATACATGCTAATCCTAATGCCCGCATTCTTTTTCCCCGCACTTATTACTCCCTTCCCACAAACCCTACCCAGTCCCTTTCTCTTTGGTAACTGTTAGTCCACTCTCGGGTTCTGTGAGTCTCCTGCTGTCTTTTCCTTCAGTTTTTCTTTGTTAACATTCTCCACACATGAGTGAAATCATTTGGTACATGTATTTCTCCACCTGGCCTATTTGACTGAGCATAATACCCTCTAGCTCCATCCACGTTATTGCAAATGATAGGATTTGTTTTCTTCTTATTGCTGCTTACTGCACTTTTTAAACTGGATTTCATTCTTCTTTTTTGTTTGTAGTTTTGCTATGTGCTTTTACCATTGCTCTCCTTGTTATGAGCAGTAGCTTAGTGTTAATCGATATGTACCTATATCTATCTATCTGTCTGTCTATCTATTTATCAATCACTCAATCAATCATCTTTTTGTCTGTACATCTGTCCATGTGTACAGAACAGTTAACCATATACCCTATATCACTTTCTTACACTATGCTCCCAAAAATCCTGCAAAGTGTCTAGGCTGCAGAGGGAGCACTGGGTTCACCGAGACACTTGCAGTTCGAGTCGGCCGCGTGTACCTACAAAACCAGGAAATGGTTGTGCTGGGACTTGAACCCGTGTCTCTATCCTCTGTCCTCTTTCATCTCCTTCTAACTTGCTGTCTGTATTTAGCCACATTCATTGACTAAGGGCTCCCTGAAGATCTCAAGTATCATTCCTCTGGGCCTGTTGTCGACAGAAAAGTAAACTTGTTGCTTTGCTCACCACCATGTTTGAAGGACATCAGCGTGATCACCGCCGATAGGACGGAGGGTCAAATTAAAAGGAACACCAATTTCGAGACAGGAGCAGTTGGGAGCTAACAGTGTATTGTGGAGTGACGTGTTTATTTGAGTGTCCAAACTTCCCTCTTTAGGTGGTTATTAGATTTTCACATTCGTGAACATCATAAAATCCACTGATATCAAAGGCCCAGATGCTTATTATTACAGCAACTCAGATGTTGAGGTGAGAGAAATGAGAAGTATGTTGCTGCACCACTAAATCTATGGCTGGGAACTGTTGAAACCAAACAAAAAGAATTCACGGTGGCCAGATAGGGCTATTTTCTGCTGACTGTCTCTGGGGACTCAAACAGAATCCGTTTGCTTGATTGTTTGATTTTCCGTTTCACTCGTGTAGGGTACTTGTCCACACACCTTCGGCTTGTAGTTTGTCTGTGTCCTTGGATCTCAAGTGAGTCTCCTGTAAGTAAGCACGTAGGTGTCTGAGTTTTCATCCGTTCTTTCATCCCTGTGTCTTTTGTTTGCAGCACTCAGTGCCTGACCTTTTATTCTGATGATTCAGAGCTGTGCATTTATTGCACTTAATGAATATGTTTCATCATTAATCTACAATCACGTGAAGAACATTGTTTACTATGCTCCCCCCTTCACCAAGTCCCCCCGAAAAACCTCTTCAGTCACTGTTGATCAGCGTAGTTGTATGCTGTAGAACCCTTCACCATGTCCCCCACAAATGTCCCCGTTACAGTCACTGTTCATCAGTGAGTAGTAAGATGCTATATGATCTCTACTAGTCTTCTCTGTGTTGTACAGTACTCCCCATGCACACCCGACCCCGCGCATTATACATACGAAACTTAATGCCCCCATTCTTTCTCCCCACACTTATCCCTCCCTTCAGACTCACCCTGCCCAGTCCTTTTTCCTTTGGTTACTTTTAGTCAACTCTCGGGTTCTGTGAGTCTGCTGCTGTTTCTTAACTTCAGTTTTTCTTTGTTGTTATACTCCACACATGAGTGAAATCACTTGGTACTTGCCTTTATCCGCCTGCCCTATTTTTCTGAACATAGTACCGTCTTGCTCCATCCACGTCATTGCAAATGGTACTATTTGTTTTCTTCTTAAGGCTGCTTACTGCACTTTTTAAACTGGATTTCATTCTTCCTTTTTGTTTGTAGTTTAGCTATGTTATTCACCATTCAACTCCTGGTTATGAACAATAGCTTTGTGTCAATCGACATGTATCTGTATCTATCTATCTAAAGGTCTGTCTGTATATCTATGTATCTATGTATGTATATATCTATGTATCTATGTATCTATCTATGTATCTATCTATCTATCTTCCTATCATCTATCTATGATGTCTATCATCTATTAATCTATGTACCTATCTATCTATCTTTCACCTATCGTCTGTCTAACTACCTATCTATGAAACAATCATCTTTTTGTCTACCCATCTATCCTTATGTACAGAACAGTTAACAACATAGCCTATGTCTCTTCCCTACATTATGCTTCCAGAAATCTTGCAAGGTAACTAAGCCATAAGGAGAGCACTGTGTTCACCGATACGCTTTCAGGTAGAGTCAGCAGAGTGTGCTTACAAAACCAGTAAATGGAGGTGAAAGGACTTGAACCCGTATTTTTGTCCTCTGCCCTCTTATACTTCCTGATCGCTTGGTGACTTTATTTAGCCACATTCAGTGAGTAAGTGATCCCTGAAGACCACAAATATCCTTCGTCTGGGCCTGTTGTCGACAGAAAATTGTACTTGGCCCTTTGCACACCACCATTTTTGAGGGACATTGGCGTGATCGCTGCTGATATGTGGAGGGACAAATATGAATTAACACCTATTTCTGGACGGGAGCAGTTGGGAACAAAGAGTGTGTTGTGGAGTGAAGTGTTTATTTGAGTGTCCAAACTTCCCTCTTTAGGTGGTTATTACTTCTTTACATTCGTGAACATCATAAAAAGCAATGATTATAAATGCCCAGACGCATATTATTACAGTAATTCATTTGTTGAGGTGAGAGGAAATGAGAAGGAAGTTGCTGCACCACTAAATCTATGCCTGAGCACTGCTGAAACCAAACAAAAAGAATTCACGGTGGCTAGATAGGGCTATTTTCTACTGACTCTCTCTGGGGTCCAAAACAGAATCCATTTCTTTCTTTGTTTCTCAGTTTCACTTGTGTAGGGTACCTGTCCCCGCCCCTTCAGCTTGTAGTTTGTCTGTGTCCTTGGATCTCAAGTGAGTCTCCAGTAAGGGAGCACGTAGGTGGTCTTGAGTTTTCATCAGTTCTTCTAACCCTGTGCTTTTGATTGGAGCACTCAAAGGCTGTACTTTTATTCTGATATTTGAGAGCTGTGCTCTTACTGCACTTTGAAATTCTTTTTGTTCTCATTAATATACAATCACATGCAGAACATTATGTTATTCTGTCTACCCTCTTCACCAAGTCACCCCAAATCCCAGTTACAGCCGCTCTCCGTCAGCATGTACTAATATGCTGTAGAATCACTACATGTCTTCTCTGTGTTGTACAGCCCTACCCATGACACCCCACCCTACACATTATACATGCTAATCCTAATGCCCCCATTCTTTTTCCCCGCACTTATTACTCACTTCCCACAAACCCTACCCAGTCCCTTTCTCTTTGGTAACTGTTAGTCCACTCTCGGGTTCTGTGAGTCTCCTGCTGTCTTTTCCTTCAGTTTTTCTTTGTTAACATTCTCCACACATGAGTGAAATCATTTGGTACATGTATTTCTCCGCCTGGCCTATTTGACTGAGCATAATACCCTCTAGCTCCATCCACGTTATTGCAAATGATAGGATTTGTTTTCTTCCTATGGCTGCTTACTGCACTTTTTAAACTGGATTTCATTCTTCTTTTTTGTTTGTAGTTTTGCTATGTGCTTTCACCATTGCTCTCCTTGTTATGAGCAGTAGCTTAGTGTTAATCGATATGTACCTATATCTATCTATCTGTCTGTCTATCTATTTATCAATCACTCAATCAATCATCTTTTTGTCTGTACATCTGTCCATGTGTACAGAACAGTTAACCATATACCCTATATCACTTTCTTACACTATGCTCCCAAAAATCCTGCAAAGTATCTAGGCTGCAGAGGGAGCACTGGGTTCACCGAGACACTTGCAGTTCGAGTCGGCCGCGTGTACCTACAAAACCAGGAAATGGTTGTGCTGGGACTTGAACCCGTGTCTCTATCCTCTGTCCTCTTTCATCTCCTTCTAACTTGCTGTCTGTATTTAGCCACATTCATTGACTAAGGGCTCCCTGAAGATCTCAAGTATCATTCCTCTGGGCCTGTTGTCGACAGAAAAGTAAACTTGTTGCTTTGCTCACCACCATGTTTGAAGGACATCAGCGTGATCACCGCCGATAGGACGGATGGTCAAATAAAAAGGAACACCAATTTCGAGACAGGAGCAGTTGGGAGCTAACAGTGTATTGTGGAGTGACGTGTTTATTTGAGTGTCCAAACTTCCCTCTTTAGGTGGTTATTAGATTTTCACATTCGTGAACATCATAAAATCCACTGATTTCAAAGGCCCAGATGCTTATTATTACAGCAACTCAGATGTTGAGGTGAGAGAAATGAGAAGTATGTTGCTGCACCACTAAATCTATGGCTGGGAACTGTTGAAACCAAACAAAAAGAATTCAAGGTGGCCAGATAGGGCTATTTTCTGCTGACTGTCTCTGGGGAGTCAAACAGAATCCATTTGCTTGATTGTTTGATTTTCCGTTTCCCTCGTGTAGGGTACTTGTCCACACACCTTCGGCTTGTAGTTTGTCTGTGTCCTTGGATCTCAAGTGAGTCTCCTGTAAGTAAGCACGTAGGTGTCTGAGTTTTCATCCTTTCTTTCATCCCTGTGTCTTTTGTTTGCAGCACTCAGTGCCTGACCTTTTATTCTGATGATTCAGAGCTGTGCATTTATTGCACTTAATGAATATGTTTTATCATTAATCTACAATCACGTGAAGAACATTGTTTACTATGCTCCCCCCTTCACCAAGTCCCCCCGAAAAACCTCTTCAGTCACTGTCGATCAGCGTAGTTGTTTGCTGTAGAACCCTTCACCATGTCACCCACAAATGTCCCCGTTACAGTCACTGTCCATCAGTGAGTAGTAAGATGCTATATGATCTCTACTAGTCTTCTCTGTGTTGTACAGTACTCCCCATGCACACCCGACCCCGCGCATTATACATGCTAAACTTAATGCCCCCATTCTTTCTCCCCACACTTATCCCTCCCTTCAGACTCACCCTGCCCAGTCCTTTTTCCTTTGGTTACTTTTAGTCAACTCTCGGGTTCTGTGAGTCTGCTGCTGTTTCTTAACTTCAGTTTTTCTTTGTTGTTATACTCCACACATGAGTGAAATCACTTGGTACTTGCCTTTATCCGCCTGCCCTATTTTTCTGAACATACTACCGTCTTGCTCCATCCACGTCATTGCAAATGGTAGTATTTGTTTTCTTCTTAAGGCTGCTTACTGCACTTTTTAAACTGGATTTCATTCTTCCTTTTTGTTTGTAGTTTAGCTATGTTATTCACCATTCAACTCCTGGTTATGAACAATAGCTTTGTGTCAATCGACATGTATCTGTATCTATCTATCTAAAGGTCTGTCTGTATATCTATGTATCTATGTATGTATATATCTATGTATCTATGTATCTATTTATGTATCTATCTATCTATCTTCCTATCATCTATCTATGATGTCTATCATCTATTAATCTATGTACCTATCTATCTATTTTTCACCTGTCGTCTGTCTACCTACCTATCTATGAAACAATCATCTTTTTGTCTACCCATCTATCCTTATGTACAGAACAGTTAACAACATAGCCTATGTCTCTTCCCTACATTATGCTTCCAGAAAACTTGCAAGGTAACTAAGCCATAAGGAGAGCACTGTGTTCACCGATACGCTTTCAGGTAGAGTCAGCAGAGTGTGCTTACAAAACCAGTAAATGGAGGTGAAAGGACTTGAACCCGTATTTTTGTCCTCTGCCCTCTTATACTTCCTGATCGCTTGGTGACTTTATTTAGCCACATTCAGTGAGTAAGTGATCCCTGAAGACCACAAATATCCTTCGTCTGGGCCTGTTGTCGACAGAAAATTGTACTTGGCCCTTTTCACACCACCATTTTTGAGGGACATTGGCGTGATCGCTGCTGATATGTGGAGGGACAAATATGAATTAACACCTATTTCTGGACGGGAGCAGTTGGGAACAAAGAGTGTGTTGTGGAGTGAAGTGTTTATTTGAGTGTCCAAACTTCCCTCTTTAGGTGGTTATTACTTCTTTACATTCGTGAACATCATAAAAAGCAATGATTATAAATGCCCAGACGCATATTATTACAGTAATTCATTTGTTGAGGTGAGAGGAAATGAGAAGGAAGTTGCTGCACCACTAAATCTATGCCTGAGCACTGCTGAAACCAAACAAAAAGAATTCACGGTGGCTAGATAGGGCTATTTTCTACTGACTCTCTCTGGGGTCCAAAACAGAATCCATTTCTTTCTTTGTTTCTCAGTTTCACTTGTGTAGGGTACCTGTCCCCGCCCCTTCAGCTTGTAGTTTGTCTGTGTCCTTGGATCTCAAGTGAGTCTCCAGTAAGGGAGCACGTAGGTGGTCTTGAGTTTTCATCAGTTCTTCTAACCCTGTGTCTTTTGATTGGAGCACTCAAAGGCTGTACTTTTATTCTGATATTTGAGAGCTGTGCTCTTACTGCACTTTGAAATTCGTTTTGTTCTCATTAATATACAATCACATGCAGAACATTATGTTATTCTGTCTACCCTCTTCACCAAGTCACCCCAAATCCCAGTTACAGCCGCTCTCCGTCAGCATGTACTAATATGCTGTAGAATCACTACATGTCTTCTCTGTGTTGTACAGCCCTACCCATGACACCCCACCCTACACATTATACATGCTAATCCTAATGCCCCCATTCTTTTTCCCCGCACTTATTACTCACTTCCCACAAACCCTACCCAGTCCCTTTCTCTTTGGTAACTGATAGTCCACTCTCGGGTTCTGTGAGTCTCCTGCTGTCTTTTCCTTCAGTTTTTCTTTGTTAACATTCTCCACACATGAGTGAAATCATTTGGTACATGTATTTCTCCGCCTGGCCTATTTGACTGAGCATAATACCCTCTAGCTCCATCCACGTTATTGCAAATGATAGGATTTGTTTTCTTCCTATGGCTGCTTACTGCACTTTTTAAACTGGATTTCATTCTTCTTTTTTGTTTGTAGTTTTGCTATGTGCTTTCACCATTGCTCTCCTTGTTATGAGCAGTAGCTTAGTGTTAATCGATATGTACCTATATCTATCTATCTGTCTGTCTATCTATTTATCAATCACTCAATCAATCATCTTTTTGTCTGTACATCTGTCCATGTGTACAGAACAGTTAACCATATACCCTATATCACTTTCTTACACTATGCTCCCAAAAATCCTGCAAAGTATCTAGGCTGCAGAGGGAGCACTGGGTTCACCGAGACACTTGCAGTTTGAGTCGGCCGCGTGTACCTACAAAACCAGGAAATGGTTGTGCTGGGACTTGAACCCGTGTCTCTATCCTCTGTCCTCTTTCATCTCCTTCTAACTTGCTGTCTGTATTTAGCCACATTCATTGACTAAGGGCTCCCTGAAGATCTCAAGTATCATTCCTCTGGGCCTGTTGTCGACAGAAAAGTAAACTTATTGCTTTGCTCACCACCATGTTTGAAGGACATCAGCGTGATCACCGCCGATAGGACGGATGGTCAAATAAAAAGGAACACCAATTTCGAGACAGGAGCAGTTGGGAGCTAACAGTGTATTGTGGAGTGACGTGTTTATTTGAGTGTCCAAACTTCCCTCTTTAGGTGGTTATTAGATTTTCACATTCGTGAACATCATAAAATCCACTGATTTCAAAGGCCCAGATGCTTATTATTACAGCAACTCAGATGTTGAGGTGAGAGAAATGAGAAGTATGTTGCTGCACCACTAAATCTATGGCTGGGAACTGTTGAAACCAAACAAAAAGAATTCACGGTGGCCAGATAGGGCTATTTTCTGCTGACTGTCTCTGGGGAGTCAAACAGAATCCATTTGCTTGATTGTTTGATTTTCCGTTTCCCTCGTGTAGGGTACTTGTCCACACACCTTCGGCTTGTAGTTTGTCTGTGTCCTTGGATCTCAAGTGAGTCTCCTGTAAGTAAGCACGTAGGTGTCTTGAGTTTTCATCCGTTCTTTCATCCCTGTGTCTTTTGTTTGCAGCACTCAGTGCCTGACCTTTTATTCTGATGATTCAGAGCTGTGCATTTATTGCACTTAATGAATATGTTTTATCATTAATCTACAATCACGTGAAGAACATTATGTTTACTATGCTCCCCCCTTCACCAAGTCCCCCCGAAAAACCTCTTCAGTCACTGTCGATCACCGTAGTTGTATGCTGTAGAACCCTTCACCATGTCCCCCACAAATGTCCCCGTTACAGTCACTGTCCATCAGTGAGTAGTAAGATGCTATATGATCTCTACTAGTCTTCTCTGTGTTGTACAGTACTCCCCATGCACACCCGACCCCGCGCATTATACATGCTAAACTTAATGCCCCCATTCTTTCTCCCCACACTTATCCCTCCCTTCAGACTCACCCTGCCCAGTCCTTTTTCCTTTGGTTACTTTTAGTCAACTCTCGGGTTCTGTGAGTCTGCTGCTGTTTCTTAACTTCAGTTTTTCTTTGTTGTTATACTCCACACATGAGTGAAATCACTTGGTACTTGCCTTTATCCGCCTGCCCTATTTTTCTGAACATACTACCGTCTTGCTCCATCCACGTCATTGCAAATGGTAGTATTTGTTTTCTTCTTAAGGCTGCTTACTGCACTTTTTAAACTGGATTTCATTCTTCCTTTTTGTTTGTAGTTTAGCTATGTTATTCACCATTCAACTCCTGGTTATGAACAATAGCTTTGTGTCAATCGACATGTATCTGTATCTATCTATCTAAAGGTCTGTCTGTATATCTATGTATCTATGTATGTATATATCTATGTATCTATGTATCTATCTATGTATCTATCTATCTAACTTCCTATCATCTATCTATGATGTCTATCATCTATTAATCTATGTACCTATCTATCTATCTTTCACCTGTCGTCTGTCTACCTACCTATCTATGAAACAATCATCTTTTTGTCTACCCATCTATCCTTATGTACAGAACAGTTAACAACATAGCCTATGTCTCTTCCCTACATTATGCTTCCAGAAAACTTGCAAGGTAACTAAGCCATAAGGAGAGCACTGTGTTCACCGATACGCTTTCAGGTAGAGTCAGCAGAGTGTGCTTACAAAACCAGTAAATGGAGGTGAAAGGACTTGAACCCGTATTTTTGTCCTCTGCCCTCTTATACTTCCTGATCGCTTGGTGACTTTATTTAGCCACATTCAGTGAGTAAGTGATCCCTGAAGACCACAAATATCCTTCGTCTGGGCCTGTTGTCGACAGAAAATTGTACTTGGCCCTTTGCACACCACCATTTTTTAGGGACATTGGCGTGATCGCTGCTGATATGTGGAGGGACAAATATGAATTAACACCTATTTCTGGACGGGAGCAGTTGGGAACAAAGAGTGTGTTGTGGAGTGAAGTGTTTATTTGAGTGTCCAAACTTCCCTCTTTAGGTGGTTATTACTTCTTTACATTCGTGAACATCATAAAAAGCAATGATTATAAATGCCCAGACGCATATTATTACAGTAATTCATTTGTTGAGGTGAGAGGAAATGAGAAGGAAGTTGCTGCACCACTAAATCTATGCCTGAGCACTGCTGAAACCAAACAAAAAGAATTCACGGTGGCTAGATAGGGCTATTTTCTACTGACTCTCTCTGGGGTCCAAAACAGAATCCATTTCTTTCTTTGTTTCTCAGTTTCACTTGTGTAGGGTACCTGTCCCCGCCCCTTCAGCTTGTAGTTTGTCTGTGTCCTTGGATCTCAAGTGAGTCTCCAGTAAGGGAGCACGTAGGTGGTCTTGAGTTTTCATCAGTTCTTCTAACCCTGTGTCTTTTGATTGGAGCACTCAAAGGCTGTACTTTTATTCTGATATTTGAGAGCTGTGCTCTTACTGCACTTTGAAATTCTTTTTGTTCTCATTAATATACAATCACATGCAGAACATTATGTTATTCTGTCTACCCTCTTCACCAAGTCACCCCAAATCCCAGTTACAGCCGCTCTCCGTCAGCATGTACTAATATGCTGTAGAATCACTACATGTCTTCTCTGTGTTGTACAGCCCTACCCATGACACCCCACCCTACACATTATACATGCTAATCCTAATGCCCCCATTCTTTTTCCCCGCACTTATTACTCACTTCCCACAAACCCTACCCAGTCCCTTTCTCTTTGGTAACTGTTAGTCCACTCTCGGGTTCTGTGAGTCTCCTGCTGTCTTTTCCTTCAGTTTTTCTTTGTTAACATTCTCCACACATGAGTGAAATCATTTGGTACATGTATTTCTCCGCCTGGCCTATTTGACTGAGCATAATACCCTCTAGCTCCATCCACGTTATTGCAAATGATAGGATTTGTTTTCTTCCTATGGCTGCTTACTGCACTTTTTAAACTGGATTTCATTCTTCTTTTTTGTTTGTAGTTTTGCTATGTGCTTTCACCATTGCTCTCCTTGTTATGAGCAGTAGCTTAGTGTTAATCGATATGTACCTATATCTATCTATCTGTCTGTCTATCTATTTATCAATCACTCAATCAATCATCTTTTTGTCTGTACATCTGTCCATGTGTACAGAACAGTTAACCATATACCCTATATCACTTTCTTACACTATGCTCCCAAAAATCCTGCAAAGTATCTAGGCTGCAGAGGGAGCACTGGGTTTACCGAGACACTTGCAGTTCGAGTCGGCCGCGTGTACCTACAAAACCAGGAAATGGTTGTGCTGGGACTTGAACCCGTGTCTCTATCCTCTGTCCTCTTTCATCTCCTTCTAACTTGCTGTCTGTATTTAGCCACATTCATTGACTAAGGGCTCCCTGAAGATCTCAAGTATCATTCCTCTGGGCCTGTTGTCGAAAGAAAAGTAAACTTGTTGCTTTGCTCACCACCATGTTTGAAGGACATCAGCGTGATCACCGCCGATAGGACGGATGGTCAAATAAAAAGGAACACCAATTTCGAGACAGGAGCAGTTGGGAGCTAACAGTGTATTGTGGAGTGACGTGTTTATTTGAGTGTCCAAACTTCCCTCTTTAGGTGGTTATTAGATTTTCACATTCGTGAACATCATAAAATCCACTGATTTCAAAGGCCCAGATGCTTATTATTACAGCAACTCAGATGTTGAGGTGAGAGAAATGAGAAGTATGTTGCTGCACCACTAAATCTATGGCTGGGAACTGTTGAAACCAAACAAAAAGAATTCACGGTGGCCAGATAGGGCTATTTTCTGCTGACTGTCTCTGGGGACTCAAACAGAATCCATTTGCTTGATTGTTTGATTTTCCGTTTCACTCGTGTAGGGTACTTGTCCACACACCTTCGGCTTGTAGTTTGTCTGTGTCCTTGGATCTCAAGTGAGTCTCCTGTAAGTAAGCACGTAGGTGTCTGAGTTTTCGTCCGTTCTTTCATCCCTGTGTCTTTTGTTTGCAGCACTCAGTGCCTGACCTTTTATTCTGATGATTCAGAGCTGTGCATTTATTGCACTTAATGAATATGTTTTATCATTAATCTACAATCACGTGAAGAACATTGTTTACTATGCTCCCCCCTTCACCAAGTCCCCCCGAAAAACCTCTTCAGTCACTGTCGATCAGCGTAGTTGTATGCTGTAGAACCCTTCACCATGTCCCCCACAAATGTCCCCGTTACAGTCACTGTCCATCAGTGAGTAGTAAGATGCTATATGATCTCTACTAGTCTTCTCTGTGTTGTACAGTACTCCCCATGCACACCCGACCCCGCGCATTATACATACGAAACTTAATGCCCCCATTCTTTCTCCCCACACTTATCCCTCCCTTCAGACTCACCCTGCCCAGTCCTTTTTCCTTTGGTTACTTTTAGTCAACTCTCGGGTTCTGTGAGTCTGGTGCTGTTTCTTAACTTCAGTTTTTCTTTGTTGTTATACTCCACACATGAGTGAAATCACTTGGTACTTGCCTTTATCCGCCTGCCCTATTTTTCTGAACATAGTACCGTCTTGCTCCATCCACGTCATTGCAAATGGTAGTATTTGTTTTCTTCTTAAGGCTGCTTACTGCACTTTTTAAACTGGATTTCATTCTTCCTTTTTGTTTGTAGTTTAGCTATGTTATTCACCATTCAACTCCTGGTTATGAACAATAGCTTTGTGTCAATCGACATGTATCTGTATCTATCTATCTAAAGGTCTGTCTGTATATCTATGTATCTATGTATGTATATATCTATGTATCTATGTATCTATCTATGTATCTATCTATCTATCTTCCTATCATCTATCTATGATGTCTATCATCTATTAATCTATGTACCTATCTATCTATCTTTCACCTGTCGTCTGTCTACCTACCTATCTATGAAACAATCATCTTTTTGTCTACCCATCTATCCTTATGTACAGAACAGTTAACAACATAGCCTATGTCTCTTCCCTACATTATGCTTCCAGAAATCTTGCAAGGTAACTAAGCCATAAGGAGAGCACTGTGTTCACCGATACGCTTTCAGGTAGAGTCAGCAGAGTGTGCTTACAAAACCAGTAAATGGAGGTGAAAGGACTTGAACCCGTATTTTTGTCCTCTGCCCTCTTATACTTCCTGATCGCTTGGTGACTTTATTTAGCCACATTCAGTGAGTAAGTGATCCCTGAAGACCACAAATATCCTTCGTCTGGGCCTGTTGTCGACAGAAAATTGTACTTGGCCCTTTGCACACCACCATTTTTGAGGGACATTGGCGTGATCGCTGCTGATATGTGGAGGGACAAATATGAATTAACACCTATTTCTGGACGGGAGCAGTTGGGAACAAAGAGTGTGTTGTGGAGTGAAGTGTTTATTTGAGTGTCCAAACTTCCCTCTTTAGGTGGTTATTACTTCTTTACATTCGTGAACATCATAAAAAGCAATGATTATAAATGCCCAGACGCATATTATTACAGTAATTCATTTGTTGAGGTGAGAGGAAATGAGAAGGAAGTTGCTGCACCACTAAATCTATGCCTGAGCACTGCTGAAACCAAACAAAAAGAATTCACGGTGGCTAGATAGGGCTATTTTCTACTGACTCTCTCTGGGGTCCAAAATAGAATCCATTTCTTTCTTTGTTTCTCAGTTTCATTTGTGTAGGGTACCTGTCCCCGCCCCTTCAGCTTGTAGTTTGTCTGTGTCCTTGGATCTCAAGTGAGTCTCCAGTAAGGGAGCACGTAGGTGGTCTTGAGTTTTCATCAGTTCTTCTAAACCTGTGTCTTTTGATTGGAGCACTCAAAGGCTGTACTTTTATTCTGATATTTGAGAGCTGTGCTCTTACTGCACTTTGAAATTCTTTTTGTTCTCATTAATATACAATCACATGCAGAACATTATGTTATTCTGTCTACCCTCTTCACCAAGTCACCCCAAATCCCAGTTACAGCCGCTCTCCGTCAGCATGTACTAATATGCTGTAGAATCACTACATGTCTTCTCTGTGTTGTACAGCCCTACCCATGACACCCCACCCTACACATTATACATGCTAATCCTAATGCCCCCATTCTTTTTCCCCGCACTTATTACTCACTTCCCACAAACCCTACCCAGTCCCTTTCTCTTTGGTAACTGATAGTCCACTCTCGGGTTCTGTGAGTCTCCTGCTGTCTTTTCCTTCAGTTTTTCTTTGTTAACATTCTCCACACATGAGTGAAATCATTTGGTACATGTATTTCTCCGCCTGGCCTATTTGACTGAGCATAATACCCTCTAGCTCCATCCACGTTATTGCAAATGATAGGATTTGTTTTCTTCCTATGGCTGCTTACTGCACTTTTTAAACTGGATTTCATTCTTCTTTTTTGTTTGTAGTTTTGCTATGTGCTTTCACCATTGCTCTCCTTGTTATGAGCAGTAGCTTAGTGTTAATCGATATGTACCTATATCTATCTATCTGTCTGTCTATCTATTTATCAATCACTCAATCAATCATCTTTTTGTCTGTACATCTGTCCATGTGTACAGAACAGTTAACCATATACCCTATATCACTTTCTTACACTATGCTCCCAAAAATCCTGCAAAGTATCTAGGCTGCAGAGGGAGCACTGGGTTCACCGAGACACTTGCAGTTTGAGTCGGCCGCGTGTACCTACAAAACCAGGAAATGGTTGTGCTGGGACTTGAACCCGTGTCTCTATCCTCTGTCCTCTTTCATCTCCTTCTAACTTGCTGTCTGTATTTAGCCACATTCATTGACTAAGGGCTCCCTGAAGATCTCAAGTATCATTCCTCTGGGCCTGTTGTCGACAGAAAAGTAAACTTATTGCTTTGCTCACCACCATGTTTGAAGGACATCAGCGTGATCACCGCCGATAGGACGGATGGTCAAATAAAAAGGAACACCAATTTCGAGACAGGAGCAGTTGGGAGCTAACAGTGTATTGTGGAGTGACGTGTTTATTTGAGTGTCCAAACTTCCCTCTTTAGGTGGTTATTAGATTTTCACATTCGTGAACATCATAAAATCCACTGATTTCAAAGGCCCAGATGCTTATTATTACAGCAACTCAGATGTTGAGGTGAGAGAAATGAGAAGTATGTTGCTGCACCACTAAATCTATGGCTGGGAACTGTTGAAACCAAACAAAAAGAATTCACGGTGGCCAGATAGGGCTATTTTCTGCTGACTGTCTCTGGGGAGTCAAACAGAATCCATTTGCTTGATTGTTTGATTTTCCGTTTCCCTCGTGTAGGGTACTTGTCCACACACCTTCGGCTTGTAGTTTGTCTGTGTCCTTGGATCTCAAGTGAGTCTCAGGTAAGTAAGCACGTAGGTGTCTTGAGTTTTCATCCGTTCTTTCATCCCTGTGTCTTTTGTTTGCAGCACTCAGTGCCTGACCTTTTATTCTGATGATTCAGAGCTGTGCATTTATTGCACTTAATGAATATGTTTTATCATTAATCTACAATCACGTGAAGAACATTATGTTTACTATGCTCCCCCCTTCACCAAGTCCCCCCGAAAAACCTCTTCAGTCACTGTCGATCACCGTAGTTGTATGCTGTAGAACCCTTCACCATGTCCCCCACAAATGTCCCCGTTACAGTCACTGTCCATCAGTGAGTAGTAAGATGCTATATGATCTCTACTAGTCTTCTCTGTGTTGTACAGTACTCCCCATGCACACCCGACCCCGCGCATTATACATGCTAAACTTAATGCCCCCATTCTTTCTCCCCACACTTATCCCTCCCTTCAGACTCACCCTGCCCAGTCCTTTTTCCTTTGGTTACTTTTAGTCAACTCTCGGGTTCTGTGAGTCTGCTGCTGTTTCTTAACTTCAGTTTTTCTTTGTTGTTATACTCCACACATGAGTGAAATCACTTGGTACTTGCCTTTATCCGCCTGCCCTATTTTTCTGAACATACTACCGTCTTGCTCCATCCACGTCATTGCAAATGGTAGTATTTGTTTTCTTCTTAAGGCTGCTTACTGCACTTTTTAAACTGGATTTCATTCTTCCTTTTTGTTTGTAGTTTAGCTATGTTATTCACCATTCAACTCCTGGTTATGAACAATAGCTTTGTGTCAATCGACATGTATCTGTATCTATCTATCTAAAGGTCTGTCTGTATATCTATGTATCTATGTATGTATATATCTATGTATCTATGTATCTATCTATGTATCTATCTATCTAACTTCCTATCATCTATCTATGATGTCTATCATCTATTAATCTATGTACCTATCTATCTATCTTTCACCTGTCGTCTGTCTACCTACCTATCTATGAAACAATCATCTTTTTGTCTACCCATCTATCCTTATGTACAGAACAGTTAACAACATAGCCTATGTCTCTTCCCTACATTATGCTTCCAGAAAACTTGCAAGGTAACTAAGCCATAAGGAGAGCACTGTGTTCACCGATACGCTTTCAGGTAGAGTCAGCAGAGTGTGCTTACAAAACCAGTAAATGGAGGTGAAAGGACTTGAACCCGTATTTTTGTCCTCTGCCCTCTTATACTTCCTGATCGCTTGGTGACTTTATTTAGCCACATTCAGTGAGTAAGTGATCCCTGAAGACCACAAATATCCTTCGTCTGGGCCTGTTGTCGACAGAAAATTGTACTTGGCCCTTTGCACACCACCATTTTTGAGGGACATTGGCGTGATCGCTGCTGATATGTGGAGGGACAAATATGAATTAACACCTATTTCTGGACGGGAGCAGTTGGGAACAAAGAGTGTGTTGTGGAGTGAAGTGTTTATTTGAGTGTCCAAACTTCCCTCTTTAGGTGGTTATTACTTCTTTACATTCGTGAACATCATAAAAAGCAATGATTATAAATGCCCAGACGCATATTATTACAGTAATTCATTTGTTGAGGTGAGAGGAAATGAGAAGGAAGTTGCTGCACCACTAAATCTATGCCTGAGCACTGCTGAAACCAAACAAAAAGAATTCACGGTGGCTAGATAGGGCTATTTTCTACTGACTCTCTCTGGGGTCCAAAACAGAATCCATTTCTTTCTTTGTTTCTCAGTTTCACTTGTGTAGGGTACCTGTCCCCGCCCCTTCAGCTTGTAGTTTGTCTGTGTCCTTGGATCTCAAGTGAGTCTCCAGTAAGGGAGCACGTAGGTGGTCTTGAGTTTTCATCAGTTCTTCTAACCCTGTGTCTTTTGATTGGAGCACTCAAAGGCTGTACTTTTATTCTGATATTTGAGAGCTGTGCTCTTACTGCACTTTGAAATTCGTTTTGTTCTCATTAATATACAATCACATGCAGAACATTATGTTATTCTGTCTACCCTCTTCACCAAGTCACCCCAAATCCCAGTTACAGCCGCTCTCCGTCAGCATGTACTAATATGCTGTAGAATCACTACATGTCTTCTCTGTGTTGTACAGCCCTACCCATGACACCCCACCCTACACATTATACATGCTAATCCTAATGCCCCCATTCTTTTTCCCCGCACTTATTACTCACTTCCCACAAACCCTACCCAGTCCCTTTCTCTTTGGTAACTGTTAGTCCACTCTCGGGTTCTGTGAGTCTCCTGCTGTCTTTTCCTTCAGTTTTTCTTTGTTAACATTCTCCACACATGAGTGAAATCATTTGGTACATGTATTTCTCCGCCTGGCCTATTTGACTGAGCATAATACCCTCTAGCTCCATCCACGTTATTGCAAATGATAGGATTTGTTTTCTTCCTATGGCTGCTTACTGCACTTTTTAAACTGGATTTCATTCTTCTTTTTTGTTTGTAGTTTTGCTATGTGCTTTCACCATTGCTCTCCTTGTTATGAGCAGTAGCTTAGTGTTAATCGATATGTACCTATATCTATCTATCTGTCTGTCTATCTATTTATCAATCACTCAATCAATCATCTTTTTGTCTGTACATCTGTCCATGTGTACAGAACAGTTAACCATATACCCTATATCACTTTCTTACACTATGCTCCCAAAAATCCTGCAAAGTATCTAGGCTGCAGAGGGAGCACTGGGTTCACCGAGACACTTGCAGTTTGAGTCGGCCGCGTGTACCTACAAAACCAGGAAATGGTTGTGCTGGGACTTGAACCCGTGTCTCTATCCTCTTTCCTCTTTCATCTCCTTCTAACTTGCTGTCTGTATTTAGCCACATTCATTGACTAAGGGCTCCCTGAAGATCTCAAGTATCATTCCTCTGGGCCTGTTGTCGACAGAAAAGTAAACTTGTTGCTTTGCTCACCACCATGTTTGAAGGACATCAGCGTGATCACCGCCGATAGGACGGATGGTCAAATAAAAAGGAACACCAATTTCGAGACAGGAGCAGTTGGGAGCTAACAGTGTATTGTGGAGTGACGTGTTTATTTGAGTGTCCAAACTTCCCTCTTTAGGTGGTTATTAGATTTTCACATTCGTGAACATCATAAAATCCACTGATTTCAAAGGCCCAGATGCTTATTATTACAGCAACTCAGAAGTTGAGGTGAGAGAAATGAGAAGTATGTTGCTGCACCACTAAATCTATGGCTGGGAACTGTTGAAACCAAACAAAAAGAATTCAAGGTGGCCAGATAGGGCTATTTTCTGCTGACTGTCTCTGGGGACTCAAACAGAATTCATTTGCTTGATTGTTTGATTTTCCGTTTCCCTCGTGTAGGGTACTTGTCCACACACCTTCGGCTTGTAGTTTGTCTGTGTCCTTGGATCTCAAGTGAGTCTCCTGTAAGTAAGCACGTAGGTGTCTGAGTTTTCATCCGTTCTTTTATCCCTGTGTCTTTTGTTTACAGCACTCAGTGCCTGACCTTTTATTCTGATGATTCAGAGCTGTGCATTTATTGCACTTAATGAATATGTTTTATCATTAATCTACAATCATGTGAAGAACATTGTTTACTATGCTCCCCCCTTCACCAAGTCCCCCCGAAAAACCTCTTCAGTCACTGTCGATCAGCGTAGTTGTTTGCTGTAGAACCCTTCACCATGTCACCCACAAATGTCCCCGTTACAGTCACTGTCCATCAGTGAGTAGTAAGATGCTATATGATCTCTACTAGTCTTCTCTGTGTTGTACAGTACTCCCCATGCACACCCGACCCCGCGCATTATACATGCTAAACTTAATGCCCCCATTCTTTCTCCCCACACTTATCCCTCCCTTCAGACTCACCCTGCCCAGTCCTTTTTCCTTTGGTTACTTTTAGTCAACTCTCGGGTTCTGTGAGTCTGCTGCTGTTTCTTAACTTCAGTTTTTCTTTGTTGTTATACTCCACACATGAGTGAAATCACTTGGTACTTGCCTTTATCCGCCTGCCCTATTTTTCTGAACATAGTACCGTCTTGCTCCATCCACGTCATTGCAAATGGTAGTATTTGTTTTCTTCTTAAGGCTGCTTACTGCACTTTTTAAACTGGATTTCATTCTTCCTTTTTGTTTGTAGTTTAGCTATGTTATTCACCATTCAACTCCTGGTTATGAACAATAGCTTTGTGTCAATCGACATGTATCTGTATCTATCTATCTAAAGGTCTGTCTGTATATCTATGTATCTATGTATGTATATATCTATGTATCTATGTATCTATCTATGTATCTATCTATCTATCTTCCTATCATCTATCTATGATGTCTATCATCTATTAATCTATATACCTATCTATCTATCTTTCACCTGTCGTCTGTCTACCTACCTATCTATGAAACAATCATCTTTTTGTCTACCCATCTATCCTTATGTACAGAACAGTTAACAACATAGCCTATGTCTCTTCCCTACATTATGCTTCCAGAAATCTTGCAAGGTAACTAAGCCATAAGGAGAGCACTGTGTTCACCGATACGCTTTCAGGTAGAGTCAGCAGAGTGTGCTTACAAAACCAGTAAATGGAGGTGAAAGGACTTGAACCCGTATTTTTGTCCTCTGCCCTCTTATACTTCCTGATCGCTTGGTGACTTTATTTAGCCACATTCAGTGAGTAAGTGATCCCTGAAGACCACAAATATCCTTCGTCTGGGCCTGTTGTCGACAGAAAATTGTACTTGGCCCTTTGCACACCACCATTTTTGAGGGACATTGGCGTGATCGCTGCTGATATGTGGAGGGACAAATATGAATTAACACCTATTTCTGGACGGGAGCAGTTGGGAACAAAGAGTGTGTTGTGGAGTGAAGTGTTTATTTGAGTGTCCAAACTTCCCTCTTTAGGTGGTTATTACTTCTTTACATTCGTGAACATCATAAAAAGCAATGATTATAAATGCCCAGACGCATATTATTACAGTAATTCATTTGTTGAGGTGAGAGGAAATGAGAAGGAAGTTGCTGCACCACTAAATCTATGCCTGAGCACTGCTGAAACCAAACAAAAAGAATTCACGGTGGCTAGATAGGGCTATTTTCTACTGACTCTCTCTGGGGTCCAAAACAGAATCCATTTCTTTCTTTGTTTCTCAGTTTCACTTGTGTAGGGTACCTGTCCCCGCCCCTTCAGCTTGTAGTTTGTCTGTGTCCTTGGATCTCAAGTGAGTCTCCAGTAAGGGAGCACGTAGGTGGTCTTGAGTTTTCATCAGTTCTTCTAACCCTGTGCTTTTGATTGGAGCACTCAAAGGCTGTACTTTTATTCTGATATTTGAGAGCTGTGCTCTTACTGCACTTTGAAATTCTTTTTGTTCTCATTAATATACAATCACATGCAGAACATTATGTTATTCTGTCTACCCTCTTCACCAAGTCACCCCAAATCCCAGTTACAGCCGCTCTCCGTCAGCATGTACTAATATGCTGTAGAATCACTACATGTCTTCTCTGTGTTGTACAGCCCTACCCATGACACAACACCCTACACATTATACATGCTAATCCTAATGCCCCCATTCTTTTTCCCCGCACTTATTACTCACTTCCCACAAACCCTACCCAGTCCCTTTCTCTTTGGTAACTGTTAGTCCACTCTCGGGTTCTGTGAGTCTCCTGCTGTCTTTTCCTTCAGTTTTTCTTTGTTAACATTCTCCACACATGAGTGAAATCATTTGGTACATGTATTTCTCCGCCTGGCCTATTTGACTGAGCATAATACCCTCTAGCTCCATCCACGTTATTGCAAATGATAGGATTTGTTTTCTTCCTATGGCTGCTTACTGCACTTTTTAAACTGGATTTCATTCTTCTTTTTTGTTTGTAGTTTTGCTATGTGCTTTCACCATTGCTCTCCTTGTTATGAGCAGTAGCTTAGTGTTAATCGATATGTACCTATATCTATCTATCTGTCTGTCTATCTATTTATCAATCACTCAATCAATCATCTTTTTGTCTGTACATCTGTCCATGTGTACAGAACAGTTAACCATATACCCTATATCACTTTCTTACACTATGCTCCCAAAAATCCTGCAAAGTATCTAGGCTGCAGAGGGAGCACTGGGTTCACCGAGACACTTGCAGTTCGAGTCGGCCGCGTGTACCTACAAAACCAGGAAATGGTTGTGCTGGGACTTGAACCCGTGTCTCTATCCTCTGTCCTCTTTCATCTCCTTCTAACTTGCTGTCTGTATTTAGCCACATTCATTGACTAAGGGCTCCCTGAAGATCTCAAGTATCATTCCTCTGGGCCTGTTGTCGACAGAAAAGTAAACTTGTTGCTTTGCTCACCACCATGTTTGAAGGACATCAGCGTGATCACCGCCGATAGGATGGAGGGTCAAATAATAAGGAACACCAATTTCGAGACAGGAGCAGTTGGGAGCTAACAGTGTATTGTGGAGTGACGTGTTTATTTGAGTGTCCAAACTTCCCTCTTTAGGTGGTTATTAGATTTTCACATTCGTGAACATCATAAAATCCACTGATTTCAAAGGCCCAGATGCTTATTATTACAGCAACTCAGATGTTGAGGTGAGAGAAATGAGAAGTATGTTGCTGCACCACTAAATCTATGGCTGGGAACTGTTGAAACCAAACAAAAAGAATTCACGGTGGCCAGATAGGGCTATTTTCTGCTGACTGTCTCTGGGGACTCAAACAGAATCCATTTGCTTGATTGTTTGATTTTCCGTTTCACTCGTGTAGGGTACTTGTCCACACACCTTCGGCTTGTAGTTTGTCTGTGTCCTTGGATCTCAAGTGAGTCTCCTGTAAGTAAGCACGTAGGTGTCTTGAGTTTTCATCCGTTCTTTCATCCCTGTGTCTTTTGTTTGCAGCACTCAGTGCCTGACCTTTTATTCTGATGATTCAGAGCTGTGCATTTATTGCACTTAATGAATATGTTTTATCATTAATCTACAATCACGTGAAGAACATTATGTTTACTATGCTCCCCCCTTCACCAAGTCCCCCCGAAAAACCTCTTCAGTCACTGTCGATCAGCGTAGTTGTATGCTGTAGAACCCTTCACCATGTCCCCCACAAATGTCCCCGTTACAGTCACTGTCCATCAGTGAGTAGTAAGATGCTATATGATCTCTACTAGTCTTCTCTGTGTTGTACAGTACTCCCCATGCACACCCGACCCCGCGCATTATACATGCTAAACTTAATGCCCCCATTCTTTCTCCCCACACTTATCCCTCCCTTCAGACTCACCCTGCCCAGTCCTTTTTCCTTTGGTTACTTTTAGTCAACTCTCGGGTTCTGTGAGTCTGCTGCTGTTTCTTAACTTCAGTTTTTCTTTGTTGTTATACTCCACACATGAGTGAAATCACTTGGTACTTGCCTTTATCCGCCTGCCCTATTTTTCTGAACATACTACCGTCTTGCTCCATCCACGTCATTGCAAATGGTAGTATTTGTTTTCTTCTTAAGGCTGCTTACTGCACTTTTTAAACTGGATTTCATTCTTCCTTTTTGTTTGTAGTTTAGCTATGTTATTCACCATTCAAATCCTGGTTATGAACAATAGCTTTGTGTCAATCGACATGTATCTGTATCTATCTATCTAAAGGTCTGTCTGTATATCTATGTATCTATGTATGTATATATCTATGTATCTATGTATCTATCTATGTATCTATCTATCTATCTTCCTATCATCTATCTATGATGTCTATCATCTATTAATCTATGTACCTATCTATCTATCTTTCACCTGTCGTCTGTCTACCTACCTATCTATGAAACAATCATCTTTTTGTCTACCCATCTATCCTTATGTACAGAACAGTTAACAACATAGCCTATGTCTCTTCCCTACATTATGCTTCCAGAAAACTTGCAAGGTAACTAAGCCATAAGGAGAGCACTGTGTTCACCGATACGCTTTCAGGTAGAGTCAGCAGAGTGTGCTTACAAAACCAGTAAATGGAGGTGAAAGGACTTGAACCCGTATTTTTGTCCTCTGCCCTCTTATACTTCCTGATCGCTTGGTGACTTTATTTAGCCACATTCAGTGAGTAAGTGATCCCTGAAGACCACAAATATCCTTCGTCTGGGCCTGTTGTCGACAGAAAATTGTACTTGGCCCTTTGCACACCACCATTTTTGAGGGACATTGGCGTGATCGCTGCTGATATGTGGAGGGACAAATATGAATTAACACCTATTTCTGGACGGGAGCAGTTGGGAACAAAGAGTGTGTTGTGGAGTGAAGTGTTTATTTGAGTGTCCAAACTTCCCTCTTTAGGTGGTTATTACTTCTTTACATTCGTGAACATCATAAAAAGCAATGATTATAAATGCCCAGACGCATATTATTACAGTAATTCATTTGTTGAGGTGAGAGGAAATGAGAAGGAAGTTGCTGCACCACTAAATCTATGCCTGAGCACTGCTGAAACCAAACAAAAAGAATTCACGGTGGCTAGATAGGGCTATTTTCTACTGACTCTCTCTGGGGTCCAAAACAGAATCCATTTCTTTCTTTGTTTCTCAGTTTCACTTGTGTAGGGTACCTGTCCCCGCCCCTTCAGCTTGTAGTTTGTCTGTGTCCTTGGATCTCAAGTGAGTCTCCAGTAAGGGAGCACGTAGGTGGTCTTGAGTTTTCATCAGTTCTTCTAACCCTGTGTCTTTTGATTGGAGCACTCAAAGGCTGTACTTTTATTCTGATATTTGAGAGCTGTGCTCTTACTGCACTTTGAAATTCTTTTTGTTCTCATTAATATACAATCACATGCAGAACATTATGTTATTCTGTCTACCCTCTTCACCAAGTCACCCCAAATCCCAGTTACAGCCGCTCTCCGTCAGCATGTACTAATATGCTGTAGAATCACTACATGTCTTCTCTGTGTTGTACAGCCCTACCCATGACACCCCACCCTACACATTATACATGCTAATCCTAATGCCCCCATTCTTTTTCCCCGCACTTATTACTCACTTCCCACAAACCCTACCCAGTCCCTTTCTCTTTGGTAACTGTTAGTCCACTCTCGGGTTCTGTGAGTCTCCTGCTGTCTTTTCCTTCAGTTTTTCTTTGTTAACATTCTCCACACATGAGTGAAATCATTTGGTACATGTATTTCTCCGCCTGGCCTATTTGACTGAGCATAATACCCTCTAGCTCCATCCACGTTATTGCAAATGATAGGATTTGTTTTCTTCCTATGGCTGCTTACTGCACTTTTTAAACTGGATTTCATTCTTCTTTTTTGTTTGTAGTTTTGCTATGTGCTTTCACCATTGCTCTCCTTGTTATGAGCAGTAGCTTAGTGTTAATCGATATGTACCTATATCTATCTATCTGTCTGTCTATCTATTTATCAATCACTCAATCAATCATCTTTTTGTCTGTACATCTGTCCATGTGTACAGAACAGTTAACCATATACCCTATATCACTTTCTTACACTATGCTCCCAAAAATCCTGCAAAGTATCTAGGCTGCAGAGGGAGCACTGGGTTCACCGAGACACTTGCAGTTCGAGTCGGCCGCGTGTACCTACAAAACCAGGAAATGGTTGTGCTGGGACTTGAACCCGTGTCTCTATCCTCTGTCCTCTTTCATCTCCTTCTAACTTGCTGTCTGTATTTAGCCACATTCATTGACTAAGGGCTCCCTGAAGATCTCAAGTATCATTCCTCTGGGCCTGTTGTCGAAAGAAAAGTAAACTTGTTGCTTTGCTCACCACCATGTTTGAAGGACATCAGCGTGATCACCGCCGATAGGACGGATGGTCAAATAAAAAGGAACACCAATTTCTAGACATGAGCAGTTGGGAGCTAACAGTGTATTGTGGAGTGACGTGTTTATTTGAGTGTCCAAACTTCCCTCTTTAGGTGGTTATTAGATTTTCACATTCGTGAACATCATAAAATCCACTGATTTCAAAGGCCCAGATGCTTATTATTACAGCAACTCAGATGTTGAGGTGAGAGAAATGAGAAGTATGTTGCTGCACCACTAAATCTATGGCTGGGAACTGTTGAAACCAAACAAAAAGAATTCACGGTGGCCAGATAGGGCTATTTTCTGCTGACTGTCTCTGGGGACTCAAACAGAATCCATTTGCTTGATTGTTTGATTTTCCGTTTCACTCGTGTAGGGTACTTGTCCACACACCTTCGGCTTGTAGTTTGTCTGTGTCCTTGGATCTCAAGTGAGTCTCCTGTAAGTAAGCACGTAGGTGTCTGAGTTTTCGTCCGTTCTTTCATCCCTGTGTCTTTTGTTTGCAGCACTCAGTGCCTGACCTTTTATTCTGATGATTCAGAGCTGTGCATTTATTGCACTTAATGAATATGTTTTATCATTAATCTACAATCACGTGAAGAACATTGTTTACTATGCTCCCCCCTTCACCAAGTCCCCCCGAAAAACCTCTTCAGTCACTGTTGATCAGCGTAGTTGTATGCTGTAGAACCCTTCACCATGTCCCCCACAAATGTCCCCGTTACAGTCACTGTCCATCAGTGAGTAGTAAGATGCTATATGATCTCTACTAGTCTTCTCTGTGTTGTACAGTACTCCCCATGCACACCCGACCCCGCGCATTATACATACGAAACTTAATGCCCCCATTCTTTCTCCCCACACTTATCCCTCCCTTCAGACTCACCCTGCCCAGTCCTTTTTCCTTTGGTTACTTTTAGTCAACTCTCGGGTTCTGTGAGTCTGGTGCTGTTTCTTAACTTCAGTTTTTCTTTGTTGTTATACTCCACACATGAGTGAAATCACTTGGTACTTGCCTTTATCCGCCTGCCCTATTTTTCTGAACATAGTACCGTCTTGCTCCATCCACGTCATTGCAAATGGTACTATTTGTTTTCTTCTTAAGGCTGCTTACTGCACTTTTTAAACTGGATTTCATTCTTCCTTTTTGTTTGTAGTTTAGCTATGTTATTCACCATTCAACTCCTGGTTATGAACAATAGCTTTGTGTCAATCGACATGTATCTGTATCTATCTATCTAAAGGTCTGTCTGTATATCTATGTATCTATGTATGTATATATCTATGTATCTATGTATCTATCTATGTATCTATCTATCTATCTTCCTATCATCTATCTATGATGTCTATCATCTATTAATCTATGTACCTATCTATCTATCTTTCACCTGTCGTCTGTCTACCTACCTATCTATGAAACAATCATCTTTTTGTCTACCCATCTATCCTTATGTACAGAACAGTTAACAACATAGCCTATGTCTCTTCCCTACATTATGCTTCCAGAAATCTTGCAAGGTAACTAAGCCATAAGGAGAGCACTGTGTTCACCGATACGCTTTCAGGTAGAGTCAGCAGAGTGTGCTTACAAAACCAGTAAATGGAGGTGAAAGGACTTGAACCCGTATTTTTGTCCTCTGCCCTCTTATACTTCCTGATCGCTTGGTGACTTTATTTAGCCACATTCAGTGAGTAAGTGATCCCTGAAGACCACAAATATCCTTCGTCTGGGCCTGTTGTCGACAGAAAATTGTACTTGGCCCTTTGCACACCACCATTTTTGAGGGACATTGGCGTGATCGCTGCTGATATGTGGAGGGACAAATATGAATTAACACCTATTTCTGGACGGGAGCAGTTGGGAACAAAGAGTGTGTTGTGGAGTGAAGTGTTTATTTGAGTGTCCAAACTTCCCTCTTTAGGTGGTTATTACTTCTTTACATTCGTGAACATCATAAAAAGCAATGATTATAAATGCCCAGACGCATATTATTACAGTAATTCATTTGTTGAGGTGAGAGGAAATGAGAAGGAAGTTGCTGCACCACTAAATCTATGCCTGAGCACTGCTGAAACCAAACAAAAAGAATTCACGGTGGCTAGATAGGGCTATTTTCTACTGACTCTCTCTGGGGTCCAAAATAGAATCCATTTCTTTCTTTGTTTCTCAGTTTCATTTGTGTAGGGTACCTGTCCCCGCCCCTTCAGCTTGTAGTTTGTCTGTGTCCTTGGATCTCAAGTGAGTCTCCAGTAAGGGAGCACGTAGGTGGTCTTGAGTTTTCATCAGTTCTTCTAACCCTGTGTCTTTTGATTGGAGCACTCAAAGGCTGTACTTTTATTCTGATATTTGAGAGCTATGCTCTTACTGCACTTT
Source organism: Manis pentadactyla (assembly GCF_030020395.1). Lineage (NCBI taxonomy): Eukaryota > Metazoa > Chordata > Mammalia > Pholidota > Manidae > Manis > Manis pentadactyla. The sequence goes on from NW_026644705.1 coordinate 634,539, forward strand.
GAAATTCTTTTTGTTCTCATTAATATACAATCACATGCAGAACATTATGTTATTCTGTCTACCCTCTTCACCAAGTCACCCCAAATCCCAGTTACAGCCGCTCTCCGTCAGCATGTACTAATATGCTGTAGAATCACTACATGTCTTCTCTGTGTTGTACAGCCCTACCCATGACACCCCACCCTACACATTATACATGCTAATCCTAATGCCCCCATTCTTTTTCCCCGCACTTATTACTCACTTCCCACAAACCCTACCCAGTCCCTTTCTCTTTGGTAACTGATAGTCCACTCTCGGGTTCTGTGAGTCTCCTGCTGTCTTTTCCTTCAGTTTTTCTTTGTTAACATTCTCCACACATGAGTGAAATCATTTGGTACATGTATTTCTCCGCCTGGCCTATTTGACTGAGCATAATACCCTCTAGCTCCATCCACGTTATTGCAAATGATAGGATTTGTTTTCTTCCTATGGCTGCTTACTGCACTTTTTAAACTGGATTTCATTCTTCTTTTTTGTTTGTAGTTTTGCTATGTGCTTTCACCATTGCTCTCCTTGTTATGAGCAGTAGCTTAGTGTTAATCGATATGTACCTATATCTATCTATCTGTCTGTCTATCTATTTATCAATCACTCAATCAATCATCTTTTTGTCTGTACATCTGTCCATGTGTACAGAACAGTTAACCATATACCCTATATCACTTTCTTACACTATGCTCCCAAAAATCCTGCAAAGTATCTAGGCTGCAGAGGGAGCACTGGGTTCACCGAGACACTTGCAGTTTGAGTCGGCCGCGTGTACCTACAAAACCAGGAAATGGTTGTGCTGGGACTTGAACCCGTGTCTCTATCCTCTGTCCTCTTTCATCTCCTTCTAACTTGCTGTCTGTATTTAGCCACATTCATTGACTAAGGGCTCCCTGAAGATCTCAAGTATCATTCCTCTGGGCCTGTTGTCGACAGAAAAGTAAACTTATTGCTTTGCTCACCACCATGTTTGAAGGACATCAGCGTGATCACCGCCGATAGGACGGATGGTCAAATAAAAAGGAACACCAATTTCGAGACAGGAGCAGTTGGGAGCTAACAGTGTATTGTGGAGTGACGTGTTTATTTGAGTGTCCAAACTTCCCTCTTTAGGTGGTTATTAGATTTTCACATTCGTGAACATCATAAAATCCACTGATTTCAAAGGCCCAGATGCTTATTATTACAGCAACTCAGATGTTGAGGTGAGAGAAATGAGAAGTATGTTGCTGCACCACTAAATCTATGGCTGGGAACTGTTGAAACCAAACAAAAAGAATTCACGGTGGCCAGATAGGGCTATTTTCTGCTGACTGTCTCTGGGGAGTCAAACAGAATCCATTTGCTTGATTGTTTGATTTTCCGTTTCCCTCGTGTAGGGTACTTGTCCACACACCTTCGGCTTGTAGTTTGTCTGTGTCCTTGGATCTCAAGTGAGTCTCCTGTAAGTAAGCACGTAGGTGTCTTGAGTTTTCATCCGTTCTTTCATCCCTGTGTCTTTTGTTTGCAGCACTCAGTGCCTGACCTTTTATTCTGATGATTCAGAGCTGTGCATTTATTGCACTTAATGAATATGTTTTATCATTAATCTACAATCACGTGAAGAACATTATGTTTACTATGCTCCCCCCTTCACCAAGTCCCCCCGAAAAACCTCTTCAGTCACTGTCGATCACCGTAGTTGTATGCTGTAGAACCCTTCACCATGTCCCCCACAAATGTCCCCGTTACAGTCACTGTCCATCAGTGAGTAGTAAGATGCTATATGATCTCTACTAGTCTTCTCTGTGTTGTACAGTACTCCCCATGCACACCCGACCCCGCGCATTATACATGCTAAACTTAATGCCCCCATTCTTTCTCCCCACACTTATCCCTCCCTTCAGACTCACCCTGCCCAGTCCTTTTTCCTTTGGTTACTTTTAGTCAACTCTCGGGTTCTGTGAGTCTGCTGCTGTTTCTTAACTTCAGTTTTTCTTTGTTGTTATACTCCACACATGAGTGAAATCACTTGGTACTTGCCTTTATCCGCCTGCCCTATTTTTCTGAACATAGTACCGTTTTGCTCCATCCACGTCATTGCAAATGGTAGTATTTGTTTTCTTCTTAAGGCTGCTTACTGCACTTTTTAAACTGGATTTCATTCTTCCTTTTTGTTTGTAGTTTAGCTATGTTATTCACCATTCAACTCCTGGTTATGAACAATAGCTTTGTGTCAATCGACATGTATCTGTATCTATCTATCTAAAGGTCTGTCTGTATATCTATGTATCTATGTATGTATATATCTATGTATCTATGTATCTATCTATGTATCTATCTATCTAACTTCCTATCATCTATCTATGATGTCTATCATCTATTAATCTATGTACCTATCTATCTATCTTTCACCTGTCGTCTGTCTACCTACCTATCTATGAAACAATCATCTTTTTGTCTACCCATCTATCCTTATGTACAGAACAGTTAACAACATAGCCTATGTCTCTTCCCTACATTATGCTTCCAGAAAACTTGCAAGGTAACTAAGCCATAAGGAGAGCACTGTGTTCACCGATACGCTTTCAGGTAGAGTCAGCAGAGTGTGCTTACAAAACCAGTAAATGGAGGTGAAAGGACTTGAACCCGTATTTTTGTCCTCTGCCCTCTTATACTTCCTGATCGCTTGGTGACTTTATTTAGCCACATTCAGTGAGTAAGTGATCCCTGAAGACCACAAATATCCTTCGTCTGGGCCTGTTGTCGACAGAAAATTGTACTTGGCCCTTTGCACACCACCATTTTTGAGGGACATTGGCGTGATCGCTGCTGATATGTGGAGGGAAAAATATGAATTAACACCTATTTCTGGACGGGAGCAGTTGGGAACAAAGAGTGTGTTGTGGAGTGAAGTGTTTATTTGAGTGTCCAAACTTCCCTCTTTAGGTGGTTATTACTTCTTTACATTCGTGAACATCATAAAAAGCAATGATTATAAATGCCCAGACGCATATTATTACAGTAATTCATTTGTTGAGGTGAGAGGAAATGAGAAGGAAGTTGCTGCACCACTAAATCTATGCCTGAGCACTGCTGAAACCAAACAAAAAGAATTCACGGTGGCTAGATAGGGCTATTTTCTACTGACTCTCTCTGGGGTCCAAAACAGAATCCATTTCTTTCTTTGTTTCTCAGTTTCACTTGTGTAGGGTACCTGTCCCCGCCCCTTCAGCTTGTAGTTTGTCTGTGTCCTTGGATCTCAAGTGAGTCTCCAGTAAGGGAGCACGTAGGTGGTCTTGAGTTTTCATCAGTTCTTCTAACCCTGTGTCTTTTGATTGGAGCACTCAAAGGCTGTACTTTTATTCTGATATTTGAGAGCTGTGCTCTTACTGCACTTTGAAATTCTTTTTGTTCTCATTAATATACAATCACATGCAGAACATTATGTTATTCTGTCTACCCTCTTCACCAAGTCACCCCAAATCCCAGTTACAGCCGCTCTCCGTCAGCATGTACTAATATGCTGTAGAATCACTACATGTCTTCTCTGTGTTGTACAGCCCTACCCATGACACCCCACCCTACACATTATACATGCTAATCCTAATGCCCCCATTCTTTTTCCCCGCACTTATTACTCACTTCCCACAAACCCTACCCAGTCCCTTTCTCTTTGGTAACTGTTAGTCCACTCTCGGGTTCTGTGAGTCTCCTGCTGTCTTTTCCTTCAGTTTTTCTTTGTTAACATTCTCCACACATGAGTGAAATCATTTGGTACATGTATTTCTCCGCCTGGCCTATTTGACTGAGCATAATACCCTCTAGCTCCATCCACGTTATTGCAAATGATAGGATTTGTTTTCTTCCTATGGCTGCTTACTGCACTTTTTAAACTGGATTTCATTCTTCTTTTTTGTTTGTAGTTTTGCTATGTGCTTTCACCATTGCTCTCCTTGTTATGAGCAGTAGCTTAGTGTTAATCGATATGTACCTATATCTATCTATCTGTCTGTCTATCTATTTATCAATCACTCAATCAATCATCTTTTTGTCTGTACATCTGTCCATGTGTACAGAACAGTTAACCATATACCCTATATCACTTTCTTACACTATGCTCCCAAAAATCCTGCAAAGTATCTAGGCTGCAGAGGGAGCACTGGGTTCACCGAGACACTTGCAGTTCGAGTCGGCCGCGTGTACCTACAAAACCAGGAAATGGTTGTGCTGGGACTTGAACCCGTGTCTCTATCCTCTGTCCTCTTTCATCTCCTTCTAACTTGCTGTCTGTATTTAGCCACATTCATTGACTAAGGGCTCCCTGAAGATCTCAAGTATCATTCCTCTGGGCCTGTTGTCGACAGAAAAGTAAACTTGTTGCTTTGCTCACCACCATGTTTGAAGGACATCAGCGTGATCACCGCCGATAGGATGGAGGGTCAAATAATAAGGAACACCAATTTCGAGACAGGAGCAGTTGGGAGCTAACAGTGTATTGTGGAGTGACGTGTTTATTTGAGTGTCCAAACTTCCCTCTTTAGGTGGTTATTAGATTTTCACATTCGTGAACATCATAAAATCCACTGATTTCAAAGGCCCAGATGCTTATTATTACAGCAACTCAGATGTTGAGGTGAGAGAAATGAGAAGTATGTTGCTGCACCACTAAATCTATGGCTGGGAACTGTTGAAACCAAACAAAAAGAATTCACGGTGGCCAGATAGGGCTATTTTCTGCTGACTGTCTCTGGGGACTCAAACAGAATCCATTTGCTTGATTGTTTGATTTTCCGTTTCACTCGTGTAGGGTACTTGTCCACACACCTTCGGCTTGTAGTTTGTCTGTGTCCTTGGATCTCAAGTGAGTCTCCTGTAAGTAAGCACGTAGGTGTCTTGAGTTTTCATCCGTTCTTTCATCCCTGTGTCTTTTGTTTGCAGCACTCAGTGCCTGACCTTTTATTCTGATGATTCAGAGCTGTGCATTTATTGCACTTAATGAATATGTTTTATCATTAATCTACAATCACGTGAAGAACATTATGTTTACTATGCTCCCCCCTTCACCAAGTCCCCCCGAAAAACCTCTTCAGTCACTGTCGATCAGCGTAGTTGTATGCTGTAGAACCCTTCACCATGTCCCCCACAAATGTCCCCGTTACAGTCACTGTCCATCAGTGAGTAGTAAGATGCTATATGATCTCTACTAGTCTTCTCTGTGTTGTACAGTACTCCCCATGCACACCCGACCCCGCGCATTATACATGCTAAACTTAATGCCCCCATTCTTTCTCCCCACACTTATCCCTCCCTTCAGACTCACCCTGCCCAGTCCTTTTTCCTTTGGTTACTTTTAGTCAACTCTCGGGTTCTGTGAGTCTGCTGCTGTTTCTTAACTTCAGTTTTTCTTTGTTGTTATACTCCACACATGAGTGAAATCACTTGGTACTTGCCTTTATCCGCCTGCCCTATTTTTCTGAACATACTACCGTCTTGCTCCATCCACGTCATTGCAAATGGTAGTATTTGTTTTCTTCTTAAGGCTGCTTACTGCACTTTTTAAACTGGATTTCATTCTTCCTTTTTGTTTGTAGTTTAGCTATGTTATTCACCATTCAAATCCTGGTTATGAACAATAGCTTTGTGTCAATCGACATGTATCTGTATCTATCTATCTAAAGGTCTGTCTGTATATCTATGTATCTATGTATGTATATATCTATGTATCTATGTATCTATCTATGTATCTATCTATCTATCTTCCTATCATCTATCTATGATGTCTATCATCTATTAATCTATGTACCTATCTATCTATCTTTCACCTGTCGTCTGTCTACCTACCTATCTATGAAACAATCATCTTTTTGTCTACCCATCTATCCTTATGTACAGAACAGTTAACAACATAGCCTATGTCTCTTCCCTACATTATGCTTCCAGAAAACTTGCAAGGTAACTAAGCCATAAGGAGAGCACTGTGTTCACCGATACGCTTTCAGGTAGAGTCAGCAGAGTGTGCTTACAAAACCAGTAAATGGAGGTGAAAGGACTTGAACCCGTATTTTTGTCCTCTGCCCTCTTATACTTCCTGATCGCTTGGTGACTTTATTTAGCCACATTCAGTGAGTAAGTGATCCCTGAAGACCACAAATATCCTTCGTCTGGGCCTGTTGTCGACAGAAAATTGTACTTGGCCCTTTGCACACCACCATTTTTTAGGGACATTGGCGTGATCGCTGCTGATATGTGGAGGGACAAATATGAATTAACACCTATTTCTGGACGGGAGCAGTTGGGAACAAAGAGTGTGTTGTGGAGTGAAGTGTTTATTTGAGTGTCCAAACTTCCCTCTTTAGGTGGTTATTACTTCTTTAAATTCGTGAACATCATATAAAGCAATGATTATAAAGGCCCAGACGCATATTATTACAGTAATTCATTTGTTGAGGTGAGAGGAAATGAGAAGGAAGTTGCTGCACCACTAAATCTATGCCTGAGCACTGCTGAAACCAAACAAAAAGAATTCACGGTGGCTAGATAGGGCTATTTTCTACTGACTCTCTCTGGGGTTCAAAACAGAATCCATTTCTCTCTTTGTTTCTCAGTTTCACTTGTGTAGGGTACCTGTCCCCGCCCCTTCAGCTTGTAGTTTGTCTGTGTCCTTGGATCTCAAGTGAGTCTCCAGTAAGGGAGCACGTAGGTGGTCTTGAGTTTTCATCAGTTCTTCTAACCCTGTGTCTTTTGATTGGAGCACTCAAAGGCTGTACTTTTATTCTGATATTTGAGAGCTGTGCTCTTACTGCACTTTGAAATTCTTTTTGTTCTCATTAATATACAATCACATGCAGAACATTATGTTATTCTGTCTACCCTCTTCACCAAGTCACCCCAAATCCCAGTTACAGCCGCTCTCCGTCAGCATGTACTAATATGCTGTAGAATCACTACATGTCTTCTCTGTGTTGTACAGCCCTACCCATGACACCCCACCCTACACATTATACATGCTAATCCTAATGCCCCCATTCTTTTTCCCCGCACTTATTACTCACTTCCCACAAACCCTACCCAGTCCCTTTCTCTTTGGTAACTGTTAGTCCACTCTCGGGTTCTGTGAGTCTCCTGCTGTCTTTTCCTTCAGTTTTTCTTTGTTAACATTCTCCACACATGAGTGAAATCATTTGGTACATGTATTTCTCCGCCTGGCCTATTTGACTGAGCATAATACCCTCTAGCTCCATCCACGTTATTGCAAATGATAGGATTTGTTTTCTTCCTATGGCTGCTTACTGCACTTTTTAAACTGGATTTCATTCTTCTTTTTTGTTTGTAGTTTTGCTATGTGCTTTCACCATTGCTCTCCTTGTTATGAGCAGTAGCTTAGTGTTAATCGATATGTACCTATATCTATCTATCTGTCTGTCTATCTATTTATCAATCACTCAATCAATCATCTTTTTGTCTGTACATCTGTCCATGTGTACAGAACAGTTAACCATATACCCTATATCACTTTCTTACACTATGCTCCCAAAAATCCTGCAAAGTATCTAGGCTGCAGAGGGAGCACTGGGTTCACCGAGACACTTGCAGTTCGAGTCGGCCGCGTGTACCTACAAAACCAGGAAATGGTTGTGCTGGGACTTGAACCCGTGTCTCTATCCTCTGTCCTCTTTCATCTCCTTCTAACTTGCTGTCTGTATTTAGCCACATTCATTGACTAAGGGCTCCCTGAAGATCTCAAGTATCATTCCTCTGGGCCTGTTGTCGACAGAAAAGTAAACTTATTGCTTTGCTCACCACCATGTTTGAAGGACATCAGCGTGATCACCGCCGATAGGACGGATGGTCAAATAAAAAGGAACACCAATTTCGAGACAGGAGCAGTTGGGAGCTAACAGTGTATTGTGGAGTGACGTGTTTATTTGAGTGTCCAAACTTCCCTCTTTAGGTGGTTATTAGATTTTCACATTCGTGAACATCATAAAATCCACTGATTTCAAAGGCCCAGATGCTTATTATTACAGCAACTCAGATGTTGAGGTGAGAGAAATGAGAAGTATGTTGCTGCACCACTAAATCTATGGCTGGGAACTGTTGAAACCAAACAAAAAGAATTCACGGTGGCCAGATAGGGCTATTTTCTGCTGACTGTCTCTGGGGAGTCAAACAGAATCCATTTGCTTGATTGTTTGATTTTCCGTTTCCCTCGTGTAGGGTACTTGTCCACACACCTTCGGCTTGTAGTTTGTCTGTGTCCTTGGATCTCAAGTGAGTCTCCTGTAAGTAAGCACGTAGGTGTCTTGAGTTTTCATCCGTTCTTTCATCCCTGTGTCTTTTGTTTGCAGCACTCAGTGCCTGACCTTTTATTCTGATGATTCAGAGCTGTGCATTTATTGCACTTAATGAATATGTTTTATCATTAATCTACAATCACGTGAAGAACATTATGTTTACTATGCTCCCCCCTTCACCAAGTCCCCCCGAAAAACCTCTTCAGTCACTGTCGATCACCGTAGTTGTATGCTGTAGAACCCTTCACCATGTCCCCCACAAATGTCCCCGTTACAGTCACTGTCCATCAGTGAGTAGTAAGATGCTATATGATCTCTACTAGTCTTCTCTGTGTTGTACAGTACTCCCCATGCACACCCGACCCCGCGCATTATACATGCTAAACTTAATGCCCCCATTCTTTCTCCCCACACTTATCCCTCCCTTCAGACTCACCCTGCCCAGTCCTTTTTCCTTTGGTTACTTTTAGTCAACTCTCGGGTTCTGTGAGTCTGCTGCTGTTTCTTAACTTCAGTTTTTCTTTGTTGTTATACTCCACACATGAGTGAAATCACTTGGTACTTGCCTTTATCCGCCTGCCCTATTTTTCTGAACATACTACCGTCTTGCTCCATCCACGTCATTGCAAATGGTAGTATTTGTTTTCTTCTTAAGGCTGCTTACTGCACTTTTTAAACTGGATTTCATTCTTCCTTTTTGTTTGTAGTTTAGCTATGTTATTCACCATTCAAATCCTGGTTATGAACAATAGCTTTGTGTCAATCGACA